>NC_061122.1:84801054-85401054 GCF_002878395.1 Capsicum annuum
CTTTCCACAACTCTAAAGTTGTCAATTTTGTCTTTTTATGAGGCACATGATTGAACACATAACAAGCAATCAAAAGAATTTCACCCAAATAATTTAGAGGCGCACTTGACTCAGATAACATGACATTAGTTAGCTCAATCAATGTTTTATTCTTCTTTTCCGCTACATTATTTGATACATGAGAATAAGGAGGAATAGTTTCATAAATTATACCAAACGATCTAACAAAAGAATTAAAGTCATTATACTTATATTCACTGCATCTATCATTTCTAGTTCTTTTTGTTTTTCTACCAAACTGATTTTCAACTTTATGGAGAAAAGTTTTAAAATTCTCAAAAGAATCATTTTTATTTTTCTTTAAGTAAACATATGTAAACTTTTAGAAAAATCGTCAATGAAAGTGATAACTATCATTTTCTTCACGAGTTAAAATTACTCCAAGTTCATAAATATCAGCATGATCTAACTCTAATATATCAATTTTTTCAATTTGAAAATGAGGCTTTCTAGTGATTTTGACTTTACTAAAAGTTTCATATTTTTCAAAATTCTTCTTAATCATTGAAATTAATCCTAAACTACTCATAATTTCACATAACGATCATTTATATGACAAATTGATTTTGCCTAAAATTAGTAGAAGAAAACATATAAATAGAAGTCGATTTTTTATTTATTTCAACATTCAACTTGAACATCGCATAACAAAATACTCCTTTGCCACATTATACTCTTTTTTTACAATTACGTATTGATTAGATTCGATAATCTGTTTGAAGCCTACTTTACTAAGAAGAAAATTAGATATTATTTTTTTCTCATGGAAGGAGTATAAAGTATATCTTTTAAAGTCAACACCCTTCTAGAAATAAAACTCAACTTGACATCTCTCTTTACAAGTATTTGAATGGTGTGAGAATTACCAAGCAAGATAATTTTGGGCTCCTCAAAAGGAGTATAAATTATAAACCAACTTTTGTCATAACAGACATGATGGTTTGCACTTGAATCAACCTACCATCCATCAATATTTGCAATCATGTTTATGCCTTTCATCACCGCCACAAATGATTCTTCGATAATAATTATCTGAGGTGTAGGCCCACATTTATAAAATTTGTAAAATTGAGAAATATTTCCACTCTTTCCATAGACAAAGCACAGTCTCTTTTCCTGAACTTATTGATTTTGTTTTAGATTATTTCCATCATTATTATTCTTGGAAGGTCTACCATTTTTTTTCTTGAATATTTTCTTCTTCAGCTTCAAAGAAATATTTTTGTTAGTATTAGTGGCAAAATTATTTGAAATAGTTAAATTTACCTTCGGTGTGATGTTGTTCTCTTACGTTTGCAAAAGTGCGTCGTGATCTCTTACCTCTTCTTCCATGAAGATTCATATTATCAAAGTCTTAAGAGAAGTTTTCTTTTATTTGTGGTGAATAGTTTTTTAAAATTCCTTTTATAAATAATAAAGTTATCTCCAATTTTGATTTCTTCAGACTTGAGGTCTCCAACAATCATTATAAAGTCCTAAGTTTGATCTACTACTGATTTTTCAGAGAAAGAAATCTAAAGTCTTTTAGCCTATGTCTATCAAAGTGAATGACAGACTAATGGAGTCATATGCATATATATAGGTAGGTTAGGGACTCTTAGACAAATAACTTTAACCTTAGAAATTTTCATAGTTATTTTTTGTCATCAAAGAAAAACCATATATGCATAACTTGAAGGAATTAATTGATTGGTGTAATGATCTGAATTTGTAAGTCTTCTATTTCTATATGTTTTGACCATTTTACCCTTTTACATAGTTGCTACATATTGATTTCGATCTTCCGAGATGGTGGTTGGCACTATTTTTTATGTGATTGAGAATGAGTTATGAGAGTTTGTGGTTTTTTATCACGATTTAATTTTAGGTCATGATGACACCTACTATAACCCACCAGTAGGTAAGAAAATCTGTAGTCTGAAACTACTAGTAGCGAACTACCAAGAGAAAAGAAGAAAAATGCAGAACAAATATAGCAAAAGACTAAAATACATAAGATAGTCCCAACCTGATAGAATCAGTACACGAGTTTCTAATGTGATAAGACTACACAATGGAGTACTAAATAAATATATTGATACAATTGATCTCTGAATACAACATAGAGACTAGTCTAGTACATAAGATAGAGAAAGCAATACTCCAAAACCCAGGAGCTCACCCTATGTCTCTGAACCATAGCTGCTCTACATGACACACACAACAACGGTGAGAACCCGTACTATAATCTATAGGTTGTAAAAGTGTAGTATGATTATCAAACATGTGGTACTCAGTAGGCAACTACCGATTGAGCTCCAAAGATAATGCAAATATGCATAACATGCAAGCACGAATGTAACTATGATTAAATATCTAGGGAACTAACATAGTAAAGCTAGGGAGGAATTACAAATAAACTATCCTATTCTCCCCATGCTCCAGCACCTAAGCACTATATTGTATATCGCTGGCCAATATACAAATGAAAAGCAGAAGAAATATATATAGTATATACAAGGCCAAGACTTGAATATACAACGTGAACCAATAAAGGATGGGAGGGATATACGGTAATACCATAACTATGTATGTGTATATATATATATATATATATATATATATATTTATATATATATATTTAGATACATACATGACAATTCTAACCCAAGGTACAACCTAGAATAGTATTACTAGCATCTTAAGACCTCCAAATCATAGTAGAAACTAGTGCTAACATAATTAAGGCCTATAACTATACGTCTAAAAATGAGATAATTATTCATAATAAAATAACCATAAAGAAAGGAATCAAAATATACCTTAAATCTCAGTACCAGTCCGGTAATCAACCTATCACGAACTACTACTAATAAAAGTAATAATATAGTAATCGACTAGTCCAGACAAACAATACCTAACCAGGCCTTCATAAACCACTTGATACAAGCATGAAGAATACAAAGAGTACAAGACATTGTCAAATGTTCAAGTTTCGGATTGAAGGCCTTTTTGATCCTTTTCGAAGCCTTGTCTAAGTAAAGAAAGGAGGAGGGTCCTTACACTCAAGAGGCGCCTCTCATTAAGGGCATGATGGAATTTTTTCAATCTAAAATAACACTTCATTGGCGCCTTTCATGAATCCTTTCATTATGGGCATTTTAGTCATTATTTTATAATAGTGTAAATAGACCCTTTAGCTTTTATTTTCCTTAGACTTTGATAAATTATGGAGAGATACTCTATTATAGATTTTTGTTCTTACTCCTTAAGAGGTGAAATTGAAATTAGACATCAACATTAGTGTGGATTTCACTTTTGTTGACTCTTTGGCGAGAAAAGTTGGTGCTTGGGGAAGTTGACTCCCTTTGTGTCTACCTAAGAGTGAGGTGTTGTCTTTATTGGTGGTGTGTGTCTAGGTGTTTGATACACACCTTGGTGCTATCTATTGTTGGAGATCTATGTCTTATTACTATCCCTTTATGTTTGCTTCTCTTTTATTTGTAGGTCTTTGAATCTAATTGTGTTTGTTTTTGAATATCTAGTGTGTTTTCTACTTTATCTCCATTTTTTTTAGGTGTTGTTTCGGATCCTAAGTGTTTTTTTCAAGTTCTTAGTGTTGTTCCCTTATTATTTGGTATCAAGAGCCTTGCTTAGGGTTGTTCCATAACTCTAATCCTTGGTTTTAGTGTCCTTATTAAGAAAATCTCAACAAAAAGAGTCAAATCCAAAGAAAAATCACAAAAAAAATAAATCTCATTTTGTTTGTTGTAGATCCAAAAGTTGTTAGTTAAATCTACACATTTTATTGTGTTTTGGTGGTTTCAAGTTCCAGATCCTTGTTCTCTAGTACCTAGGGAGTCTAGATCTACATTTGGAACAAGGTTTGGTTGATTTTGAGCTAGAACCTCCATGATTATCGTGTTTTGAAGCTTTGAAGGGCTAGATCTGTTAAGGTTTTGTGATTGTGACGTGATTTATTGTTGGTTTGTTTCTATTTGAGCTTGCCTTGGCCTAAGGAGCCTAGATCAAAAAGAAAATTTGAAATCAGGGTTTATTTGCTTGTTGGTCAAACTTGGTCAACTCTTGAAAAATTCATCTTGTTCTTTCATCATCTTCAAATCTCGGTGAAGAAAAATATTGAAGAGCTTGTTTGATCTTGAAAAAAAAGGAAATATAGTGTACTTGGTGATTGTAAAAGAATATTCCTTGGCATATTTATATTCATCCACAGAAGGAAGAAACAAAAGGAATAATCAAGTACAAAACAAGTACAAATACAAGTACAAAGGGGGGGCCAATCCTTTTGAATTCAAATTGGAGCTTGAAAAATGGTCCAAACTTATTTCCCCCCCTTAAAGCATCATTCTGTTTTTCCCTAAGGTGTCTAGGCTGAGACTTGAAAAATTTGGGAATTGAAATTTTGCAAATCACGTCCAATCAATTCATGCCATGTCATTACTAGCTTAACGACCTAATCAAGTTCCTAACTAGATTTATTAGTTTCTAATTTTTGATTCTAGTTTCTTGTGTATTAAACTCTATCACTAATTAGCAAACTAGTAAGTATCCACTAGGTTGATAATTAGTCTTGAGTCCTTTTGTTCATGTCTTTGCTTTTTTGTTGTGTACTTTTCTCATTTATAAGTCGTAGTAACTTTTTGGTTCAAGTCCGTACATCAGTTTTATTTGATTCATATCAAACAAAAATCGATTTTGGGCCAAAGTAGAATCACCCCTCATTCACTTGCCAAGTACGTGCCAAAGAATCAACACTTGTGAAATGAAGTGTGAGGTGAGAATCAAGTAAGAGAGAGTTAGTGAGGCTATTTGAACTAACTTATTTGTTTGATTTGTAGGTTTTTATTGTGTTTTATAGTTACATTAATCATGGAACTCGAGGGTTCAAGTGCTCAAATATTTGGTAATGGTGTTAGTGGGGTCATGATGGCTCAACTTGAGGCCATATCTCATGATTTGGCAAGGATGGGTACGGACTTGGGTGAGTTAAAAGGTGATGTAGGAACCTTGAAGGGTGATTTTGGATCTATTAAAGGTTATTTGGGGTTGATGAAGGGTGACATGATTAGGATGAATGCGGGTTTAGATAGACTATGTCTACCAAAGCATCCCTAAACCCAAACCCAAAGTCCAGTAATCTGAGAGCCAAGTAGAACTCTATACCCTCCATTGAACCAAGTCCAACAAGAGGGACTTAGTACTCAAATGCTTCCTAAACATTCAAACTACCAAGTCCAAACACCTCAAGTCCAAAGACCCTACACTTCACAAAATCCAATACCTCATCCTCATAAGTTAGAATCCGAAGAGAATGTGTCCAAGCCTCAAGATGTTGACAAAATTGATATTGAGGTACAATAAGAATGTGAAAAAAGAGGGAAAGGTAAAGGAAGGCCTCAGGAAGTGAAGAATAAAAGGGGAAAAGGAATGTGCTTGTGGAACTTGCCCACAAAGATCCTTGTTAGTCACTAACCCAAATGGTAGCATTTGCCTCGCTTTGATTCTTCTCATATGAAGGTACAAGATGATATGCTATCCAATAGGGATCAAAAATGAGTCCCACATGGAAAAATGGGAAATGATTTAGTGACACCATTAGCCGAGAGCTCCAAGAAAGTGGACTACCCAAGCCTAATTCGAGGTAACATTGCTACTCCATACACTTCTTTGAGCTTGAAATATTGTGATGTTCCCTCTAGTGTGGTGGTATTGGGTTTTCTTAACATAGGAGTACATGTTTCTTATCTTAGTATCCCTCTGAATATGAACAATGATCAATGTGTTCCTAAGTATAGTCCACTACTTGAACATGTGAATTGTGGGATTGAAAATTTTAAAGTTAGTATTGATGATTGTAATGTTGATTTTGGTAAAATTTATGGTCTTATGAACTTGTGTGATGAAAACAATGAAATTAATCTTGTTCATACTGGCCATGTGTGTGATAAAATTGTGTGTAATGTCTTGGAAAATTATGAATTGGATCTTCTAGTAGAAGGAAGAGTAGTTTTGGCCTAGACCCTTGCTTACTAATTCCCTTTGACCTTGGGATACCTTTGAGATGTGGTAGGTGTAGTTTCGATTCATGTTCATTACCTTTTGATGTTGATGTCATTCACTTATTTTGTATCCTTTATACTATACTTTTTATGTCAAATACCAAGGATACATGGATGTATGTTAAGTGTGAACCACCTTGGAGTGATAATATAGTTGCGGTACTAATGCTAACCTCCTACCAAGGGGATTGTGTGTTTGTTTTCTTCTCTCTTTGGTTTTGCAAAATGTGAATTTGAGGACAAATTCCTTTCAAGATGGAGAGGATTATACAAGCATTGATAACGCTTAAACTACACCTCTCATGTGAGAATGTAAGCGATCCTTGTCAATATATAACCCAACTAGGTTGGGGTCGAATCCAACAGGGAATATGGTGTGAACTTAAGTCGTTTGAGATTTAATCAACTGATAGTTGGATGTTTCCTGAAATGGGGGTTTCGGAGATTAGCCAATAATTGTTAGTCACTTTAGTTTCAGTGTTTGTAATCAAGAGTTTATGGAAAACCAGAATTATGTTCACTATGGGTTTTTGTACTTAACAGATGCTAATAGTGATTCAAGATTCTCACGATAGGTAGGAACAACAGATTGTATTTATTGAAGTTATGTCTAAATGTCTCTTAACCTACTTAAGCATTAAATTACCTAATTCTCTCGGACTTAGGGAATGTATATTCACTGACCAGACTTTAGCTCAGGTTAATTAACCTTGTTACAACGTCAATTATTAAACGGAAAGTTGGTAGCTTCCAAGTCCCTGTCAATAATTCATTTCTTACTATAGTTTCTTTCTTATCTCAAGTAAATCAAAGTAGGTTCTATCTATCGTTTGCAACCAATAGACAATAATTAAAACCTTGGAATTATCAAGGAGTCCTATTACCTTTAGAATCTTGAACACTTAGCAACTTACCAAGACCTAACCCATAGATCCCATAATTCGATCAAAGAGATTTAGCCACTCATAATGAAATAATCGATACAACAAGTTGAATTCATAATTTGAAGGATGAACTTACAACAAGATGAATAGCAATGAGTTTTTCTCAGATTAGATCAAAGTAGAAATCCTAAAATATTGAAGATAATCTCTTCAAAGTTAAATGTTTTGTTCAAGCCAAGAAACTAGAGAGAAAATACAAAATACGTGTGTTCTAAAATAGGTTTAGAATTTGAAGTTCCCCCGCCCCCCAAGAAAACCCTAAACAATACTTTAAATAGTTCACCCTAATTATGAAAAAAATCACAGAGTTCAGTAATTTCTCGAACAGGTGACAACGTTTTATGATGCCTTATCAGGAGTCTGATGACTTATCACAGATGTCGTCAGCTCCTCTTCGCTTTTGACATTTGCTACCTTAGGCTGACGGTGAATTCTAACGGCTTATCAAAACTGTGATTACATATCAGATAATGTCTTCACTTTTCCGCCTCAGCTCCCATGTTCTGTTTAAGGCTGACGGCGACTCTGATGGCTTATCACAAGGCTGACGGCTTATCATATGTCATCGTGACTTCTTCCAACTGAATCTTATTCTCAGTTTAAGGCTGCCAATGAAGCTGATAACCTATCAGAGTGCTGACGACTTATCAGGAATGTCGTTAGCCACACTTCTATTCTATTTTCTTCTAATTTCAACTCTTTTACTTCCATCATTGTTAGTTCTCTTGCCTTTTGACTTCCACTGCAAAATAAAAGATAAAACAATCAAAAACGACAAAAGTTGCTTAAGAATTTGCAATTATTCTCAATTAAAAGCCCCAAATATGTTGGCATCTGCTCACACATCAACACCCTCAACTTAAAACAATTCTTGTCCTTATGAAACTAAAACACAACTAAGAGAATACACAGTACATTCAACAGTCAACCATCCATATTATCTCAAAACATCTTCACTATCTCCAAGGTCAATCAATTTACAAAAAATTGTGTATGTTATTGAAAAGCAACAACGTGACACACAGGAATCAAGATATGGTATCAAATCAGCAACAACAACCATGCATGTATCAAGCTTACTCTATCCAAAAAGTTAGCAACTAGCAACGTAACCAGTGTGCCCTCAGTACAAAGAAGTCCCACTTCACTTATATTAGACATTACATACGTAACCATGGGGACAATCACAAGACACTCATTCTTAGAATGAAGTTCCAATCAATGTATGCTGAATACCATAGGCTAACCCTTATTTTCATTACCAAGATCTTCAGGCAGGTTAGTTAGGATCACTATAGGTCTTCTCTTTGAATTGTAATGTAGGCTAGGGGCTGGTATGATACTCGATGATATTTAAAGTGACTAAGCCTCCTTGACACTACACTATTTTTTGGGGTCTCACTCATTTACCTTTTTCTACTCTTATCTTTTCTTGATCATATTTATTCAGGAAGGGTGTGGTTTTTTCTACAATTACTTTTTTTTTCACAACTTTTCTTTTCTTGGTCTTTTCCACCGCACCTAAATTTTTATTCTTTTCTTTTACTCTACCTTTTTTCACACCTTTTATTTTACTCATTTTACATCACATACCCCTATGATAGCTACCCTCAACTTAGGCTATTTTTCTAAGTTAAGGTGCACAGTGTCCAAGAAGGACCAGGGCCAAAACAGGTTCATTATGATATAAAAATGGGATGGTGATAGGTATCATAAAAGGAAATAGGCTATTCAGGCTCAAAATAGGGATCAGGGGATATTTTACATACAAGGAAGGTCATTTAGGCTAAAGTGAGCTAATATCAAAACGGCCTATGATCCTTTCCTAACCCCTATCCTTCAACCAAGGTAAAACTAACCTAGCAAGTTTTGAATCCAACATACAAAGGGAACTAAGTAAAATCTCACACACATATGGCACACAAGTCTATCACAAGTTACTACTTATGCGGTTCATGAAATTGTTTAGCAATGGTTATCAAGTTACTAGAACTAATACCATACAAATATGAACAGTGGCCACAATTAGATACAAATCACACAGTTAAAGAATTAGACCACTTGAGAGGTGTTCACAAAATAACAAAACTATATTAACTACCTCAGGTACTTGTATTTCTCCTAGTCAACTACTAAATGTTACAACAACAACTTACCTTACACCCTCAACTTAAAATCAAAGAAAAATTAAACTGAGGGTTCGGGTATACTTGGAGTAGATCAAGCACGGGGATCATGGGTTTCCTCCTATGTAGCGCCTGATTTAATGTCACAGCATGACTTGGTTATCTTGACTACTCAAACTTTATCAAGACAACCTGCTGATATCTTTTTACCATCTTTATACAATACGTCCACGATTGAGCAAACACTTATGTCCTTTTGCTGGGTCATGGATGAGTGTATTTTGAATCTTGCTTCTCTATCATTGAGCCTGAACTTTAGCTCATTCAGCTCCATGTCCACTATCACTCTCCCAGTTGCAAGGAATGGTCTACCCTGGATGATGGGTACTTCAAAGTCTACCTCACGCTCTAGGACTATAAAATAACAGGAAGTATAAAGTCGTCCACCTTTACCAATACATCATGTAATATGCCCACTGGCCGTTTTACAGACCTATCCACCATCACCAACCGTAAATTTGTCAGGGTAGGATCCCCCAAACCCAGCTTCTTGTACACAACAAGTGGTATTAGGTTTATACTGCCTCCTAAATGACATAGAGCTTTTGTAAATTCAGGGACCCAATAGTGCATGGAATGGTAAATGCTCTCGGGTCTGCCTTTTTCTACACTAAACACCTTGTGAAGATAGCACCACAATGATGAAGATTGTTCTCTGGATCATGGCTAACCTTCCGTTTCTTTGTGACAAGGTCTTTCATAAACTTAGTGTATCCTAACATTTGCTCAAGTGCCTTTACCAAAGGCACATTTATTGTTAACTACTTCAACAACGCCATGAATTTTCTAAATTTTGTCTCCTCAACCATCTTCTTTAATCTTTGAGGAAAGAGAGATGGTGCTCTTAGGAGAGTTTTCACCACTACTTTCTTTTCCTTCTGTTTCCCTTTTTTTGGAGCATCATCAGAACCATCCAGCTTCTAAGACTCCACTGGAACACCTTCTTCCGGTTCATCATCAACTACCTCATCAACTATATTTTTGCCCACAGAAGGGCCAGGTAATATCTTACCACTTGTAGTGGTAGCCTCCATACATGAGCCATCATTCTGTGGATTCTGAACTATATCACTAGGTAATGTTTCACTCTTTCTCTAATTCAGCGCTGTGGAGAGTTGGCTTATTTGCTGTTCCAGCTGCTTAATCGAAGCAGAGTGTGAATTTACCAACTGACTAATAGATGATAGATAGGTCTTTATAGTAGTCACTCCTGAGTTGGTAGCCTCCACTCTCTTTAACAATTTAGCCATCATGTCCTCCATAGATATCTTTTCAGAACTTATTGCAGCCTCATGATTTCCAGGAGGGACATATATCCTGCTCCTATCATTATTGCTCCTCTAATTTCCCTGCTCCCTATCTTTATAATCACACTTATCATGATAATTCCGATGTTGATTCCCTTGGATATTGCCTCAGAAACCCCCTAATTATTATCATAGTTCGCCTCTTCTTCTGGATCAACATTAACTCTATCTTGCGATCCCACAACTTTTATCTTCTCAGTCTTGCCTGATAGCAAGTGCTTGGTTAGCAAGTCTATATGGATTTTTAGGTGAGCCATGTCTTAGTGACACTCCTCGCCTATTCTGCGTTGTTCTACAGTTATACCCACAGAAACAGTGGGGCTTGCTACCACAGAGTGTTTGGTATGCCATGCACGATTCTGTTTGGTCATTCTCTCTAGTATTTCTGAAGCCTTTGGGAATGTAAGATCAAAAAATGAACAACCAGCAACATTAGCTGCAATTGGTTTTGTTCCAGAGTTAAGAGCCCTGTACAAAGTCTCTATCAAGTGTATGTCCATCATATTGTGGTTTGGACACTGCGTCAGCTTCTTTTTGAATCTCTCCCAGGTTTTATGCAAGGCTTTAGTTAGGAGCTGTGTAAAGTTGCTGATCTTATCCCTCAACTGTACCCTTCTAGAAGGTGGATAAAACCTTTCAAGGAAAGCTCCTTTCAACTACCTCTAGTTAGATATAGAATCATGTGTCAGCTCGTTAAGTTACAATGTTGCCTCCCCAGACAGAGACAATGGAAACAATCTTAACCAGATAGCATTATGACCCACTCTTGGGTTATCAAAAGATTTACAGATGGTGACAAAGTTCACCAGATACAAGTTTGGGTCATCCCTAGGAAGGCCACGAAAGAACCCCTTCATATTGAGGAGTTAAATCATAGTACACGTAATGTTGAATTTTGCCCCCAGTGCCAACGGTGGAGGAATAATTTCACCCGTTGCACCTGCTCCATCCATTCCATCATCATCATCATTGAGGTCATACTTGACCGACTGGTAATCTTGCCTTTCTCAGAATAGACAGTTCTTGTTGGCATTATGCGTTGTACTGGTGCAGCTACTTGCTCTGTACTCCTTGGGTTACTAGGGTTTAACAACTCCTCATCTCCTAAATATTTATCCTCAGGATTTGGATGCCGTACTTGTTGACCGACATTCTGTACATTCACCTGAGCTCTAGCTAAGGTTGCTAACCTGTCAGCCTCCTGCTGATCTGCCATTCTGTCAATTAGTTGTGGTTCTGAATTAAATAGTAATAATGGTCCTCTGGAACTTATGGTTCATGGCATACACCACAAAAGTCCTGTAGAAAACAAAAATAACAAATAAACGTAAAACTAGGAAACTTGACTAACAGTCAATTAGCGCACACAAACTTTAATTTACAATCGTATTCTCTGGCAACAGCGCCATTTTTGATAATGGTCAAGCTACACCTTTCATGTGAGAATGTAAGCAATCGTTGTCAATATATAACCCAACTAGGTTGGGGTCGAATTCCATAGGGAATATGGTGTGAACTTAAGTTATTTGCGATTTAATCAACTAATAGTTGGATGTTTCCTGAAATGGGGGGTTTTGGAGATTAGCAAATAATTGTTGGTCACTTTAGTTTCAGTGTTTGTAATCAAGAGTTTATGAAAAAATAGAATTATGTTCACTATGGGTTTTGGTACTTACAAAATGCTAATAGTGATTCAAGATTCTTACGATAGGTAGGAACAATAGATTGTCTTTGTCGAAGTTATGCCTAAATATCTCTCGACCTACTTAAGCATTTAATTACCTAATCATCTCGGACTTAGGGAATGTATATTCACTGACCAGACTTCACCTCAGGTTAATTAACCTTGTGACAGCGTCAATTATTAAACGGAAGGTTGGTAGCTTCTAAGTCCCTATCAATAATTCACTTCCTACTATAGTTGATTTCTTATCTCAAGCAAACCAAAGCTGGTGCTATCTATCGTTTGCAACCAATAGACAATAATTAAAACCTCGAAATTATCAAGGAGTCCTATTACCTTTAGAATCTTGAAAACTAAGCGACTTACCAAGACCTAACCCATAGATCCCATAATTCGAGTCAAAGAGATTTAACCACTCATAATGTAATAATCGATACAACAAGTTGAATTCAGAATTTGAAGGATGAACTTACAACAATATGAATAGCAAAGAGTGTTTCTTATATTAGATCAAAGTAGAAATCCCAAAATATTGATGATAATCTCTTCAAAGTTAATTATTTTGTTCAAGCCAAGAAACTATAGAGAAAATACAAAATACGTGTGTTCCAAAATAGGTTCAGAATGTCGATTCGCCCCAATAAAAACCTAAACAATACTTTAAATAGTTCACCATAATTATGGAAATAAAATCACAGAGTTCAGTAATTTCTCAGGTGACGACGTTTTGTGATGCCTTATCAGGAGTCAGACGACTTATCACAGATGTCGTCAGCTTCTCTTTGCTTTTGATATGTGCTGCCTTAGGCTGACGGTGAATTTTGATGGCTTATCAAAACTGTGATGACATATCAGACAATGTCGTCACTTCTTTACTTCAGCTCCCATGTTCTATCTAAGGTTGACGGTGGCTCTGATGGCTTATCATAAGGCTGACGGCTTATCACTTATCATCATCACTTCTTATAACTGAATCCCATTCTCGATTTAAGTATGATGATAAAGCTAATAACCTATCAGAGTGCTGACGACTTATCAGGAATGTCGTTAGCCACACTTCTCTTCTATTTTCTTTAGATTTTAACTCTTTTACTTCCATCATTGTTAGTTCTCTTGCCTATTGACTTCCACTGCAAAATCAAAGATAAAACAATCCAAAACGATCAAATTTTCTTAAGACTTTGCAATTATTCTCAGTTAAAAGCCTCAAATATGTTAGCATCTGCTCACATATCAAGCATGAAGAGAACAAAGAGTACAAGATATTGTCAAAGGTTTAAGTTTCGGATTGAACACCTTTTTGAGCCTTTTTGAAGCCTTTTGCATGTGAAGAAAGGATGAGGGTCCTTACACTTAAGAGGCGTGTCTCCTTAAGGGCATGGTGGACTTTTCCTACTCCAAAATAACACTCCATGGGCTCCTTTCCTAAAGCCTTTCATTAAGGGAATTTTAGTCATTGTCTTATAATAGTATAAATAGACCCTTTAGCTTTTATGTTCCTTAGACTTGATGAATAATGGAGAGATAATCTATTGTAGCTTTTTGTTCTTCCTCCATAAGAGGTGAACCTAAAATTAGGCATCATTAGTGTGGATTTCACTTTTGCTTACTCTTTGGCAAGAAAGGTTGGCATTTGGAAAGTTGACTCCCTTTGTGTCTACCTAAGAGTGAGGTATTGTCTTCATTGGTGGTGTGTGTCTAGGTGTTTGATACATACCTTGTTGCTATCTATTGTTGGAGATATATGTCTCATTACTATCCCTTTATGTTTGCTTCTCTTTTGTTTGTAAGTCTTTGAATCCAATTGTGTTTGTTTTTGAATACTTCTACTTTATCTCCATTTATTTTTAGGTGTTGTTTCAGATTCTAAGTATTTTGTTCAAGTTCTTAGTGTTGTTCCACTATCACCACCGCTGACATAGGATTGGAGTGCTCAATCAACACTCATCAAACAACAGTCAGAGCCTATACCTAAGTAACCCTCCAAAAGGATGATAGATGCAAGCACCATATAATATACTACAAGTAACACTCATACCTATACCTATGAAACCCTCATAAGGATGATAGATGTAGGGCATACTGGTGATAGGAAATGCGCATGTAAGGATGAATGCAAATATAATCCATAAATCCATAACCAATACAAGTATCATAAAGTAACCCAGTTTATACACCTTCTCTAGCTTGATAGCTCGCAAAGGTAGGACCTACAACGACCTCTCTTCTTTGTCATGACAAATCATGGATGAGGGGGACCTGAAGGGGTTCAGAAGTACCTGTATACACCGACCTGGTCCTGATCTAGGATTTCCAGTAACTATTATCACCATCAATCCGCTAATTCTAGTACCAATAATACACATATACATATATATAAATGCACCGGATATAATCGTGGATAAAAAGGTGTGAGTCCATCAATCTATTGTACAAAATAAACTTCGGAACTGAATCATCATAAAATAGTAGAAAAGATCAGAATCTCTCATGACCGAGATAAATGGTAGAAGCAAAACAGTGGACCAAAATCTATTTTTCTCAAATCTCTAAATATCATTTTTAGCCTCAATGCACATGAGTTATTCATTATGATAATACGATTCCCATTATTAAGAAATCCCTTTTAAAAGTGAAAAATGGAAATAATTTTTTTTCAGGAAAGAGTAGTAAAAATCATATTTTAGTTGGGATCGTATCACTTAACGATTTAGCAAGCATTAAGGTACTAAATATATGCATTCCATCCCAGTATCAAAACAATATAATTGTAAGCATTATATTAAGCATCTAAACATCAGTAAGCTAAACCATACCTTCCACAAGGATAAATTACTTCCAAAATCCAACCAATATCATGAACACAGACTTGGCATCATAATTCGAGAACATCCATCATCCCAATCCACTGAGTATCATAGTAAACATTACACTAAAGGATTATTAGCCTCAACTAAATTTAACATGCTAGCAACCTAGGGTATTAGAATTTTAGAAACATAATAAGTATTTAACCTTAAGGGTCAAATACCCTTCTAGCCCCCAACTCTTGAATTAAGCCAAGTCACTGTGTTCTACCCATAATCACATCCTAACCTCTCTATTTAATATACAATATATAAAATGCACCATCTCATGAAGAAAACTAGACAAAATCCTACCTCGATGCCGAACCACAAATCCTTGAATCATCCACTAATTGTTCTTCTTTGCTCCATGATCCCAAAAAGACGCCATGCTATCAAAATCCTAATCAACTTGTCATTAGGAGAAAAATGAGACCCATATTTCTATATTGAGGGTCGAGTCAAATTTTGGGTCAAGAACGAGCTCGTAGGGCTGATGACGTCCAAGCAATACCTTCTTTTAGATGATAATATGGTCGCTGTCAAAATATAGTAACCAAATAAGGTTGGCGTTGAATCCCAAGGGAACACATGGAATTATAGTGATCAGTAGTTATAGTTAATGGTCAGAACAATAAAAGTAAATGGGAGATTTTGTTTGTAGTAATATCAAGCAAAGAATAATATTAACTTAGTAGAAATCAATCGTAATGAACACTAGGATTCTGTTCCCCTTGGCTTCTCAACTCTGTAGGCTTATCATACGTTGTTGAACCAATCCAATACCTTGCATGTAGAAATGATAAGTTATGTTCCTTCTACAATCTTTTGGACGAGTAGAAGGATTTCACCCTTTACCTTTTGAGTCCTAGGGATTCGCACTACTAACACTTATCTTCATCCCATTTAACTATTACCTATTGAGTTTCTAGTTATTAGATGAAACCTAACCATCTTACGTAGATAAAAACTAGAAGCATGGATCGACAGTTAAACTCATAATTACTATTATCTTTGTCTTTTCCTAGTCACTACTCCTCTTTTGGAGTAAGTAGTGATCCAATTGTGTGTACTCACTAAGAAATCAATCATAACGAAGATAAAGCACTGCATTCCAATGGTATTGGTTCAAATCAATAATAGCACTTCCCGTACTTCATTAATTTGCCAAGGTTTCCACAACCCTAGCTATGGGTTTTAGCCGCTCATGATTATGAAGAAATTAAGAATATTCATAATAGAAATCATAGATGAAATCACAATGATAAGATGAATAAAAGCTCACAAAATAACTGAATAAATAAATCAAAGTCAATACAAGAGAATCCCAAGTTCAAAGACGAATCTTGGAATCAAAATATGTTACTGAGTATCAAAAGTGCGTAACTCTTACTAAAAAGTACATAAAGGGTACTTATAGTAATGATAAAGCCCTAAAAACAAAGCCCAAATAAAATTGGAGAAAACAGGGTCCGTGGCCACATGTGGTCTGCACCTGCAGTTTAGTCACGAGCGTAGGTTGTACCTGCGGTCTAGCTCCAGGTGTAGGTACGAACCGGAGGTACTGGATGGGAAAAATCCTATAAGTTATATCTTGGGATTTTGGATTTTTGGCACCTACTTTTCCTACCTTTGGTCTATAGGTCCTATCTACAGTCTGTGGAGTAACTTAGTACATGTCGGGAGTCAGTTTTTAAGATATTCTTCAATTCTCAAACATTCTTTGATCACGATCAAGCTAAAAATCATCCTGATCATCCATAATGTTCCAAAAAGTAGCAAAAATACCTTTTTTTCCTTCTTCATGAACTTAGTATCCAAAACATGATTTCCTACAAAACATACCCAAAATGAATTATATCTAATAAAAAGGCCTCATAAACTTACATATTTTCCTTGTTTTAGCATGGAAAGTGCTATATTTCTATAGAACATCAACACCCTCAACTTAGAATTCTTGCATATCCCCAGGCAATAAAAACACAACAAAACAAAGGCAACGCTTAACTAGGAGAATCTAAGCTATTCATGGCATTCAGTCATCACATTTAGTTCAAATCTCAACGTACCTCCTATATCTATTTTCAAAGCCAACTATGTATTAATATGAAGCACAACAATGTGATACAATAGGATAAAGGTATAACAATTACATTAGCTATAGATAACCATTTATATGTATAAATTACACTACCTGAAACAAGCAAATAGCTAGCAACATGACTCAAGTGCCCTCACAATAATGATGCCCTACTCACTCATATGAAATCATGCATGTCAATGTAGGATGGTCAAGAGACACTCAACAAAGAAGTTTCAGTCAGTGCATGTCAAATATCATAGGCTTTCCATTATTTTCTTTACCTTAGAATTCAGATAGTCAAGTTAGGATACCTATAGGACTTTTCTTGGCTTGTAATGAAGGCTTGAGAGCTGTTATGGTACATATAGACATTTTAAAGTGACTAAGCCTCCTTGGCACTACACTAACTTTGGGGTCATACTTACTAACCCAATCCCCTTTTATTCTACCCTTATTTCTCCCTTTTATTCTATTATGCACATTCAGGTTGGGTGCGGTCTTTTATTCTTTATTTTTCACTTTTTCATATATTTTTTATTTTTCTTTTTATTCTTTTTAATACCATACCCATCCCAACTAATTTTTTCTCTTATTTTACCCTTCTTTACACCCATTTTACACTATGCACCCCTATGATAGCCACCTTCAACGTAGAAATTTTGCTTGTGTTGAGTTGCATAATTTCCAAGGAGAACGTGGGAAAAAATTGGTAAATTGTAATAAAAATGTGAAGGTGAATGGTGAAAATAAGAAAAATCTACTTACAAGGCATAAAGCAGGGATGAAGGGATATAATTTGTGCATGGAAGGTCATTTAGGCTAGAAGTGGAATATTATAAAATATGGCCAATGATCCATTACTAACTAACAATCCTTCAACCTAGGCAAGACTAATCAGGCAAGTTTTGAATTTGACATACAAAAGGAACTAGGTAGCATCTCAGTCACACATAGCACAGAGTCAATATCAGTAACAACAACCTATCTAGTTCATGCAATTATTAAAATGATTATCATATCCCTAATATTAATGACATAACAAGATTCACAAAGTTCACACATATGAACATTAACTCAGTTCTAAAACATAAATTTTTAGAGGAATATAGAAATTTAGTCAAAATATGACTACTGCCCTAAATACTCAAAAATCTCCTAATTACACAAAAAACACACAATGTGAAGAAAAAACACAATAAGACACATAATTATCCTAGATATAATGATACTTACCATCATACTGTGACCGATAGGAAAAAAAGCACGACAAAAAAACCCTTAGTGGCATGGTATGCCCAACCAACTAAAAACTGTGCACTGTCCTTAATGCACTAAAATAAAGCAAAACATAGGAAAGTGAGAACATAACTGGGATACACTAGGCGCCTAAGTTAGGAGCATCCCCATATGGGGCATATCAGCTGGTGGAGGTGGCGGTGGTGGTGTGCTGCTAATATATGCACCCTCTGTATAGCTGCACGCCTCTGCCTATCGATGAATATAGTCTCTAAAAAATCATTCCTGGCCTTTTTAATGACCTCCTTCTCTATCATATCAGGATCTTACAAGTCATCTAAGTGACCTATCTTGGTCCCAACTATTGGGACTTCCTTCTCATCCTCTGTAAAGAAATCAAAGTATCTCGATGCATGCAGAGGTAATATCTGGCCAATGAAGGGTATAATTGAGGGAGTAGCTGCTACATGTCTTTTTTCAAGAGAGCATACCTCTACTCATAGGATATCAAAATCCTCCCTCATCTGAATTAGATTTGGTGCACCTCTCTTTATATATTGAGATGTCACCCATCTCTTTAGTTCGTCGATCTGTGTTCAAAAATTAGCACACTGCTCTAATAGTGTGGCTCTCTGAGCAGTCTCCTATCTAGCATTTACCTACTCAAATATAGTCCTAACCTCTGATCTCATCTGCCCAAAGAAGGTAGTTATCTCAGTCTCGACAACCTTCAATCGAGCAGTTGTGGCTTTTTGGCCATCCACTAATCTTTGCAGAAACTCACTGGATACAGTAATCATACCTATCATAGGAGCTATAGTGGATGGGATAGAATGCTATGTAGATGCACCAACCGACTCTGAGATTAAAGCTGGGGATAAAAAAGTAGTAGCTTGTGTCCCTTTGCCCTGTGTACTTGAATTAGGAGCATCTCTCTGCTCCTCTATCACAATGTCAATACCAATACTCGCATCATCCAAATATGCCTCATCAGGCTCTGTAGAAATTGTTGGGCCCTCAAACTGGCATGTGGTACTGCTACTTGTTGCCTTAATCTACTAGAAATGCTTGAAGGTGCAGGCCCTTCATGGTCCTCGTCTATGAAGTTGTAGTCACAGTTATTCTCTAATCAATACCTGGTAACTCAAACACTCCAGCCTCATCACATAGCCTCTGAAATATGCAAGGAAATGATAGATTAATCAGCTTGCCAAAGACTCTGTTATGGAAGTTTTGACTCATAATACCAGAAAAATCAACATCATAACCAGCTATCAGAAAGGCAACCAGTATTGATCCCTTCCATGTTAATGTATTATCTAAAGCAGTGGGTATCAGTTGGTATCTAATCAGTATCCACCAAAACTTGGTCTCCTATGTCAAGAGGCCCTTCTTGATCACAACTTGTCTCTCAATCTATGAGGTTGCATCACCCAGTGGTTAAATATAACTGGCTATCCACCTAGCCATCTCAATCCATTTTATATGGTGCTCAACTATAAGACCCCACAAAGTTCCCTTGTAGTCCGAGCCTTAGAGCATGTTAAGTGAAGTCTAATTCTAGCCCTAAAAGATTGAGAAGAGAATTCCTAAGTGATTTGTATATAAACCATATAAAATTTTCTTAAATTTGACTTTATGTCATGTAGAGAATTGAATTAGCTTTCTAACGATACTAATTTCGTCCAAATTTAATATCGAGATGAGAAGTTATGGTCGTTTTACTGAGAGTTATCAGAACCGCCCGTGCGACGAACGATCCAACGGACCGTTGAGTCTGTGATGGAACGTCTCTTGGCCCATTGCAATCAAGGAAGTAACACCCTTTTTTAGCCCAAGTGCGATGACCAAGATGACAGACCGTCAAGACTGCGATGGACCATCGCTGAGATCATCGCCACTGAGGCAGTGTGGTCTCATCCTGGCCAACGTGCAATGGACGATCTGACAGACCATCAAGACTGTGATAGACCATCTCTTCAACCATCATATTGAGGCAATATATATTTTTTCCGACCAGCATGCGACGAACGATCCGACGGATCATCAGGATAGCGATAGATCGTTGCTCCGATTGTCGCAACCCCTGTTCAGTATTTTTAACTCATTTTTTAAAAGGGATTTTTGGTATTTTCCACTCTTTTATCAACCAGATATATTCCAACTAAAGTAAATGACTTCATTAATCATCCAAAACAAAAGAGATCTAGGGTTTCTTCCTAAAGATCAAATCTAAAACCGTTCTCGAAGAAATCTAAGAACTTATCATAGATTCTACAAAATGAGTTGAGATTTGAATCCCCCAAGTTCTAAGGTTACAAAAACCCTCTCTCAATAGTAAGAAGAAGTGTTTGAAGCAATCTTGTTCATCCAATTTCATAATCTAACATATATGGGGTTTTGAACAAAGGTACTCCTTTCACCCTTGTGCCCAAAGGCTTATTTAAACTAAAATTTTCTACAATCTATGAGATTTTACATGATATTGAATTAGGATTTTTCATCCATTGTTATTGATTGCAATATCTTGATGTTTCCCATGAATTGAAAGCCAAATAGCATGATTTTGCATGTTTTTCTTAAGAAATTGAAGCTGAGTTTATACCCTATGTTGTTACTCCTTGAGAATTTAAGAGTTTCAATGTTCTAGAAATTAAAGTATATGAGTATGTTGATATTTTGAGATAAATTGCTGTAAATTCCAGATTTCTACATGAATTATGAATATATATGCTATCCATTATGTATTATGATGAGTTTTAACTTGAGATTGAATTATAGCTCATTAAGCCCGACTTGAGAATTGCAATTTTATGAACTATTGTGATATAAACACCCATGATTTGAGTATTTTGAGATTATAGAGAAATATTTTGACTTAATGGTCATAGTGTTTTGAAATAAACTTTACCACATGATATTATAGATTTGATTGTTGGGTTCTTATGAACCATGAGATTATTTTGGAAGTAGATTTCCATGAGATGAGTGAGATAAACAAAAGGGAGTAGTATTTAGCACCAAGTTGGGTAAGTTACCATGGTTTCTTACCCTAGAACTACGTGCCACTGTAGGTTTGAGATTTTGGACCTGAGGCCAAGATAAGTTATCACCGAGTTGAGATTATAATCCTTGGCAAGAGTATGATGCCTCTCCCCAACGTGAGGTTTCTTCCTTAGGAGGTCAAGACGTTGGACTCCATGTAGCTTGTATGGTTTATGTCGGTTAAGAGAACCTCCCTAAACTAAAGCATTTTTTATTGAGATAGAATATTTTCCCTAAATCTTTGAGATGAGATATTTTCTAAAGTGAATGAATTACTTTTGAGTATTTTCCAAAGAATGAAGTAGTTTTCTTTACTAATAAGAGTTGATCATCAGTTTTTAAACCAAAGTCATATGATTTCAAGTTCCAAGTGTTTGAGTTTAAAAGAGTTGTAAATTCATAAGCAATAAAGAAGTTTTACTCTCCATGAGATATATGCATGAGTTGAAAGTATTGTTTAAAACTTCCTTCATCCTATGAGTAACGAGAATAAGGGGCGAGTACAATTTTAAAGCCAAAGTATAATGACTCACGAGATTTGTGTTACATGCTTCATTCTACATAATTTATGAGCTTTATATTTTAGACTTATTCAATCCACGCATGTCATTTCTATTTTCATGGATGATTTGGTTAAAGAGTATTGATATTGTTTTATGTAAATGCATAAACCTCTAATACTCAGTACATTCCCAAGCTCTAATCCATGTATATATCTATGTGCTACATTATCTTAAAATATAGGTTCAGGTGCTCAGTCCGAGCCTCATCAGTGATTCTCAAGTACCTTTGTCTACATTTATCCTATGGTGAGTCCTCATGGTTCGAGGGCCTATATTCAGATATTTCATTACTTGAGTGTTTATGTCATTACTTTCAATTCAGTTTGAGTCAGTTGGGGACCTTTCCCAACGACTCTCAAGTTTATGGAGTAGTAGATGCTTTGTCAGACTAGTTATCAGACTGTGGTTATGTTGAGATTTCCAGTATTGTGGTAGTTTAGATTGAGTATTATCTTCGTATTTCCTTTAATTTGATATGACAGTGCCAGTATTTGGTATATTTCTTCTTTAATGAGTTGTTATGAGAAGTGATAGGCTTAAAGGGTTAGCTTGGGGCTACTTGTAGCCCTAAGCACCATATGACATCTCGAGGGGTGATTTTGGGTCATTAAAAACTTGGTATTAGAGCTAGGTTTTAAAGGAGTCCTAGGGAGTCTGAAAATCCACGTTGAGTAGTGTCTTGATCATTGGTGTGTAGCGCGCCACATCTATGAGCAAGAGGCTACAAGACGTTTTAGGAGAAAGTTATTTCTTTCGTTCAGATTCTATTGTGCCTACAGTTGTCCCTCTTATCTAATAATTCATGCTATCCTATTTCCAAAAATTCCTCTCCAAAGAGCAGATGCCTACAGAAATGATAATGAGCAACCCCGGCCCATTGATCCCTTGAATGAGACACTGTCTTATGTTGAGTTTTGGGTGGCCTTTCAGGCGTTAACCCGAGTAGTCACTGCTAATGTTCGGGCCAATAACCAGGCCACAGTTGAAAATTAGTAGGGAGGTGATATAGTTGCTTCTAAGATTCGTGATTTTATGCGGATGAATCCGCCAGAGTTTTATGGGTCAAAGGTAGGTGAGGACCCACAGTTGTACCTTGAGAAGGTGAGAATGATCACGCAGGTGATACATATTTCTAAGGAATAAAGTTTTGATTTGGCGTCTTAAAAGTTGAAGGACAACTTATGACTGGGTTGTATCGTGGAGGGAGGGTAGAGGTAAGGATGCTGCTTCTATAACTTAGCAGGTGTTCCAAGATGCATTCTTGGACAAGTTCTTTCTGCTTGTGATGAGGGAAACAAAGATTGAGGAGTTTATAAACTTGAGGTAGGGATCCATTACTATTAAGCAGTACTGCTTGAAGTTCAACCAGCTGGGCAAGTATGCTCTTGATTTGAATTCTGACACCCGAGCTAGTATGAGCAAGTTCGTGACAAGTATTTTTGGTTAGGTGCTAAAAGAATGTAGGATTATGATGGTTTATAGGGATATAGATTTGTGTAGGTTGATAATACATGCACAATAGATAGAGGCAGATAATATTAGAGAGAGACGGAGTGATTCCATGGAGAAAACCACCCTCAATTTCAGAGACATCCATCTATTCTAGTGCCTTCATCAACTAGTTCTCCCGTACCTATAGGTAGGTAGGAGTTAGAGAGAAGGTCTTTTATGTCTAGGTCATAGAATAGTGTTAGTAATAAGTCCCGCTATCTTTCTTATGCTAAGTGTGGTAGGGATCATACCGGTGAGTGTTTCTCAGATTTAAGGGGTTGTTTTGGTTGTGGCAAGTAGGGCCACATACTTAGAGATTATCTATATTCTAGGTAGGGGAACAGAGATGGTCGACCTCAGGCATAGACTACTACTGCACAGCTCCTGTACCCCATCCCAGCCCTGTTCAGGGCGCTTCATGTAGCACTGCTGGCGGTCACCGGTAGAATAGATTCTACGCCTTACCATCCCATCAATAGCAAAAGAACTCTTCCAATGTTGTTACTGGTATACTCTCGATCTTTTGTTTTGATGTTTATGTGTTGTTAGACCCCAGGTCAGGTATTTTCTATCTGACCCCACTTGTAGCTGTGAAATTCAAAATGAGTCCCAAAATGATTCCTGATCCTTTCCTAGGTTCTACACTCGTAAGGGAGTCAGTTGTTTCTAAAAAAGTGTATAGAGATTGTCCTATTACAGTTCTTCATAGGGTCATACTTGATGATTTGATAGAGTTAGACATGGTGGATTTTGACCTTATTTTGGGTATGGATTGGCTTCATTTTTGTTATGCATCAATAGACTGTCGTACTCGTGTGGTCAAGTTTTAGTTCCCTGATGAGCCAGTTTTTGAGTGGTTTGAGAGTTTGGTATCTCCCAAGATCTCAAAACCAAAAAGCTAATATCCATGGGTTGTATCTATCACCGAGTTAGAGTCAAAGACACTGAGTCTGGGGCTCTAACTATTCAGTCAATCGATTTTATTAATGTGTTTCTAGATGTTTTTCCAGAAGATCTCCCAGGGGTACCCTCGATAGAGAGATAGAATTCTGGATTGACTTTCTTCCCGAAACTCATCCCATTTCTATTTCACCATATTGTATGGCACCTACCGAACTTAAGGAGTTGAAAGAGCAACTCAAAGATCTTTTAGACAAAGGTTTCATATGGCCCAGTATTTCTCCTTGAGGCACACCTATTTTATTTTTGTGAAACAAAGATGGTTCCTTGCGTATGTGCATTAACTATCGTTATCTTAACAAGGTCATAGTAAAAATAAGTATCCTTTTTTGAGAATTGATGACCTATTTGATCAGTTGCAAGGTGCAAGTTATTTCTCTAAGATAGACCATAGATCGGACTATCACCAGCTTACATTGAGGGAATGCGATATTTCAAAGATAGCCTTCCGAACCTGCTATGGTCACTTTGAGTTTCTAGTTATGTCTTTTGGGCTAACCAATGCCCCAACAACTTTTATAGACCTCATGAATCGAGTGTTCAAGCCATATCTTGATATATTTGTCATAGTGTTCATAGATGACATCCTTGTATACTCCCGTAATGAGAATGATCATGCGAATCACCTTAGAATTGTCTTGCAAACTCTTAGAGGTCACCAGCTGTTCACCAAATTTAGTAAGTATGAATTTTGGCTAAGGTCTGTAGCCTTTCTATGTCATATTGTTTCAGTCAAAGGTATTAGAGTTGATCCCCAAAAGACAAAAAATGTAAGAAATTGGCCTACACCTATATCTCCATTTGATATTAGAAGTTTCTTAGGTATAACAGGCTACTACCACCATTTTGTTGAAGGTTTCTCTTCTATTGTGTCTCCCATGACCCGGTTGACCCAAAAGAAAGTTAAGTTCCAGTGATCAGAATCCTGTGAGAAGATTTTTCAGGAGTTGAAGACTCGACTTACTTCAACCTCTGTGTTAACTTTTCCTAATGGTACAGATGGTTTTATGGTGTATTATGATGCCTATAGAATTGGTTTGGGTTGTGTGTTGATGCAAAGAGGTAAGGTTATAGCCTATGCCTCTAGATAGTTAATGCTGTATGAGAAGAATTACCTAACCCATGATCCTATGTTAGCTGCTGTGGTCTTTGCTTTAAAAATCTGGAGACACTATCTTTATGGTATTCATGTTGATATTTTTACTTATCATAAGAGCCTGCAGTATGTGTTTACTCATAGGGAGTTAAATCTTAGGCAGATGAGGTAGTTAGAGTTGTTAAAAGACTATGATTTGAATGTGTTGTATCACCTGGGCAAGGCTAATGTAGTGGTGGATGCCCTTGGCAGATTGTCTATGGGTAGAGTTGCTTATATAGACGAAGGTAAGGAAGAGTGAGCTCATGATGTGCATTATCTTGGTAGATTGGGTGTTAGGTTGCTTGATTCAGCTGAGGGAAGTACTTTGGTGTAAAGTAGTTCCAATTTTTTTTTAGTTTTGGAAGTGAAGGAGAAGCAAGATAGAGATCCTAGTTTGGTCAGACTAAAGGAGACAGTTAAGGACCAAAAGTTTGAGGTTTTCTCCCGATGGGGAGATAGCATGTTGAGATTGCAGGGTAGGTTATGTGTCCTGCGTGTTAATGATCTGAGGCAAAGAATTATGGTTGAAGCACATGGCGCGAGGTATTCTATTCATCCTGGCATTACAAAGATATAGCGCGACTTGCTGGAAATCTATTAGTGGAATGGTATGAAGAAGGATATAGCTAAGTTTGTAGCAAAGTGTGCAACATGCCAACAGGTTAAGGTAGAGTACTAAAGACCTAGTGATGTGATACAAGAGTTTCGTATACCCACTTTGAAGTGGGAGGTAGTGAATATGGACTTCGTGATCGGGTTACCCCTTTTGTGTCGTCATCAGATTCTATTCGGGTTGTTGTAGACAGGTTGACTAAGTCTGCGCATTTCTTTCCCATGCATACACCTTATACAACTTAGGATTATGCTAGAATGTATATCCAGGAGTTAGTCAGGCTACACGGAGTTCCCTTGTCTATTATTTCGGATAAGGATACTCAATTTACTTCTCAGTTTTGGAAGGCGTTTCAGCAGGGTCTTGGTACCCAAGTTCTTTTAAGTTTATTTTTTCATCCACAGACAGATAGTCACGCTGAGAGGACCATTCATAACTTAGAAGACATGTTGAGGGCGTGTGTTCTTGATTTCAAAGGTAGTTGGGATGAGGATTTTCCATTGATAGAGTTCACCTATGACAATAGTTACCATGCTAGCATTGGGATGGCATCATTTGAGGCCTTGTATGGTAGAAGATGTAGATCACCTATAGGTTGGTTTGAAGTGGGTGAAGATGTCATGATTGGGCCTAATGCAGTATTTGAAGCTATAGAGAAAGTTAAGTTGATTAGAGAGAGGTTAAAGATAGCTCAGAGTTATTAAAAGTCATATACTGATGTGAGGAGAAGAGATCTTAAGTTTGAAGTGGGGATTTTGTGTACTTGAAGATTTCACCCATGAAAGGGGTGAAGACGTTTGGTAAAAAGGGAAAACTTAGTCCGTTATGTTGGCCCGTATAGAGTTTTGAGCCGTGTTGGGAAAGTAGCCTATGAGGTTGAGTTGCCTGTGGAGTTGTTAGCCGTTCATCTTATTTTTCATGTCTCCATGCTTAAGAAGCATATTGGTGGTTCCGTTGTGGTAGATCCTTCAGAGAGTGCTGATTTTCAGAATAGTCTTTCATTTGATGTAATTCTAGTTGAGATCCAAGATTTTAGATCCGTAGACTGAGGAACAAAGAGCTTCCCTTGGTCAAAGTGTTGTAGCGAAACCAGTCAGTTAAGGGCGCTACTTAGTAGGCAGAAGCAGACATGCAATCGAAGTACCTGCTCCTCTTTTCTGTGAGTTCAAATCGATCTGAAGGTATTATTCTTCCTTAATTCAGCCCTTTTAATTGAAAGTTCAGCTATATATCTATTCTCGCATGAGTTCTTGCAATTTCTGAGGTATTCAAGAGTTTAGAAAGATTTTGAGCCCATTTAGAAAATTTCCTCAGCTATGTGTACTTTGTTTTTCCTGTGTCCCTAGTCTAAGTAGCGACATTCGAGGATGAATATTTCAAAGAGGGAGATATTGTAAGACCCCACTAAGTTCCCTCGTAGGCCAAGCCTTAGAGCGTGTCAAGTAAAGTGTAATTCCATCCCTAAAATATTGATAAGAGACTTCCCAAGTGATTGGTATTTAAACCATATAGAATTTTCTTAAATTTGACTTTTCGTCATGTAAAGAATTGAATTATCTTTCCAATGATACCAATTTCGTCCAAATCCAGCATCGGGGTGAGAAGTTATGGCCATTTTACTGAGAGTTGTCGGAACTGCACAGGTACGATGGACGATATGATGGCCTGTCGAGTCTACGACAGACCGTCGCTCGGCCCATTGTAACTAAGGCAGTAACTCCCTTTTCTGGCCTAAGTTGATGGCCAGGACGACAAACCATCAAGACTGCAACAGACCATTGCCACTGAGGTAGTGTGGTGTCATCCTGGCCAACGTGCGATGGACGATCCGATAAACCATTACTTTGACCATCACATCGAGGCAGTATGTCCTTTTTTTGTCTGGCGTGCGACGGACTATCCGGCGGACCATCAGGCTAGCGACGGACCGTCGTTCTGACCATCGCAGCCCCCGTTCAGTATTTTTAACTCATTTTTAAAAGGGATTTTTAGTTTTTCCACTCTTTTATCAACTAGATTTATTCAAAGTGAAGCAAATGGCTTTATTCATCATCCAAAATGCAAGAGAGCTAGGGTTTCTCCCTCAAGATCAAATCTAAAACCCTTCTCCGAGAAATCCAAGAACTTATCATAGATTCTTCAAATTGAGTTGAAATTTGAATTCCCTAAGTTCCAGGGTTGCAAGAACCCTTTCTCAAGAGTAAGAAGAAGAGTTTGAAGCAAGCTTGTTCATCCAATTTCATAATCTAAGGTATGTGGGGTTTTGAACAAGGGTACTCCTTCCACCCTTGTGACCAAGGGCTTATTTAAACTGTAATTTTCTGTAATATATGAGATTTTACATGATATTAAATTAGAGTTTTTCACCCATTGTTATTGATTGCAATATCTTGATGTTTCCCATGAATTGAAAGTCAAATAGCATGATTTTGCATGTTTTTCTTAAGAAATTGAAGCTGGGTTTATACCCTGTGTTGTTACTCCTTGAGAATTTAAGGTTTTCAATGTTCTAGAAATTGAAGTATATGAGTATATTGATATTTTGAGACAAATTACTGTAACTTCTAGATTTCTACTTGAATTATGAATCTATATGCTATCTATTATGCATTATAGTGAGTTTTAACTTGAGATTGAATTATGGGTCATTAAGCCCTACTTGAGACTTGCAATTTTATGAACTATTGTGCTATAAGAAACCGTGATTTGAGTATTTTGAGATTATTGAGAATGGTTTGACCCAATGGCCATAGAGTTTTAAAATCTACTCTACGACATGAGATTCCAAATTTGATTATTGGGTTCTTATGAATCATGAGATTATTTTGAAAGTATATTTCCATGAGATGAGCAAGATAAACTAAAGGGAGTAATATTTAGCATCCAGTTGGGTAAGTTACCACAGTTTCTTACCCCAGAACTACGTGCCACTGTAGGTTTGAGATTTTGCGCCTGAGGCCGAGATAATTGGGCCCGAGGCTGAGATAAGTGATCACTGAGTTGAGGTTATACTCTTTGGCAAGAGTATGATGCCTCTCCCCAATGTGAGGTTTCTTCCTTAGGAGGACAATACGTTGGAATCTATGTTTGTCACATGGTTTGTGTCGGTTAAGAGAACCTCCCTAAAGTAAAGTATTTTCCATTGAGATAGAATATTTTCACTAAAGCTTTGAGATGAGATATTTTCTAAAGTGAACGAATTGCTTTTGAGTATTTTCCAAAGAAGGAAGTAGTTTTCTCTAGTAATAAGAGTTGACCATTAGTTTTTAAACCAAAGTCATATGATTTTGAGTTCCAAGTGTTTGAGTTCAAAAGAGTTATAAATTCTTGAGCAATGAAGAAATTTTACTCTCCATGAGATGTATGCATGAGTTGAAAGTATTGTTTAAAGCTTCCTTCATCCTATGAGTAAAGAGAATAAGAAGAGAGCACAAATTTTATAGCCAAAGTATAATGACTCGTGAGATTTGTGTTACATGCTTCATTCTACATGATTTATGAGCTTTATATTTTAGACTTATTCAAGCCACGTAAGTCATTTCTATTTGCATGCATGATTTGATTAAAGAGTATTGATATTGTTTTATGTAAATGCATAAACCTCTAATACTCAGTACATTCCCAAGTGCTGATCCACATATATGTCTATGTGCTACTTTGTCTTATAATATACGTTTAGGTTCTCAGTCCCAGCCTTGTCAGTGATTCCTGAGTACCTTTTTCTACATTTCTACCTTTTTCTAGACCCGATAAGTAAATTTGACGATCCTCATAAATACATCTCGTAGGATTAAGTATCTCCCAAACATGATTGTCAAGTTCAAATATATGCCATATCCCTTCCATACACCACCTCAGATGTCCCTCCTTAGGAGGTGCATTTGGGGTATGTACGGGTGCGGGGCCCTGTTAAAGTAAAGAATCGTGGGAAGGTTGATAGACACCCTCATCAGACTGGGGTATCACTATCTGAGGTACGTGAGTGGTGTTACCCTCTTCAGACTGGGGCACCATAGATGATTGCTTCTGGTCAACCTTATCAGATGAATCCTAGGACCCCTCCTCAGATTCGGGGTCCTGAGAAGGAACCACTAGAGTAGTTTTGGAATCTGTCTCCTTCTTATCATCATCATCCAATGGAGGAGTGTGTGGGGGTAATATCCATGTGGACTTTATCCTCGGTCGGGCTGCAGCTGACTGAGCATCCTGGCAAGTTTATGCTCTCGTGATTCTGAGTTTCACTCAACAGTAATGTCTCTATATCGCTGTCTCAGATACTCCTCCACTGAACCACTAGGCTCAGGAGACTTATTGTCTCCTAAAATATCGTCCTTCGTCTTCTTTACTTCTTTAGATTCTATATTTACTTGAAAAACCAGTTGCTAGTTTCCATCAAAAGTGAGGGATTGCAAAAGTCTAAGAAAAACTCAAAATTCAAAAAGTTTGATTTTTCCCTCAATTTTCATATCCCTATAACCTATTTGAAATACCAACAAGTCCAGTGTGCATACACTAATAAAGAATTATGACTTTCAAAGACAACAACCATGCTTAACTAATGGTATTACTTTTATTCATTAAGTTCAATTTCCGATAATGGGCCTAAACTTAGAATTTTAGTTCAAAACATGGGCCTACATTATGATTTTAGGAAACTTCGAGGCTCCCACATACAAGCAGGATAGTTTTTATATATTTTTAATGGAATACACATATCAACTTATTTAAACAATAGATAAATCAATATATAACTACTAGGAGCTAAGAAAGTCACCTTTTATAGGAAGAACAAGAAGATAATAATAAAGAACTAAAGCAAAACCAAGGTTGAAACTTGTTTTTAGCGTGTTGTGACAAATTGGTATCTTAAACAAGTGACAATTTAGCCTTTACTTAAGTATGGGTTAGTTGGTGTTTTAAGCGGAAAGTTTGAATTCAACGAGAAAAGTAAAGTTTTAAGGATTAGAAAGAGTTAGAATGAGGGTAATAATGTTTTTATATAGGCGGGGAGCTATTTAGGTCATATTTAAATATTGGTGGGCCCAAAATTTAAACTAAAAATTGGCCCCACATAATGACCGAGCCGCAGCCTTTGCCCACGGACAGGCCTTGGGTGCTGGTACCACTTGCGGCTTGTAGGTACTAGGTGAAGGTGTTGGGAAAAAAATATCTGGCCCATTTTTCTACAACCAGGACTCGATATTTTGACATTTTTCCAGATACCTATGGTACCACAACCCAAGTTTTAGGTCTCAACAGTAAAATTAAATACTAGAGTCCGTAACTTACTGAACTTACTATGTAGAACTTGTGACCATGATGGGCTGATCACACAGTCCCCTCACCTGAAAATGGATGAATGTAGAATTTTACCGTATTCTGGGTAAGGTCTGCAAATTTAAAAACCTACAAAAAGACAAAACAACACAAACGTTAACAATAAAATAGTGAGTTGCCTCCTACCCAATGCTTTATTTAATATCGCAGCACGACGCAGCTATGTTGGTTACTCAGGCCTCACCAATAAGCCCATAGGTTGCTTCCCATGTAACGCTTAATTTAACATCATGGCTCGATGTGGGTATCTTGACTAATATGAATTCATCAAGATACCCATATGAGTATCCTCTAGGATTATCAATACAATTAATCACCAACACTACCCTCATGTTGGTTGGTTCTTTCATTGACTTTTAGATGTTAAATGTCACCTCTTCACTATTGACTCTGAATTTCAGCTTTCCCTTTTCCATGTCAACCATAGCTCTGACTCTGGATATAAACAGTCTTCCCAGTATAATGGGCATCTCGGTGTCAACCTCATAGTCTAAGATGACAAAATCATCCAGAAAAATAAAGTTATCCACCCTCACGATCATATCAAATGAGATTCTTACAGGCTTCTTCACTGTATGGTCAGCCATCAATAGTCACATTGAAGTTAGTTTTAGAGGGTTCAAGCCCAATTTTTTCAATACAACTAGCGATATCAAATTAATTTTGGATCTAAAATTACACAAGGCTCAAGCAAATCGAGATGACCCAATGGTGCTAGGTATAGTAAATCCTTCGGGATCACCCCTTTTCTATGCCAAGGACCTTGTCTTGACTGCATTGCAGCAGTACAACCATTAACATCCTCAAACATCGCTTCTTTATTTCTTGGGACCAATTATTTTATGAACCTGGTGTATCCCAAGCTCAATTGTCTTAGCATCTCACTAAATCGCTTAAACTTACCTTCCTCTTTGTTTTTCCTCATTCATTGAGTGAAAGGTGGGGGTTGTCTCAAAATTTGTCTGACTTCTGGCTCAATGACCTAACCCTTACTTTTATCTTCAACAACTGTACCTTTATCACCTGTTACCTTCTTAGACTCATAAACAAGTGTCTCATCACCAATAGCTTCAGTAGAAGGTAGTTAGGGATCCATAGTAGTGATACCACTATTCGTGGTAATAGCAAGTACATGACCATTATTTCTCAAATTTTGTACTGTGTTACTTGGAGGGGTACCTGGCTACCTCTGGTTCAAAGTTTCTGACATCTGCCCAAACTGGTGCTCCAACTACTTGATAGAAGTGGCATGTGACTCGACCTTCTGGGTCAACCCTAAAATATCAGCCTTAATCTTCTTAAGGATGGTCTTTTGATTTTCTTTACCCTTCACCAGCTTAGCCAACATCTCCTCCATTTTATATTCTGTATCACATCTACCAGATGGACTGTACCTATCCCTCTTCTTTCTTTTGTCATCTTTCTTTCTCTAGTCACCATCTCGCTCTCTGCTATGGTCTCTGTATCTATCATAATATTTCCGACCTTGGTTCCCTTGCCCTTGGGCTCAGAAACTCGCCATCTAATAATCTAGATAATTAGCTTTCTCTTCTAATTCTGACTCGTAAGCTTTGGAAGCTGACCCTTGTACTGCTATTGCACTCATTTTCTTAGAATTCGCTACTGTAAATTGCTTTGCTAGTAACCCCTAAATTATTCCTTAGTAACGTAATTTCTTGTGCTACTGTATCATCAGATACTCTCTGGTCAGAGGACGCTCCAATAACATATGTTTTATATCCCCTCTCAGCCTCCCGAGTTTGCCACCCTCGATTAGTGAGTGAAATCTGATCCAACATCTTTGAAGCTGGCTCTAAGCGTAGTCTCATAAAAGCTCATCTAGAGATGGTTTTTGCCATGGCTCTAGAGCTGATGGTTAGGGCTTTGTAGAATATCTCTGATAAGCTCGTCTCTGACAACTGATGTTTTGTTACCATGCTTAGCTTTTTCTTAAACTTGAACTAAGCCTCGTACATGGTCTTTGATTATAGCTGCCTAAAATTATAGATCTTGTCCTTGACCTATAATATCCTTGATGGAGGGAAGCATCTATTCAAGAATTTCTTGTGCAACTCGTTCCAAGTCGTGATAGAGCCTTTTGGCGATTTCCCTAACCATAAAGATGCTTCACCTGTTAGTGAGAAAGGGAAAAGCCTCAGTCTAAGTGCTTCTTAATCTACCCCTAGAATAGTATTCAAGAAACAGATCCCAAGGAAATTTGCAAGGTGAAAATTTGTATCATCAAAAGGCAATCATGTAAACACACCCTTCAAATTTAGAAGTTGGATCACGACACTTATGATATCAAATTTGATGCCTGGGACAAAGCAAGAGGTATTATGGCTCCAATATCGATTAGGTCAACATATCCCAGATCTTCATCATCATCTATATATGGCTGCATGTACTTATATGGTGGGATTACTTGAATACGGGCACCTCTAGCTCTGTTCTGGTTTCCACTGAGTGCTACTTGATGGTCTGTTTCTTGTCTCTACTCAGTAATATCTTCTTTCTTATCTACTCTCTAAACTTCTTCTATTTCCCTCTTCTTGGCTTCATCATGAGCTAGCAGCTCACCAGTCTGACAATTAACAATATCCTGCACTCTTTCAAGCACAAGTATAATATTTCGAACCTCTTCTGGATTTTTAGCTCTTTTATGCTCAGACATCCTACCAGGTGTTTGTTTGATCCTTTGTGGATTTAGATTAACTGGAAGTAAGGGTATGCCTCTACTTCGTGTGCTAGGCATACACTAACGTATGCCCAGTTAAGAATAAAAACAAAAATAAAAACCCACAAACTGCAACAACTTTAAATAACAAATCAACCGTGTTCCCTGACAATGGCACCAATTTCTTGATGACATCCAAGTAACACCTTCTTTTAGATAATGATACGATTGTTGCCAAGAAATATTAACCCAACAAAGGTTGGGGTAGAATCCTAAGGGAACACATGGATTTGGAGAGCCCAGTAGTTGTAATCAATGGGTAGAAAAAGAAAAGTAAATAGGGGGTTTTGTTTGTAGTAATATCGAGTAAAGAATTGTATTAACTTGATTGAAATCTATCATAAGTGAACACTAGGATTGTGTTCCCCTTGGATTCTTAACTCCGTGGGCTTATCGTGCATTACTGAACGAATCCAATACCTTACGTGAAGAATCAATAAGTTATGTACCTTCTAATTCTTTTGGACGAGTAGAAGGATTTCACCCTTTACCTTTTGAGTCTCAGGGTGTGGCGCTACTAACCCTTATTTTCATCCCAGTTAACTATTACCTTTTATGTTTCTAGTTGTTAGATCAAAACCTAACCATCTTACGTAGATAGAACCTAGAAGTGTGGATCAATTCTTAAACTCCAAATTATTATTGTCTCTATCTTTTCCCAGTCACTACTCCTCTTTCATAGTAAGCAACAATATCTAGGTGGGATCGTAATATGTGCACCCACTAAGAAATCAATCATAACGAAGATAAAGTAATGCATGCCAATTGTATTGGTTCAGATCAATAACCACACTTCCCTTACTTCATCAATTTTCCAGGTTTTCACAACCTTAGCTCTGGGTTTTAGCCAGTCATGTTTGTGAAGAAATCAATATCATTCATAATAGAAAGCATAAATGAAATCACAATGATATGATGAATAGAAACCCACAATCAAAACTAAATTAATCAATAAAGGTCAATACAAGTGAATCCCAAGATCAAAGACTGATCTTGGAATAAAAATATGTTTCTGAGTGTCAAAATTTCATAACTCTTACTAAAAAGTACCTAAAGGGGATTTATAGTATATGGGAAAATCCTAAAAACAAAGCTCAAATGAAATAGGAGAAAATAGGGTCGATGGCCACATTTGATCTGCACCTATGATTTGGTCACAGATGCAGGTTGTACCTGCAGTCTGGCTCCGGCCATAGGTACGGACCGTAGACTAGATGGAAAAAATCCTGTAAGTCAGCTCTCGAGATTTCGGACTTCTGGCATCCACTTTGTCTGCCTATGGTCTGTAGGTCCTACCTGCGGTCTGTGGGTTAACTTAGTATGTGTCGAGAGTTAGTTTTTCAGTTCTTCTTCAATTCTTGAACATGCTTTGATCATGATCAAGCCACAAAACATCCTGATCATCCATAATGCTCTAAAAAGTAGACAAAACACCTTTTTTTCCTTTTTTCATGAACTTAGCATCCAAAATATGGTTTCCTACAAAACATACCCAGAATTGATCATATATAACAAAAAAGGCCTCAGAAACATACATATTTTCCTTATTTTAATCATCGAAAGTTCTATATTTCTATAGCACATTATGGACCCACAAGGAATTCAAAGTTGAAGCCATCACGAGGTCCCTCGAAGGACTAGGAATGTCTGCTCAAAAGTTGAGCAAAAGGAAGTGTCAAATCAAACCTTAGAGTTTAGGAACTCAAGATCTAATTTATAAGAATTTTACCATGAATTAGGATGAAAATCAAAGGAAAAATTAATGGGGAATGACCAAGAAGAGTTAGGTTAGCTTACCTTAACCTATTTGGATGATTTCCCATTATTTCTTCTCTTTGAGCTGTTAGTTTGGTGTAAAAATGGTAGAAAAAATAGTGGAAAATTGGGTCGAGATGAGGGGATTTAAAGCCTCCAGGTGTTGCTTAAGAGACCACCCTATCGCTTAAGCAACAATTGCTTAAGTGACTCCAGTATCACTTAAGTAATCTGGCAAGGCTGGTGGATACCGTGTAAGTGTACACAGTCATAACTTAAGCATCCATTGACCAAATGGTCAATGTTGCTTAAGTGACAGCATATCGAGTATGCAATGACTGCTAAGAGGTCATATGATCGCTTAAGTGGTCACATCAATGACCTGCTGCACCAAATTTTTCTAAGTTCAGAATGGAGTTCGACAGGCTCCCAAGATTTGCTCAAAACCCTGTGCGTGCAAAAAAATGTGCTACCATATGAAATTTGACATTTTGGACTCAATCAAACCACCGAAACTTTTATTTAAGTTTGTTTGGATGAAGTACAGGGCTCACAAATGTAGATCTTTTTTTTAGATAATTCGTCCAATATCCCAAAATGAGCTCGAAATCTTCAAGACCTGAACCAAGGGTCCCCTTAGCATAAAATCAATGTTCTGTAGCTTATGGTATTGTTGGAATTATCATCTGAGGTCATTTATTAGGAGTTTTGACCCAAGACCAAATTCGATACAATCAAAGCTCCAAAATAGAAAAATGATCCTAAATTCATGACGAACTATTTGATAACCAAATCGATTGTTCCGCCAAGTCATAATTGACCTGTAGCTATTGTAGGAAGGCCCAAATGCCAGAAATGCTCTTAAACTGAGGAAATGAACTAAAAGGTTATTACAATATCTACTACTAAAAAAACTATCATTTGTAAAAGTTAAATGTATAGAAGAAGCATGAAAACTAAAAGAAATGAGGTATTGGGCCTACATGATCCAAGCATAACTACCCATATAACCTTCAAGAGGAGACAACACATCCAAGGGATTTTTCCAGAAGTATTCCTTTTCAAACCAACTTTCACACTTCACTCTCAAACAACCAAAACTCTACCTCAACCACCAACTAACCTACAACTAAATCCAAACCATGACACACTAATACCATATTGATACCAGTATAATCAATTGAAAACTCATCCAAGCCAAAGGCAAAGCAAGGCATGAGTCATGCAACCAACTTTAAATGTAAATATAACCTTCTTTTGCCTCTCCAAACCTACTATCCAATCCAAACCAAGAAGAAAGTCACTTTAGTCTTATCCACACAATTCTATCACACTAACCTCAAAGAATTGAAGTTGATCCATTGAAATTTCATAAGGTGCTACCAGGGCACACAAATAGAGACAACTATGGTTTGTAATCTATGCTAATGTTACAACTGGTCAAAATGACCCTTAAAACTCAAGTCTAGGAGTCCAAATCATAAACCCTAATCATTGAATGATCCACTCCAGGATATCCTATTAGCTAAAAATGAAGCCATTCTAAACTCAACTCTCGTATACCATTTCTACTGAGTAAATCATCAAAAAATTTCTATGAAAACTTAAACATGAGGTCAAAGCTGAAGGAGCTAATACCGCGTCCATAGATTATCATATAAACACCTATCAACCATTATTCATCTGAAATAAAGAAGACCAAATAAGTAAACATAGAGTAGGATTATCCAGCCTATAGATGAAATCCTAACCGATACAAATTTGAAAATGATGGCTGCACCCGAGCTATACAACTTTTCACTGAAATCTCAACACTAATGCTGAACTGCTCAATCTCAACTACCCAAATCTAAACTGAAGATGGATAAGAATCCACACTTTATATCTATCATAACCTCTAAATAATTATCCCAAGGTATCAAGTCAAAAACTCTGCCAACAAGGATGAACTAAGGTCAAATATTCACCTTAACCTTACTATCCTAATCAGATATATTTTAACAAAATCATGCCAAAACCAAAACCAAAACTTAGCTAAACCAAAACCAAAACTTAGCTAAAAAACAAAATCATAAGGGGAGATAATTCATCGACTGAAGACACAAGTAATAAACTCCATATTTACTCGAAAGAATGAAACACCAAATTATAATAAAGAATTCACCAAGGATACAAACCGCACTAGTAAAAGCCAAAACTCTAGCGACTTGGAGAAATGCAATCTCAGTTAGAAACTGGTCAATCCAATAATCCACCTTAGTAAAAAATACTCAACTATCATCTTAATAAGTAGTCACAGGAAAGATCACCTATATCCACCTCTCTTAAGTAAAAAAAACCACATCACAACAAGAACTAAGTATGAAATTCCATACAAATATAAAAAAAACCATCACAGGAGATGGACCCAAAATACCTGAAAGATAAATCCAAAACCTCTCAACATCAATATCAAAACCCCTTCTGGGCAATGAAATAGTCAAATCAAAAGAACGAACCATAAACTAGTCAACCTTAGAAATAGGCTACACAACCCAATCATCAATTTTAAAACCACAATAGAACTATGGAAATCCAATTTACCTTCAATACCATAATTCACCCCACAATCTATCTAGAATACCCAACAAAAGATAAAAATAATTTTTGCTTCTTTTCTCTTGGTAGTCCATTACTAGTAGTTTTGAACTATGGGTTGGCTTCCCTACTGGTAGTTTATAGTAGGTGCCATTTTGACCTAAAAAATTAGGTCATGGAAAATTGGTATTAGATCCAAGTTTATTGATATATTGGAACAAGTGCTAAGTTTCTAGTAGAGTCCTATAGATCGGGGTGGAGACGTTTGTATCTAATCATTTGGAGGCTATTGGGCATTCTTAGGAAATTTTGTTCTTAATTCCTTATTATGTGACCATAGTGTTATGAGTTTCAAGTACGTTCTTTGACTCTATTATGTCCCAAATAGATGATGCAAGGTTGTCAATAGATGGAAATAGGACTTTAACATGTGTTTCTAAAGGTTCAATGCAATGTTAAACCAAGGACCCGGGGATGGATGTTGAATATCATCAACATCAGCCAGAGTATTTGGTACATCTCAGGCTTTGATGGAGTTTACAATTGTTTCAGTCTTTTATGATTCAATATTAGGTATCCTAAGTCTTTTTATGGATACCTCATAGTCAGGGATGATATTTTGTTCATCGAGTAATTTTTAGGTCAGAGTTGGGTCTGTTGGTGTTCAATAGGGTTATTTGTCTATTTCAGAGTTTAAGATTGGACATATTTAGTGGGACAAACATATTCCTATGATATATCCTTTAGATCATGATATGGTATGTGGATTTATTAGAGTATTAACATTGCTACTACATTTGGCATCGGAGCACTTGATAGCAGTTGGGTCTTTCTTCTCTAGGTTATTGATCATGCTGGGTTCACAGAGAGAGAATGTAGTAAGACCTATAAAGGTGTTAATAAGTGTACATGTCATCAGTTTAGTGCTATTGGTATCCATTCAAGAGTGAGGACCCTTCGAATGGACGTCAATTTTTCTTACAGCCTATTGGTTTTACGTAGGCAGCATTTTAGATTTAGGGTGGCTCTCAAGTTAGACATAGTGGATAGAGTTCTCATCAAATCTTATAGATATTTTGGTATGGGTGTTTAGTCCATTGAGGCCATTCTAGATCAGTAGGGGTAGTGGTTCAGAGTATTCTAGGAGCTTGCTGTAGTTGAAGAGAGATCAATTATTTTTCTAGAGAGTACCCCAGATGTGAGTGGATTATTCAGACTGGATCAACATATATTCCTCACCATCCTAGACCTACTGAGGTATGTTATGATTGAAGGGAGGATGGTCATTTCAGTACAGAGTTCCCTCAATGTCTGTTGGCCAGCCAATTAGGGTCAGCTCATATTTCTCCCCAGTTTAAGACTTTAGGGGTTTGCTATGACTGCAGAAATATCAATCACTAGTTGAAAGAGTGTCCCTTACATGGGATTTTTACTCATTAAAACCAGTCTTATAGTGTTGTGGCACCTTTAGTTAAAGGCAGTGTTCTTAGCGCCTCAGTTGATGATTCAGATGGTAATCCAAGTTTGGATTCGCTCAAATTATTACTCTCTCAAGCATGTCAAACATGTGACTTCAAATTCCACTGTTATAGGTGTGATTTTTTTTTCTGCCGTACCTATTTCATTTGTGTGTATTGGGGTTATCAAACCCATTGATGATTACATGACTTGGTAGATTTATATTAGATGTTGGGTACCTTGATATAGAGTTTATGATTATATGACTACCCCCGTAGATTATTTATTTTAGCCGTGGATGGAGTAGATCAACACTAATATTTCCCTATGGGTGTAGCATTTGGGTTCAAGTCCCATTTATCTTGGCATATTGGCCTTTTTATGGACCCAGAGTGGTACTTGTTATTGAGTTTCATTTTTGGCACCTCCTACTCTTTATATTGTTATTGTTATTACTGTCATTGTTTGATTATTAGTGATCCTCGCTTGGTAGACGATTCGACAAACAATCTCTAGTTAGAAAATTTCCCTTTTCTTGCAGTTCTTGTTTGTTGGATTTGGTGGATAGCTTGGTTGGATGATTTAATCTCTTGTATAAAGGTTAGTTAATGTGAAATAAATATACCCAAAGACTAAAATACATAAGATAGTCCCAAGACCTGGTGGAATTAGTACAAGAGCTTCTAATGTGAGATAACTAAAAATGAAGTACTAAATGAATATACTAATATAGATACTAATCTAGTACATAAGAGTGAGAATAGAAATACTCCAAACACTAGGAGCTCACCCTATGTCTCCAAACCATAGCTGATCCGCATGATGCACATAACAATAGTGAGAACCCGTACTATGATCTGTAGGCAGCGGAAGTGTAGTATGAGTACCAAATACGTGGTACTCAGCAGACAACTAACGGTTGAGCTCCAAAGATAATACAAATATACATAACATGCAAGCAAGAATGTACCTATGCACAAATACCTAGGGAACAAACATAGTAAAGCTAAGGAGGCAATAAGGATATACTATCCTATTCTTACCATGCTCTGGCACCTAAGTACTATATCGTATATCACAGTACAATATACAAATAAAGAGTAGAAGAAAGATATATAATATTAGACAAGGCCAAGAAAAGAATATACAACATGAACCAATAAAGGAAGGGAGGGATATACGGTAATACTATAACTATATATATATATGTATATACATAGATATATGGTAATACCATAACTATATATATATATATGTATATACATAGATACGTATATGACAAGGATAACTCAAGGTACAACCTAGAATAGTATTACTAGCATCTTAAGTCTTCCAAATCATAGCAGGAACTAATGCTAACATAATTAGGGCCTCTAATCATGTGTCTAAAAATGAGATAATTATCTACAGTAAAATAATCACAAAGAAAGGAATCAAAATCATTCCTCAAATCTTGCTACCAATCCAGTAATCAACCTGTCACGAACTAACCATAACAACAACAACAACAACAACAACAACAACAATAATAATAATAATAATAATAATACAGTAATTGGCTAGTCCTGACAAATAATATTTAACTGGGCCTATCATAAACCACTACCGACAAAGGCTTGGAAGGTTCAACTAATACTCATGAAACAATAGTCAGAGCCTATACCTATGCAACCTCATAAGGTTGATAGATATAACACACAATAGTGATAGGAAATTCGCATGCTAGGATGAATGCAAACAAAATTGATAGTACCAGAATCGATCCAAGTACCATAAAGTAACCCAATATATACACCTCCTCTAGTTCGACAGCTCGTAAAGGCAGGACCTACGATGACCTCTCTTCTCCGGCACCAAAACTGACGGGCGAAAGGGTACCAAAGGGGTTTAGGAGTACCCATTTACATCAACCTGGTCCTGATTTAGGATTTCCAGTAGCCACCATTATCATCAATTCACTAAGTTTAGTACCAGTAATATACATACATACATATATATATATATATGTATATATATATATATATAAATGCATGGGCTAGAACCGTGGCTAAAAGATTGTGAGTTAGTAAATCCATCACCCAGGGTAAATTCTGGGACCAAATCATCAGAAAAGAGCACAAAAGGTTAGATATTTCACGCTCGAGGTAAATAGTAGGAGCAAAACCGTTGACTGGAATCTATTTTGGTCAAATCTCTAAAATATTATTTTCAGTCTCAATGAACATAAGTTATTCTTTAAGATGGTACGATTCCCATTCTAAAGAAATCCATTTTAAAAGTGAAAATAGGAATAAATCCCTTTTTAGGAGAAAAAGTAGTAAAATCATATTTTAGTTGGGATTATACCATTTACCAATTTAGCGAGCATGGAGATACCTAATCAGTGCATGCCATCACCAGTATCCAAATAATATAATTGTAAGCATCATAATAAGTATCTAAACATCAATGATCTAAACCACGACTTCCACAAGGATAATTCATTGTACGAAATCCAACCAATATCATAAACGCGATCTTGGGCCTAATAATGTAGATATACGACATAACAATAACTTCATAATCTAGGAAAAACCATCATAATACATCAAATATCATAGTAAAAATTATACTAAAGGATTATTGGCCTCAACAAAGTCTAACATGATAGCAAACTAGGGTATTTGAATTTTAGAAGCATAATAAGTATTTCACTTTAAGGGTCAATTACCCTTCTAGCCCCTAAATACATGAATTTGGATAAGTCACATTGTTCTACCTACAATCGCATCCTAACATCCTTATGTAACATGAAACATATAAAATACATCATCTCATGAAAAAGAGTAGATAGAATCCTACCTTGATGTCAAACCACAAATCCTCGAATCATCCACAAATCATCCATCTTTACTCCACGATTCTAAAATATCTCCATGCTATGAAAACCATAATCTACCAATCATTGGGTATAAAATGAGATCCATACAGATATATCAATGGTTGGGTCTAGAGCGATCCCACAAGGCCCACAAACAGGATTCAAAATTGAATTCATCACAAGGTCCCTCAAAGGAGAATGATTGTGTGCTCAAAAGTTGAGCACAAATGAAGCACAAATTGGATCTCAAATCAAACCTTGAAGTTTAGGAATTCAAACCTAATTTTTGAGAATTTTACCTTGAATTAAGATGGAAATCAAAGGAAAAATTAATTAAATAACCAAGAAGAGTTAGGTTAGCTTACCTTAAATTATTTGGATGATTTTCCACTTTTTCCTTTCTTTGAGATCTCAATTTGGTGTAAGAATGGTAGAAGAAATGGTGGAAATTTGGGTGGGGAAGAGGGTATTGAAAGCCACTAGGTGTCGCTTTAGCAACAACCCTATATCTTAAGTGACATCTTCTTAAGCAACTCCTGTATCTCTTAAGCAATCTGGCAAGGCCGGTGGATACCGCTTAAGTGATATCCGCTTAAGTGAACATAATTATTTCTTAAGTGACCATTGACCAAATGGTCAATGTCACTTAAGAGACACCATGTCACATGCACGATGACCTCTTAAGAAGTTATTTGAATACTTAAGTGGTTACATCAGTGACTTGATGCACCAGATTTTACTAAGTATAAAATAAATTTTGATCAGGTGCTCGAAATTTATTTGAAACCTCAAGCTTGAAAATAAAATATGCTACCATACCATATTCAACATTTTAGAATCAATAGAACCATCAAAATTTTCGTACGAGATGGTTTTGACTAAGTGTGGATCCCAAACCTATAGTTCTATTTTTCACATAATCCGCCTAATAGCCCAAAATGAGTCTGAATGCCCCAAGACCTAAACTAAGGGTCCCCTTAGCCTCAAATCAATGTTGTAGAGTTGATGGTGTTGTTGAAATTCTCATCCAAGGTCATATACTAGCAGTTTTGGTTTGAGAGTAAATTCTAAATAGCAAAATCTCCAAAATAGGGAAATGAACATAAAATTCAAAAAAACTATTCAATAACTGAACCAACAATTTTGGTAAGTCATAGATGACCTGCTGCCATTATATGAATGCTCAAAATATAAGAAATGCACTCAAATCAAGGAATGACCTGTTGGTCATTACATTTTTAGAGGCTTGAGAATCAATATAGTTGACTTGGGTCAAAATTTATTGTTTGAGTGTTGGATGATAAAACGAACTAAGCCAGCGAAACCAGAATACTAAATTTAGGTTAGTAGTAAGGTTGGTTCAGTTTTGAAACATTTATATCTCATTTTGATACTTTATTTGGAAAATAGAAAGATAATGTCTTGGGGGTTAATTTATTGAGAATGATCTTTTTTAAAAAATCCAACATTCCCACTAAGTCCGAAATACTCAAATTAAACTTGTAGCATGTATAATTTATTTTTATTGGACTTTGAAAAAACATCGAGGGTCTATTTAGTGATTTTGGAATCCATACAAATTAGATAATTATTGATATCTAGTGCATGAGGTCACCTTCTTCGTGAATAAAAAGAAGGAAAATCTCTCTTCTTTGCAAATGTGATGGTCCAACCACAATCGTGAAGGTTAACTGGGTTTGGTCAGGTCAATGTCCCTTCTTTATGAATGCAATAGGGCAATTGTGAATATGAGGGTCCGAGTCTTGGACCTTCACAAACGTGAAACCCTAGCCGCGAATGCAAAGGCCAATATAATAGCCTGGTCAGCGTTGACCTTCTCGAACATAAAAGGGTTGACTGCATTCACAAGTTACTATTTACTGAGCAACATAAATACTCTATTTTTATGATTTAACTCTATTTGCGGACCTCTGAGCTTCAGAAATATTTTTGAGAGTTTCAATGTTGATTTTTGCGGGGCTAGCATCTAAACTCATAATCTCACTATTTTCCATTGATTTTATCTTCAAAAACAACTTTAAATCATTATTACAAAGTGGAAAATTAGGGTTTCTACCTGTAAAGTTTAAAAAGGATTTTTCTTTATTTTAGACCTCGATTTTAACCCTTTCTTGCGTGGGTTTTCTCAAGTAGACTTCTATAACCTTGGAGAATGTGTTTTTAAAATAAAATTCTAGTTATACCCCTTTTATTTTCAAACTTATTTTTCAAACTCGTTTTGACCCTAACTCAAATATGAACAATATGGATATCGTTAGCTCTCTTTTATCATGTAGATGCTATATTTGAATATTTAAGTTGGTTTGAAGGCCAGTCATAATGATAAAACTCCATATTGAAGCATTTTAGACTTGGGATTCGTCAATTTGAGGTAGGTTATGAATTAAATTCTTTCAGATTAAGCTGGGTAGTTAATGAATAAGTAAAGCATGCTATGAGTTGCTGAAAATAGTTATGGGGTCTATATTTTGAGATTATTTATGTTGAGTGTTGCCCATATGGGGTCTTTAATTGACATCATTATCCTTATTTGTGCATTTGTATGCCTTTATTCAAGATATAATACCCGTGCACGAGCTTATTTATCTTAATTAGGCTTTATTTGAGCATTGGTTACTATTATAATGTAGAATTCCCGAGTTAGGGGTTGATATGATATTAATAATATCTCTTATAAAAATTTATTTTGATGGTACCTAATTGGAGTTGATAATCATGAATTATAGACATACTGAGCAGATTTATGTGCTCACTTGTATATATTCCATATTGGATGGATTCTATATGATCATTTGAGTTGATTATAAGTATTACATCCTCATTCAATATATATATATATATATTAAAGAGATACTCGTATAATTGTGAAACACTTTTTTTTTTTTAAAAATAAGGCACTTTTATGAAAATTCTCTTCATGAACATGATCCAGAGAGGAGAGTTGAGATTGAGATAGGAGATGCAATATATGAGTTGAAAACCTCACATGGGTCCTACTTAGTAGCTGCGATCTTGGTGGGTGTATGCAGAAATTCATGTGATCGTTTTTATTATTCATCCCATCCACACTGCATTGCATTTTCATCTTGATGGTTCTTCCTTAGTTACCTTTACTTGTGCTTAGTGTCTGTGTACTTTCATATGTATATCAATGTTTTTCCATTCCTATGTAGTCATATAAAGCCTCGAGAGTACACTCTGGGCGCCACACGGTGCTTATAGTCCCGCGGGACCACAAGCTAACCTATCAGATGATACCTGCTGTTTTCACTGAATAATAATCAACAAAATAACATATGTGGAATAACTGAATATGCCATGAGGTTTGAAAATACTAAAACATTTCTGAAACCATGAATTTGGAAAACATCTATCTGAAAACATCTGTCTAAAATTGATAAAATAAAGACAAATTGACTGACTATCTGAAATGTCCAAAACTCTCCCAAGATGACCTATAGATAACCCTGATCATGAATCAATTTAAAAATCGATAATCTAAGGCCAGAAAGATAGAAAATGATATAATTGAAATATCGAGGCCCAAAATAAGACTAAGTGCCAAAACTTAGCTATAATTTTCTAAGTCTGGGACTTCTTTTGGCATGCTATATGGGGTTGAAATGGGCTAGGTCTTTACGAGTTCTTACAATATCCCCCCCTTGGAAACATTCATCCTTGAATAAGACTGATTAAGCAGAGAAGAACTGAGGTACAATGACTATACTGACATGCATAGCTAAAACATGACTGAATCTTGCGGCATGACATATGACGGAATTGATCCATGAATGCATGAATGATATGAGAATGAAATGTATCTGAAACTAACCATGGAACAGAGTAAGTCTAAGGAAGACTGTTACCTTAGGATGAGTCTGAGTTTGCAAAAAAGATATGAGGGTACTTGGTTCGCATGTCTACTTCTGCTTCCCAAGTGGCTCCCTCAACGGACTGGTTCCGCCAAAGAACTTTGACCAAAGAAACTTCTTTGTTCCTTAGTTTGCAAGTCTAATGATCAAGTATTTTGACTGGATCTTCTTCATAAGAGAGACTATTCTGAACATCTATACTCTCTACGAGGACTATCACTACTAGATCACCTATGCACTTCCTTAGCAAGAAGATATAAAACACTGGGTGCGCTGATGCTAAGTCTGCAAGAAACTCAAGTTCATTGGCTACCTTTTCGAAATGGCTCAAAATCCTACAAGGACCAACATATCGGGAACTAAGCTTCCTCTTTTTACCAAACCTCTTTACTCCCTTATAGAAGAGATTTTCAAATACAAAAAGTTGCCAATCTCAAATTTAAGATCTTTCCTTCTCATATCTTCATATGATTTCTATCGGCTTTGGGTTGTATTAAGCCTCTCCCTAATCAACTATACTTTCTCTAAGGCATCAAACACCGTCAGGCCCCACCACCGCGGCCTCACCTACTTTAAACCAACCAATGAGAGATCTATATCACCTTCCATAAAGAGCCTCAAATTGAGCCATATGAATACTGGAATGATAGCTGTTATTATACACGAACTTAATCATAGGTAATTGGTTATCCCAATTGCCCTTAAAGTAAATGACACGCTCTCATCATATCTTCTTAATTTTGAATGGTCCTTTTTGCTTCACCATCTTTCTGAGGGTGGAACGCTGTATTGAGATGCACTTAGGTACCAAAACCCTTTTGGAAGGCTTTCCAAAAGTCAGAGGTCAAATGCGTACCTCTATCTAAAATAATGGACAAAGGAACACTGTGCAACCTAACCAACTCTTTGATATAGATCCTAGCATAGTCCTCGACTGAATAGGATGTATGGATTGGCAAGCAATAGACAAACTTGGTCATCCTATCTATATTGACCCAAATCAAATCGTGCTAATGACAAGTATGAGGCAAACTCATCATGAAGTCCATGTTTACTTTTTCCTAATTCCATGTGGGAATACTAAACTCCTGCATGGAACCACTAAGCTTTTGGTGCTCAATATTCACCTGCTGACAAGTAGAGCACTTAGCCACAAACTCTAGAATGTCTCTCTTTATTCCACTCCACCAAAAGACTTCCCGCAAACCACGATACATCTTAGTGACCTCTGGATGAATAGAGTAATGCGCACTATGCACTTCAGCAAGAATTCACTATCTCACGCCATCCACATATGGCTACATAGCCTACCCTACCAATGCAACACACCATCCCTCCTTTGGAGAAAACCTTTACTTTACATTCTCTGACTGACTCTTTTAACTTAACTAAACTGGTAGCCCTATCCTGCTTTTCTTTTACGTTGGAAACTAAAGAAGATTCTGAACTATTATACACCCAAACATTACCCTCAGCCAAATAAACCAAACAAACACCTAGTCTAGTAAGCTGATGAACTTCCCTAACCAACTTCTTCTTATCATCCTCAACATGAGAAACACCACCCATAGACAACCTACTTAGGGCATCTGCTACTACATTAGCCTTCCTTGGGTGGTACAAAACACTCATATCATAATCTTTCAGCAACTCTAACCATCTTCTCTGACACGGATTCAAATCCTTCTGCGAGAACACATACTATAAGCTTTTGTTATCTGTTAACACATCAACATAAACCCCATACAAATAGTGCTTCTAAATCTTTAAAGCAAAAATAACAGCTGCTAAATCAAGATCACGGGTAGGGTAGTTATTTTCATGGGGCTTAAGTTGTCTAGAGAAATAGGCCACAACCTTACCCCTCTGCATCAACACATACCCCAAACTAATTCTGGAATCATAATAGTACATAACAAACCCTTCTAAACCATCTGGTAACATTAAAATGAGGCTATGGTGAGTTGAGTCTTTAACTTATAAAAATTCTTCTCATAAGAATCTAACCACTGAAACTTAATTTTTTTCTGAGTCAATCTGGACATAGGGGATGCAATAGACATAAAACCTTCAAAAAACCACCGGTAATAGCTTGCCAAACCTAAGACACTCCTGATATCTGATAGAGAGATAGGTCTAGACCAGTTTTTAACCGCTTTGATCTTGTGAGGATCACCTCTAATGCCAGAACAAAAAATAATATGGCCAAGGAAATATACTAATTTTAGCTAAAATTTGCACTTACTGAACTTAGCGAACAACTAATAGGCTTTAAGAGTCTATAATACTATTCTGAGGTGGTCAGCATGGTCTTTTTCATTACGGGAGTAGATAAGAATATCATCAATGAAGACTATGACAAATATGTCTAAATACTATTTGAACACTCGATTCATACAGTTCATAAAGGCTACTGTGGATTTTGTGAGACCAAAGGACATGATTAGAAACTTGAAGTGACCATACCAGGTTCTGAAAGCTATTTTTCAAATGTCACATTCTTTGACTCTAAGCTGATGATAGTCAGATCTGATATCTATTTTAGAAAAGTAACTGGCACCCTGAAGTTGGTCAAACAAGTCATCAATTCTGGGAAGTGAATGCTTGTTTTTGTTTATGACTTTGTTCAACTAATGGTAGTTAATAAACATTCTAAGGGAACCGTCTTTATTATGTATGAACAGAACTGGTGCACCCCATGGGGAAATACTTGGCTTGATGAATCCCTTATCTAGGAGATCCTTAAACTTTTCTTCCAACTCTTTAAGTTTGGCTGGAGCCATTATATATGGCAGAATAAAGATAGGCTGTGTATCTAGAAGAAGGTCTATTCTTAAGCCAATTTCCCTTTCGGGAGGAAAACCGAGAAGATATTCAGGGAAGACATCTGGAAATACCCTCACTATTGAAACTAACTTAAGGTTTGGAGTCTTAAAATTTGAGTCTTTGACTCAAAAAAGATGATAAATACACCCCTTTAATATCATCCTTCTCACTCTAAGGTATGAAATAAGATGACCCCTAAGCACGGTAGTACTACCCCTCCATTCAAGGACTGGTCTATTTGGAAGCTAAAAATGAACCACTCTATTTGTAAAATCAACTGAATCATAGCATGAGGGGAGCCAATCCATTCCGAGAATGACATCAAAATCTGTCATCTCTAATTCTATGAGATCAACTAAAGTAACTTTCTAAGATACCATAACTGGGTAGTTCCTATAAAACTAATGGCTATGATATACTTACCCACTGAGGTAAACACTGAGAAAGAATCTACTAAGATTTCGATACTGACTCTAAAGTTGACGACTATATAAGGGGTTACAAAAAAGAGAGAAGCTCAGGATATAATAAAGCATAAACATGGAAATAAAAGACTTCCAACGTAGCAGTAACCACGTCAGGAGAAATTTCCTTATCTTGTCAGGACTAAAGTGCATAAAGCCTATTCTGATGCTGACCATTGGTAGCACAGAAAGTGGCACCCTACTGTGTCGGGCGGTCGGCTAGAGCCGATGACAGATGGGATTAGCCCTATTGGCGCAAATACCTTCATTTTTAGCAACTACCCGACACTCCCGAATTCGATTGCCTTGCTTACCATACCTAAAGTATACATCACTGCCAGCTCTACACTTACCCTGGTAGTTTCTACCATATTTCTGACACAAAGGATTTATGTGCCTACTGTTCACATTACCTTGGGACTTGGAGCCTAGCACCCTATCTCGATTGTCATTTCTGAACTTTGGTATTGGGGTACTAGCTAAAGATGGAGCTAGAACTAAAGATTTTTGATAGAATTGAGAACGATTACCACTGTCTGACTTTGGCTGAGTAAAATTAAAGCTACCTATTCTAGCCCTATTATTCTCTCTCTCCTTCTCCTTATGCTTCTTTTCCTCGGTCTATTAAGAATGGACAATAAGCCTAGATATGTCCATCTCCTTAATTAATATTATAATCCTACACTTCTTGACCATACAATCAGATACACCAGACATGAACTTGCTCATCTTAGCCATACCATTAGCTACTACATGAGGAGCATACCTGGCTAACTGAGTAAACATGAGAGAGTATTCTTTCACACTCATATTTCCCTGCTTTAGGTTGATAAACTCTAACACCTTAGCCTCTCTTAACTCCAACCAAAAGAACCTTTCTAGGAAGGTAGTAGCAAACTATTCCTATTCTATAGGCCCTGTATCTATGACTCTATATACCTTTCACTGTTTAAATCACGTATGAGATACTTTTTGCAACTGATAGGCAACTAACTCAACACTCTCACTAACAGTTACCCCTATAATGTCTGTTAGCTTCTGCACCATGTCAAGGAATTCCATAGGGTCCTCTTCAGAGTTAGACCCTAAAAATAAAGGTGGGTTTATTTGAGTGAAGTCCCAAATTTAAGCTACAACAGTATTGGCCATTGGGATGGCCTGAATAGTAGCTGGTCGAACATTCTAAGCTACCATAAAATGGGCTAGATTGGTGAATGCTGCTCTAAATTTTGTGTGTGAAACATGCTTATTTAGGGAATATTTTTAAACAGGTAGAGGTGCTGGCTAGTTCTGAGTTCTTCTTCTGTTAGTCTTCCTGGGAGGCATGTTCTTTAAGTAAAAAAAAATTGTATTAGATAGAGAGTTTAACTTAAGCTCATGCTTACTTGCACGATATGTACTCTGAAAGAAGGGAAACTTTTCTTTAGCATATCGTAGCCTCTTTTCCATAAGTGTGGCACACTTTACACCCATGCACAAGACTCTACTAAACATGACTTTTAGAATTCCTAGGATACTTTAAAACCTTAGGCTCTGATACCAAGGCTGTAACGCCCCAAGAGTATACCCTAGGAACCACATGGTGCTTACAGTCCTAAGGGACCACAAGCTAACCCATGAGTTGGTACCTGTTGTGAGCGTTGAAATAATCAACAAAATAGTATATATGGAATAACTAAATATTCCATGAGGTTTTAAAATGATGAAACATTTCTAAAATCATGAATCTGGAAAACATCTGTCTAAAATTGATAAAATAAAGACAAACTGACTGACTATCTGAAATGTCTGAAACTCACTCGATATGACCTATAGATAACCCTGATCATGAATCAATTTAAAAATCAATAATCTGAGGCCAAAAAGATTGAAAATAAAATCATTGAAATATCAAGGCAAAAAATAAGACTAAGTACCAGCACTTAGCTGGAATTTTCTAAGTCTGAGACCTTTTTTGACCTGCTGTATGGGACTGAAATGGGCTAGAACTTTATGGGGTCTTACAATTCATATAATAAAATTGTTAATGGAGAGGGTGTGAGCTATTATTTAGGATTTGCTTCTTGTAGGTAATGTGCTCATAGTAAAATTTACTTATATTATTTTTTACTTTCTCAGTCAATTTATGATACTTATTGTGTATATATTGAGGGACCAGATAAGATGAGATTGATCTTATGGAGAAAGGCTCTATGACTATTTCTGAGTATAAGGTTTATTTTCACACTTTATCCATGTATTCAGTCACTAGCATCTCCCCATAGTATGAGTAAATTTAAAAGTGTATGAAGGGATTGGATGATACTTATCAACTGGATACAACTCAAATGGTACTATAAAGGGCTTTTTATGACCGAGTCAATTATCTAGGCTACTTAGAGAGGCACTAAGAAAGGATTCGTCAAGGTGAGTTTAGTGAACATGCCTCCTAAGGTAGATATTTTTCTGGTATAGGTTCCTATGTTTATCATGGTAGGCCAGTTCAGGCCGCTTTATAAGGCTTAGGTGGTTGGTCTTTAGGTTCGGCAACTTTGGGTTGTTAGATATCTGGCTAGGATAGTTGTTCTAGTTCAGTCACACTTCCTCAGATTGAGCCAGGCTGTAGAGGGTGTTTTGTGCATGATGATTTTAATTATGTGGCCAAGTATTATCCTTGATGTGTTTTTAGATGTACTCCTATATCAAAAGTGAAAGGTGGTGCACAGAGTGGTAGAGGTGCATCTAGAGGTTCTTAAAGGAGGGGTAGAGGAACTCATAGTGGTGTTCGTTGGGTTACTCAGTCCAAGAGAGGATGTGGTTAGTGCTATGCTATAACAGCTAGGTACGAGGTAAAGGACCTTGATGTTGTCAATATAAGTATCATCCCCATTTGCCACGGATCTTCTTCCATATTATTTGACCCTGTGTCAACTATCTCCTATGCGTCTACATATTTTTCTTCTAGTTTTGATGTTGTGTGTAAGACTATTTCTATTCCTCTTCTTGTTTCTACCCTAGTAGGAGATTCTTTAGTGGTTGATCGGGTGTACCTATATTGTGTGGTTACCTTTGCGGGTCATGAGACTTGATTTTCTTAGATATAGATAATTTTGATGTTATCTTATGTATAGATTTGTTAGCTCTATGTAATGATAATTTGGACTATTACTCCAGGATTGCGACCTTATTTACGTTGGGCGTGTGTAGGTTGGTCTTGGAAAGGTATGATTTTTTCTGGTTCTAAGGGAGTTATATCTTTTCTGTGCGCTCACCATATGATAGGGGAGGTGTTTGTCTTATTTAGCTCATATTTGTGATACTATGCTACCCCCCGCCTCCTATGGATTTTATTTGAGTTCCTCATGAGTTCATAAACATATTTACGACGAATTTTCTTGTTATGCTTTTGGATCATGATATTGATTTTGCTATTGGATGATTCGGGAACTAAGACTATTTCTATTCCTCCCTATAGGATGGCCCCCGCTGAGTTAAAAGAGTAGTTTCAAGATTTATTAAGTAAAGGTTTTGTTAGACCTAGTTTATCTCCTTAGGGTGTGCCTATCTTGTTTGTGAAGAAGAAGGATGTTTTGATGCGTATGTGTATTAATTATAGGCAGTTGAGCAATGTGACAGTTAATAATAAGTTTTGTGATCCTACTGCACACGTAGTACGTGGTCGTGCAAGTAATAAAGTAGACTTTTCGAGTCGAATATAGGTCCTATAGGAACTTATGTCTAATAACAATCTAGTTCTGGCGTTACTAAGAAGATTAAATAAGTGTGAATCATAACCAAAGAGTGTTTGAGATTTGAGAATTCAAAAGAAACAATAAATAATAATGATAATATAAAGTGTTGGAGACAATGGTTTTAAGAAATTCAGGGTCAAGGTAAGTCGAACAATCCTACTAAGCTATACAATCTCTTTGGTTAAGTTAATTATCTTGGTTGTTGATAACAATTATGGTCTTCTGAGCCTCTAATAGTCTAAGTTATCCCCACAACTATATAATTGAGAAGTGATGTGAGAACTAACTTAAATACATTTGTATTTCATACTATATTTGAACTGAATGGGGTGAATTAGGTATATTCCTATACTAACCATGAATTCTATATTTAATTCATTTAAAGTATAAAACCCTATATATTCCATGTTCTAACCTAAAGTTCCTTCTTTCGAGATTACAATAGGAATATATGTGTGTTCTAATGGTTGAGAATTAATAGATTAGTAACAACAATAATATATAAACGACCAAACATGATAATGAGTGTCACAAGATTAGAATTCATATGTAAGAACTAAAATTAAACTAAGTAAAGAAAACTAGAACACTCATTGGAGCCTCATTTTAGTCTCCAAAGTCTATGCTTTAATAATGAAAAAATAACAAATAGATTTTGTAGGATATTTAACATCATTGATAAAGGAAGCTGGCTCCAGGAATGGAAGGACACCAACTCACGATCCGCAACTTTAAGGAAAATCAATCTGGATGAGAAAAAATAGAAGAAAAATCTCGATCCCATATGTCTAGACAAATTAGATCAGACACAAAAAATCTCTAGCCTAAAAGAATCGACAAATCAGAAGATTAACAACTAAAGAAAATGAAGTAAAGATCACAAGCACATCTGTAAAGGCATCAATCTATACAATTCTAAAACAAAAATAAGATCATGGACATATCTCATATGGACGTGATCCAAAGCCTTGTATGGACATATCTAATATGGACATATAATATGGCTGCATTCCTCAATCAAGGAATCAATTTAAATATGTGATTGAGAAGAAATTTCTTGGGTTTTCTTATGTATAAGTAGAAGCCAAAGACTATAAAAGATGTAGACCGAAGAAAGCCATTAGTTACGCAACTTCAAGAAGAAAATTCAAAATGTCTCAATCTTAGTCCCACAAGGATTTGTAACTTTTAGTTTACAATTGTTATATAAAGAGTAGGATCGAGTAAACTTTGTAACATCAATTGAAGCTGTGTCATAAGATCTGAAGAGCAAAATAAGTATTCAGAACTTGTTTTATATCATTGTACTTGAGTCTAACATTCAATGACCTAAGGAAACTTTGAAACACAACGGGACTGGAAGTAGGCACCTTGGTGTTTCTAACTAGGATAAATCTTTGTGTTATTACTTTATGTTCTATTATTTACTTGTTTAATTATTTTAAATCTAATCTATTTGTAAAGTGCACTGATCTGCAGGCGAGTCAACTGAGAGGAGTCAGTAGTCGACTCACAAAAAAATTTTAATTCACTCCCATCTTGTATTCAATTAGGATAGAGAGTAGGTAATACCTAAAGCATTGCTTACCAGCAAATGAGCAAAGATTAAATAGCCAATTATCAAATTCCCAGCTCTCACCTTCAAGATGGTCACTCCTCCACAAGACCACCATAATTTAACGAACAACATTACTTTTACTGGAAGAACAAGTTCAGAATCTTTGTCTAATCAAATAACTTCCAAGACTGGGTTGTCGGAAAGAAGGGTCAAAAGTCGATTTCAGGACTCAAGGAGAAGTCAAAGGACAAAGACAAAGAATTGAGTAGTTCTGACATAGAAGACCTTGAAATCTTCAAGGTCATAAAGAACAGCAAGAGGTAATCCAAAATAATGCACGTGCTATAAGTTTAATTTTGTGTGCAGTTAGCGGAGAAGAATATGACAAGATATAAACTTATGAAACCACAAAAGAAATATGGGACAAATTGGAGGTCAAGAAATCATAAATTGCTGCTCTGGTCAATAAATACTAGCTGTTCAAAATGGAAGAGAATGAGGATATTAAAATGATGTTTGCCAAATTCAGTAAAATCATGTGCAAATTAAAATCTCTAGGGATGATCTATCGGCACAACCTGTAAGTCTAGATGTTGGTCCAAAGTGTCCCAAATATTTAGGAAACAAAGGGTACTATTCTGGGAAGATAGAGATATTAACAACATGACATATGATGAACTACGAGGTAAGTTTATCGTATATAAGAAAAATTATATTAACAGGTATCATAAGGAGGAGAAAAAGAAACCAGTAGCCTTCAATGCTGCTCCAACAAAAGAAATGGACATTCTTGAAGATGCTAATAGTGAAAGAATGGCTCTCATAAATCATATAGTAAGGAAAATCATGAGACAAAGACAGCGAAGATCCCAAGGAACTAAGAATGATGATTCCGCTAGAAATGATGAATGTTGCTATTACTTTTGAAAGCCTAGCCACTACAAATAGAACTGTCCAAAATTAAAAAGAAGAACATCCAGAAAGAACCAAAATTGTAAGGCCTAGAGTGATAAAGATGGAACCGAAGAAGAAATAGAGGCCGCCAATATATGCTTCATGACAACAAGCGAATTTAGAGAGGCAAGACAACACGACTGTCATAACTGTAATATTATTAAATCCAACTTGGATATGATAACTGCCAAGCTTTAAAAAATCATAGATAAATATAATAAACTAGCTTAAGAGAAGAAAAGTTTCGAAGCTCGATTTAAATGAAAACTCATTGAGGAACGAAGAAACTGGGAAATAGAAATTGAAACATGTCAAATTGAAATTGACCTACTTCATGAAGAGCTTAATGATGCAAAAAAAAATTAAACAGTTTTTGTACATCTCCAAGCCATAGTTCCATAAGATAAAATTCCTTCAAAAACCATTCAAGTTCCTTATAGGGTTGTTTAAATCAACTAAGACGTCTTTTTCCTCTCGAGGATCCATTTGTTTTATCTGCGGACAGAGAGGGAAAAAAATCCTACAGTTGCAGGCATAACCTAAATGTGCATGGATTTGGAAGCCCAAAGGAAGAACATCTAACCTGCAAGGACCCAAGACCATTTGGGTACCTAAGCAGAATTAATCTTCTTATTTTATAGGACATGTCCACGGAAAATATAAAAGGGAAATATGGGCTCCTGATGGTGGATATTCAAAATACATGACCAAAAAAAAAGAAATCTCCTGTTCTTTATGCAAGTAAAGGATCAATCAAAATTTAGTAGCAGTGCCAGAGGCAATGTTATCAGATTCAACTCAATAAGTGATTTACAATTCGAAGATAATGCTCACACAATCTTTGAGACATTACAAGACAAATAGACTATACCCCCTTCAGTGTCGACTCTTACATCTGGAGTGATGAAACTAAAATAAAGACAAATACATAGCTCAAGGATATTCTCTCCAAGAGGATACTGGCTTCAAGGTCAAAATCAATACGAATAATCTTTATCAGTTGTTGCCCTCAAATGTTGTAAGTTGCTTCATATGGTTTTATACATAAAGAAATTTCATGAGACAATTTCCAGAATTTGAAAATCTGTTATACCCAAAACCATTTTTTAATTTGAGAAATTGAGTAATTTTTGTGTATAAAAACGGGATAATTTTGATACAATTCTAAGTCTTTTGTCACATGTTTTAATATTATTCCTGAAATTTCTAATATTTTTTTGTGAGAATTTTTCCATTCTAATAAAATTTTTTGTCATGTGAGTGATGCCCCTAATTCATGACTCAGCAAGGAATAAACGTTAGTTATCACGCCAATAACTGGAGCAGTATACACAACCCTTGGAAGTTGTTGTACTTAAATTTTATGAATCATTAGTCAACTACTCCATTTTAATTTGTCTTTTGATCTAGTTCCTTGAATATGTGAAAATACTATGCTATTAGTCTATCTAAATGTTCTGTGCATCTAGGGCAAAACATATTGACTTTAAGCATCTTTCTATTCATGATCATGTAAACATTTTTTTTTGGCTAGAAGAAAGATCTTGATTTCTCAAATAAAGATTTGGAATTAATGATTTATAAGTCATATTTTTGGACACAAATAATTTTTATTAGTCCAATTTTATTTTTGCAAAACCATTGCAAGAAGAAAGATCATGATTTATCAGAACAACAGTTTGGCAATAATGATTTATGAGTCATATTTTTGGACACAAATCTTTTTTACTTAGTCCAATTTTACCAATTTTATCAAAAAATTATATTTTAAAAAGGTAAGTCATCATTAACTTCACCGTTTTCCATGCCACATCTGCTGCCCTTTTCTTCTCCCCATTCAGTTCCTTCGCATCAACCAGTCCCCTCTCACTTTATGCCCCTTCCCTTTCCCATTATTATCTCTTTTGAACAGTCACCTCTTGCTTCTAAGTTCTCTTAGCTAGATCTCTTCCCATCTCTCTCTTTGTTTAAATCTTGCCTCTTCTGTCACTCATGCCAAAAAACTGCTCCGTGGCTAATGTATCTAGAATCTCTTCCGACGGTCCCGTTCTTCTTTTAGAATTTTCTAACGAGTAATCATCTTAATCTATTCTCATTAAGAGATGACGACCCTCTTCCATCCCTATTTCATATATCCAAAAACCCCATCCATATCCTTTTAACTCTCTCTCTCCAGAAGAGATGCATTAATTCTGGACAAACCCTTACAAAGAAAAATTCCTCTTCTTAAAAAATTGCTCCATTGTTCTTGGCCACATAGTAAATATCAGTCAACTGAAAGATGCCTCTTGCAATGTTAGTCACTTTTTCAAATTTCAAGATCTATCCTTTTTTTTTGCCTCTGTGGAATTTTACTTTATTAAGACCCTGTTATCAAATTCTATGCTAATCTCCAACTTTCCCCAAATAGTGGTGAATTCGAGACTCTTTTGCTAGGCACAAGAATTTTCCTAAACAACTTCCCATTTGAAAATGTTTTTGATACTAAGTTTTCTGGTGTGGTCTCTTTTATGAATAATAACTATCCCAATGACTTTGAATTTAGCTTTGAGGAAGCCAAGAAATTTTTGTTTGACCCTAACTCTGTGTCTACCACCTTTGGTTCCTTGTATTTTATGTTTTAAATTTTGCATCATGGACCATATTATTACCACCACTTTGATTCTACAAAAAGGATCCCTCAGAAACATCACTTTTCGTGATGTGTTTGTGTTGTATCATCTAGTCAAGAAGATCAAAATCAATTGGGCAACTTGGATGCGTGATTAAATGCTTGAGAGAGCAAGGAAAGTAAATGCCTCTGCTAGATTTCCATACAGACTGCTCGTCACCCAGATTCTTTTGATATACTACATTAATCTCTCTACTTATCCCCCTGTAAAAGTTAGTAAAACTTATGATTCAAGAACTTTTAGCAGCATAGGATATGTCTTTGTTGAATATGAATGGTGCAGAAAGAAGTCTGCCCGTGCTAAGGCTGAACCCCCAAAGGTAAGTAATTAAGTTTCTAACTCATCTATCTCTTTGATGAAGGAACTCTAAGAATTGAAGCAGCGGTTCAAAGCCATTGAGGAAGGTATCATGCAAATCCAGGAGTCCACTACCAAAGTCCTGGACCTTAGGAAAAGTAAAAGCTCTGACATGAGTGTGGTCTGATCTTGGGTGTATTTATACGCCTAAGCACCATAATTTATCCATTTTTAGCTAAGTTTAGAGAACAAAATTCCTAGTTTCTTATGTTTTTACTCTACTTCTATGTAATTGAGCTAACCGATGTGATTAGTATGATTTCAGGTATTAATGAGGTAGATGAAGACATAATGGGATTATGGAATGTGGATGGCATATGACACAAGAGAGAGTAGTAGTCTGGACCAAATATGGCACCTAAAAACTATGTCCAAGACTAATTTATCATTTATAATTAGTTCAGGGACTTATAAGGCAATTATGAGAGGAGATTATTAAAAGACTTAATGCTCAATTTTTATTCATTATTGATTATTCTGTATTATTTTGGATTGGAGAGTGGCGACTTAGCTTGAGGTGAGAGAGAAACATTTTCTCTCTTGTTTTCACTATTCGCACACTAAGATCATCTTCCAGTTTTTGGTATGATGAATATATTTATGATGCTTTTCGTTTTATTCATGAGTAGCTAAGTTTATTGGTTAGGGTTATGGAAGCCTTGTAGCATACAATCTATTACTTTGAGTTTTGAATTCATTATGCATTGATGTGTTTACGTCATACTCTTTTCGTTTATCTTGAATTCTCATGGTTGCAAACATAGAGGATATGCCTTAAAACACAACTTGTTCAAAAGAAAGGTTGATGTTCGAAAAAGAGAGTAGTGACAAGAAAATAGGGTTTCCAACCCCTATTTCATATGTTAATACCTTAGCAGGATTAACTACTTGAAGATTTTGTATTGTTTTAGGTAAACGCTTTTGATTTAAGAGAACTAAATTGAACTAGTCCTTGATGGTTAAGAAACACTAGGATTTGTTATTAAATACAATGCGTTTCTCTATAAGCATGATGCTTGTATGAATTCGTAAAGCCCATAGTTAGAAAGTATTATTAACTACAAGGCGGACATAACCCTAGCTTGCTATTTCTCTGAATTTGAATACTACTATGCGTATTTCATCTTGTTAAACTGAAACCATTGATTTGTGAACTGAATCAAATCTCCCTATTTATTTTACGAAACGAATGATTAAATGTCAATAATCTGCATACAACTTAATTAGACCATATTTCCTATGGGATTTGACCCCAACCTTGTTGGGTTATATATTTGATAACGACCGCTTAATCTCTTATAAGAGAGGTGTAATTTGAGCGTATCAAATTTTGGCGCCATTTTCGGGGAATACGGTTGTCGATTGAGTTTATGTGTGTAATTGACTATTAGTCAAGTTTCTTGATTTTATGTTTATTTGTTGTTTTTGTTCATTACAGGCTCATTGTTGTTTATGCCACAAACCAGAAGTTCAGCAGAACCCTTATTAACATTCAATCCTGAACCTCATCTTATTGAAAGAATGGCTAACTAACAGAAAGCTAAAAGATTAGCCGCTTTGGCTAATGCTCAATTAAATCTACAGAATACAGATAACCTAGGTCGAGTACCTAATCTAGATGAAGAGGACCCAGGAGATGATGATTTACTTGACTCGGCTAATAGGAGGCGTGTAGCAAGGGTAGTTGCACCTATAAATTGAAATTGTCCATTCAGAGAAAGACCAAACCACCAAGCTGCACAGTTTGATGTTGACAATAATGAGGATGATTTAGATGGAACTGGATCTACAGGGGAAATCATTCTAACACCACTATCTCCTGGGGTGAAATTCAACATCACCAGTACTATGATCCAACTACTGAATCTAAAAAGACTCTTTGGTAGATTACCTGGTGATGATCCAAATCTAAATTTGGTGAATTTCATCAGTATTTGTTAGTCATTTAATAATCCTGGAGTAGGACAAAATTCTATTCATTTAAGATTGTTCCCACTGTCTCTATCTGGAGAAGCAACTATGTGGTTGAATGAGCTTACTCCTAATTCTATAAAAAAACTGGAGGTAATTAAAAGGAGCTTTCCTAGAAAGGTGCTTTCTGCCCTCTAGAATGTTACAGTTGACGGATGAGATCAGCAACTTTAGGCAATTGGCTGATGAAGATTTGCATGAGACTTGGGTGAGATTTGAAAAGAAGTTGACTCAATGCCCAAACTAAAAAATGACTGATGAACACTTGATGGAAATATTCTACAGAGCATTGAACTTCCTTACAAAGCCAATAATGGATAATGCTGTAGGAGGATCTTTTATGGAGATCACCTCTACCAAGGCTGCGGTCATGTTAGAAAGAATGACTAAGATAAGTAGAGCTTAGCATACTAGATATTCTGTGGTAGCAAGAAAGACTGGGTGTATTGTAATATCAGTAGAACAACGTAGTAGAGAAGAGGAGCGTGATTAGGATATGGCTCACATGAAAACCCAGATGGATTTGCTCAAGAAATATTTGCTATCAGGGAATGTAGAAAAGGTAAAAGATGTGGGGTCCCACGGTAAGAGAGATGAATCAAACATCGAGGAAGAGGCTAACTACTTGCATAACTAGGGGGTTTTTCAGACCGGTGGTCAAGGAAACCAAGGTTTGAACAATCAAGGATATTAGAAGAATAAAAGTGATAGGAGTGGACTGTATGTACCTCCTGGAAGTCGTGATAATGCTGCCACTAGTTCAGGCAAAATGTCCATGGAGGACATGATAGAGAAACTATTAAAAAGAGTTGAGGCGACCAATTCTTGGGTGACTACTATGAAGAGTGACATATCTTTCATGAGTCAACTAGTAAATTGACACTCAATTTCTATTAAACAACTGGAGCAGCAGATGAGCCAATTATTCATAGAATTTAACCAAAGACAGAATGGGACTCTATCGAGTGATACAGTTTAGAATCCGAGGACTGATGGATCGTGTATGACCATTACCACTAGGAGTGGTAAGATATTATCTAGTCCAAGATTGGGAGTATCCTCCCATAATGATGCGGCCAATATGGATTAGGAGATGGTTGTTGAATATTCAGTGGTGCCTATAGAGTTGGGAAGATAAAAAAAGAAGAGTGCGGAATTGGAACAACCACCTAAGATGAAGCATGTTAGTGATGTGGAGCAAGACATAAGAAAGGAGGAAAAAGTTGCTCCAACTGAAATCCCAAGGACACCACCCCCATTTCCACAATGATTAAAGAAGAAAGAAGACAATGAAAATTTTAGCAAATTCATGGCTATGTTAAAGTAGTTAACAGTGAATGTACCCTTAGTTGAAGCACTGGAATAGATTCCCGAATATGCTAGGTTTATGAAAGACCTACTGACAAAGAAAAGGACTGTAAGCTATGAAATGGTAGACAATCTTCATCATTGTAGTGCTATTGCTACAAGATCTATTGTCAAAAAGAAAGCTGATCCAGGAGCATTTACTGTTCCATGTACGATTGGATTGCTAAAGTTTTAAAAGGCCCTTTGTGATCTTGGGGAAAGTATAAATCTTATGCCATTAATGGTTTTCAATAAACTGGGTTAGGGAGATCCTACACCCACTAATATGTGGCATCTAATGGCAGATAGATCGGTAAAAAAGCCGATTGGGATTATACATGATGTACTAGTAAAAGTTGTAGCTTTTATATTTCCTGCCGACTTTGTAATTCTTGATTGTGAAGTGGAATTTAAAGTACCCATAATTTTGGGTAGGCCATTCTTAGAAACTGGGATAGTGTTAGTTGACATGGAGCTGAATGAGCTAAAATTTAGGCTCAACGAGAAAGAGGTTAGTTTTGAAGTATGTCGGTCTATGAAACAACAAAAAGAGATGAGTGTCTTCTCGATTATTAATGTATTCTATGAAGACGAGCGAGATGCACTAGTTAAGGATAGGTCTGTTGTGGAGACCAAAGCTGGTTTGGTTAAACTTGCAAGCAAGAATGTGAGTGACTTCAAAGTGGTTGGACTAGGAATAAAGCATTGTCTTGATCCAGCAAATGAGGTACAAATGGTATCATCAATGTATCTTGATGAAGTTTGATTAGTCAAGATAATTGAGTCATGCCACGATGTTAAATCAGGCACTGCATGGGAGGCAACCCATGATTTTATTTTCATTTTATCATGTTAAACAAAAATGCAAAAATAAGAGTCAAGCCATGACCGATACTATGGCTCTTGGTGGGAGGAAACCCATCCTTCTAATTATTTTTTTTTGTTTTTGATTAAGTGTAGATGCATGAAGTACTAAGAAGGAGATTAGTACCAAATTTGGTTTGGAATTGATCTATGTCAACAGTGGAAAAATGGCTCTGATGATGATCTCAATGCAAGTGGAATGACTCCTAATGTGGATGAGGAGTACTACTAGCCAGGTTCTTTATCTTGTTATTTGCACTAGGGACAGTGATAAGATTGAGTGTGGGGTGGCTGGTTACTTTGCTTCTTATTTTGTAAGAAAATAGTACCTTCTCCTTAGCATTCTTCTGTGATAGGATTAGTTATTTTGTTTATTTTGTTTCTTGTTAGATGTTTATTCTATTTAGTCATAATTAGGTGCTTTTCTCGATGATGGATAGATGACGACCGTCTTAAGAGAAAAATTAGTCATTTAATTACATGTAACTATTCTTGTGGATCACATGACATTATAACATAAGTATGTGATGGATCATTACATCTGAAACACCTAGGCTATAGTTGTGACTCTTGTTGTGATTGTTGGTTTTATTTGAATTCATGTAATTATTGGGTCGAAAATCTATAATGCTCTTAATTGAGTTGACCTTGTTCCATGAGTGTGTAAGACTGTTGTATATTCCTTATTGCAACTGATGCTAGAACTTGCCTGGTGTGTGTGCAAAGCAAAATAAAGATTGTGAGTTTGGGAGATGATTAAGGCATTTCTTTGATAGCCATTGTTCATACCTTCTTTTGACCTACCTTTGTACATTATCTTAGCTAGCCCCATTGATCCTTTAGCTTGTTCTTTTGTTAGCCTCATATGTAGCTTTTTTCATTCTTTAATAGACCATAATTTGATCCAAAAGCTCCTAAGCACTTTAATGCAAAATCAATTTGAGTTAGGTGTTTGATAATTAGAGAAAAAAGGTGAAATTGATGCCCCAAAGTCTAGTTATTGGCGTGTGAAATTGATTTGGTTGGGAGTAGTGAAAATTGTTGAAAAAATTTCCAAATTTTATCCTGAACATGTTACAGTGAACCTGTGTTGGCCCTGGTCTGTCTTGGACATTGTGCACCTCAACTAAGGCAAATCTCTTAAGTTGAGGGTGGCTATTATAGGGGTGCATAATGTGAAAAAGGTGTAAAAAAAATATTTGAAAGGGTTGCATACTCCCACCATAGTGTTATTAATTGAGATTAACGAGTTGGGGTCAAAAGCAAATTTTTGAAGATAGCAGAAGTGGAAATTGGTTGTTAGATATTGGTCTTAATTGCAAGATGAAGTGTATTAAAGCACTTAGAGAAGATAGTCACTTTTTCTGGCCAAAATAGTTCCTACCCCTCCTTTAGCCTGCATTACAACCCGTAAAAGGCCTATTTGATCCTAATCTTAGCATTCTAATATTAGTGGAGTATCACACTAAAGGAAAGCATATGGTCATCAGTTGTAATTTGAGAATTCTTTGTGAGAGTGAGTGCAACTTGATTCTTGTACCCATTTTTCTAGAAATTGCACGATTGTGAGTGATTAAGGGTAACTTTCTTGTTGTGAGGGCACATGGTTGATGAAGGTTGGGTAATTTATATGATTTCTTTGCTTAAATGGTATGCATGAATTTTCCAACTTAAAGAGTCTATTCTTGAGGGTAGGTTGTCTCTAGTAATGATTCATCAATCTACTTCTTGTTCATAATTATTGTGTGAGCCTATTTGAGCATCTTGTTTTCCTCTGTGGGTGCTAAGACTTGTATATTATACATAAATGGATATGTTGTTTGAGGAAAAACAAAGCTTTAAGTGTGGGGTGGTGATCTTGGGTGTATTTATACGCCTAAGCACCATAATTTATTCCTGTTTTAGCTAAGTTTAGAGAACAAAATTCCTGGTTTCTTATGTTTTTACTCTACTTTTATGTAATTGAGCTAACCTATGTGATTAGTATGATTTTAGGTATTAATGAGATAGATGAAGACATAATGGGATTATGGAATATGGATGGCATATGACACAAGAGAGAGTAGAAGTCTGGAGAAAATGTGGCACCTAAAAACTATGTCCAAGACTAATTTGTCATTTATAATTAGTTCAAGGACTTAGAAGGCAATTATGAGAGAAGAGATTATTAGAAGACTTAATGCTCAATTTTTATTCATTATTGATTATTCTGTATTATTTTGGATTGGAGAGTGGTGGCTTAGCTTGAGGTGAGAGAGAGAAACAATTTCTCTCTTGTTTTCACTATTCACACACTAAGATCATCTTCCAGTTTTTGGTATGATGAATATATTTATGATGCTTTTCGTTTTATTCATGAGTAGATAAGTTTATTGGTTAGAGTTATGGAAGCCTTGTAACATACAATCTATTACTTTGGGTTTTGAATTCATTATGCATTGATGTGTTTACATCATACTCTCTTCGTTTATCTTGAATTCTCATGGTTGCAAACATAGAGGATATGCCTTAAAACACAACTTGTTCAAAAGAAAGGTTGATGTTCGGAAAAGAGAGTAGTCTCAAAAGAAAGGTTGATGTTCGGAAAAGAGAGTAGTTACAAGAAAATAGGATCCTATTTCATACGTTAGTGCCTTAGCAGGATTACCTACTTGGAGATTTCATATTGTTTTTTGTAAATACTTTTGATTCGAGAGAACTAAAGTGAATTAGTCCTTGATGGTGAAGAAGCACTAGGATTATGTTATTAAATACAATATGTTTCTCTGTAAGCACGATGCATGTATGAATTCGTAAAGCCCATAGTTAGAATGTATTAAAAACTACAAGGTCGACATAACCCTAGCTTGCTATTTCTCTAAATTTGAATACTACTACACGTATTTCATCTTGTTAAACTGAAACCATTAATTTGTGAACTGAATCAAATCCCCCCATTTATTTTACAAAAAGGATTGATTAAAAGTCAACTAATTGCATACAACTTAATTAGTACCATATTCTTTGTGAGATTTGACCCCAACCTAGTTGGGTTATATATTTGTCAATGACCGCTTACTCTCTCATAAGAGAGGTGTAATTTGGGTGTATCATGGTCTGATAGGGACTCATGGGCTCAAATAAGAAGGAGTCAAGATGTTCTCTCGAGTACTCTCTCATATGGACTATTTTAAATCCTAAGTCTCTTCCTCGAATGATGATCTGGCTATTTCTGTTCAAACCTCCTACTCTTTATTTGTCAAGAATGTTGAAAAATCCTATGGCACGTTTTGTCAAAATATGCATAACAACCTAATATACTTCCTGGCAAAACAGTGAACTATGAACTTTTTTATTCAAAGGGGGGTCCTGTCGCTTATGATTGAAGGATTGTAAGATAACCTTTATCACACTATCTGACCTCTCTTTACTCTTCCTAGTTAATAGACTATAAATGTCAATCATTTTCTATTGCTTCTCATGTGCTTCTCTATCTATTTGTTTTATTTTGATTCTACTATTTTTTACTATGTCAAAAGGGGGATAAAGATAGGAAACATTATCAGGAACATCAAGAAATCAGGAAGTACAAATCGACTGTTGACACACAAAGGTCAACTGATACCAAGAAACTTAGGATAGTAGAAATGCTTACAAGTCAAGGGGAGCAAGTTGACTTTTCGTATAGAAAGGTTGAATGATACCCATGAAATCTAGGACAATAAAGATGCCTACAAGTTAGGGGGAGCAAGCTAACAGACAGGGAAGTCAACTGATGTTTACTTGTGTTTGTCATTATTAAAAATAGGGAGATTATTAGCCTCCGAAGTCTATGTTTTAATAGTGACAAACTAAAAAATGGATCTTTGCAGGATATTAAAGATCACTGATAAAGGAGGCCGGCTCAAGGAATAGAAGGACACTGACTAACAATCCATGACATCAAAGAAAATCAATAAGGATGAGAACAAATGGAAGGAAATTTCAATCCCATAAGTTTGACCAATCACGAAGAATCTTTGGCCCAAAAATCTTGACAAATTATATTATTAACAAATAAAGAAAAGGAAGTAAACATCACAAGTTCATCTAGAAAGGCATCAATCTATACAAGTATAAATGGAAAAATAATATCACAGAGATATATGATATGTATGTGATCTAAAGCTGTGTATATACATATATAATTTGGACATATAATACGACTACATTCCTTAACCAATAAAAAATTTTAAATCCTTGATTGAGAAGAAATCTCTAAGGTTTCCTTATGGAGAAGTAGCAACTGAAGACTATAAAAGATAAGGACTAAAGATAGACATTGGTTACGCAACTCCAAGGAAAAAATTCAAAGTGCCTCAATCTAAGTCTCATAAGGCTTTGTAACTTTTAGTTTACAATTATTATATAAAGAGTAGGATCTAGACAACTTTTTAACATCAATTGAAGCTGTGTCGCAAGATCTGAAGAGCAAAATAAGTCTCCAGAACTTATTTCCTATCATTGTACTTGAGCCCAATATTCAACGATCTAAGGAAACTTTGAAATCCAAGGGGATCGGAAGTAGGCACCACATTGATGTTCTAAACTAGGATAAATATTTGTGCTATTACTTCATGTTCTGTTATTTACTTTATTAATTATTTTAAATCTAATTCATTTGTAAAGTACACTGATCTGTAGGCGAGTTGACTAAGAGGAGTCAGTAGTTGACTCACAGAAAAATTTCAATTCACCCCCTCTTGAATCCTTCTTGTGTGTTTTCTCTCTTCAAAAGTTATCCAAGGTGATTAGGATAGGATTTGAGTGTCCTATTTATAGTGTAGAAGAAATTGTCCAAATTTTACGTTGGGTGTGGCATGCCCTAATCACGGATGTCCAAGGGTATAACACACCCTTAACATGCACCCTTACTCTAATTATCCTTCTAAGATGTGTCTCAAGGCATGGCTTGCCCTTATCTCATAGATCTGAGGGCGTGGCACACCCTTGTTCTCTAAAATGAAACTTTTCCTTATAGTTAACTCCTTATATTTACCTTCAAGTTCTGCACTTTATGGATGCTATTCCACTATATTTAATCTTGTTTTTATTCCCTACATTGATTCTAACTTATCCAAATGTCTCCTACAATATCAAGAAATAAGTATTAATGCACATAACATAGTAGAATTCATCCAAGAACACTGAAAAAGAACATAGCTTAAGCTAGCACACTGGTTGTCTCCTCTAAACTCTATGTGAATATTTTGATTCTTAACTTCTTTTAGTTATGCCTTAAACCTTGTTAACATTTACGTCAACACATAGATACTCAATTACACCATTAACAACTTACTAAGCACAAAAGGAAGCCCTTAGAACTAGCTAAACGGGCATAGAAAATGACACTTAGGAGTATAAATATTCCAAAGATCAACAAGAATCCTCTTCCTATCATTGATGATCTATTTAACCAGTTTCAGGGAGCTTTGGTATTTCCAAAATTTATTTGAGATTTGGGTACCATCAGTTGAAGATTAGAGGTTTAGATGTTTTGAAGACAACTTTTTAGACCCGATACAGTCATTATGAGTTCTTGGTCATGTATTTTGGATTGACTAATGTCCCAATAGTGTTCATGTAGATTATAAACCAGGTATTTTTATTTTATCTTGACTCTTTTCATAAGTGAGGCCGACCATGTAAAGCATTTGAGGATTGTGCAACAGAGGATATGCAATGAGAAATTGTATGATAAGTTTTCTAAGTGATGGTTTCAACAATATTATATATTTTTCTTGGGTTATGTGGTGACTAAAGATGGTATTATGGTTGATTCGACTGAGATAACGATGATTCACGATTCATCTAGAATTTTTTCTCCTATTGATATTTAGAGTTTTATTATTTTGGTGGGTTTTTATAATTAGTTTGAAGAGGGTTTCTTATCTATTTTGGCTTCTTTGACCAATTTAACTTAAAAAGGTATTTTTTCATGATGGGATATATGTGACAAGAGCTTTCAAAAGCTCAAGGAGTTGTTAACTTTAGCTTCTATCTTGATTTTATCCAAAAAGAGTGTGGATTTTATTGTGTTTTGTGATGTTTCATGTGTTCTTTTGGGTGCAATATTGATGCAAAAGGATACCGTAATTGGTTATGCCTCTCATCAGTTGAATCCTCATGAGAGAAATTACCCTACCCATGATTTATATTTGCCAATCATAGTGTTCATGTTGAAGTTGTGGCATTATTACTTGTATGGAGCTCCATGTGATATTTTCTCAAACTATCGTAGACTTCAGTACTTTTTCAGATAGGTAGATCTTAACATGAGGTAGCCATTTGTTCTTGAGTTGCTCAAGGATTATGATATCACTATTTTGTATCATATGGGCAAGGATAATGTGGTTGTGTATGCCTTGAGTCAAAAGTCGAATAGTAAAGGAGTTTAGCCCATTTTTTGACCCAGTGTGGCCTTTAGCCTTGGAGGTTTGGTATTTAGATATCCAGATAGTTAGGCTTGATATTTAAATGCTGGGGCATATTTTAGCCTTTATTACTACTATATCTTCCTTGATAGAGTATATTTGAGCTTATTTGTTTGATGATGATTTTAATGGCGCATTAAGTATTGGTGGCTGAGTTTATGTTTCAAGAGTTGGGGATTAGGTGATACTAATTTTAGAAGAGACTTATTTCTCTATATATTTTATCCAACAAAGTGTGACAAAAATTTATCATGATTTGAAATATCTTTACTGGTGGTGGTGGAATGAAGAAGGATGTGGTAGATTTTGTAGCATGTTTCTTATGTTGTCAGCAGGTAAAGGTCGAGCATAAAAAACTAGGTGGTTTTGATTCACAGATTACCTAATCCTGAGTGGAAGTAAGAGCGAATCACTATGGACTATGTGAATGGTTGCCTCATACTTCTTATGGTTTTAACAATATTTTGGTCATCATGGATCGATTGAGAAAATCAACCCATTTCATCTCAATTCAGATTTATTTCAATGCTGAGAGGTCACCCCATATTTATATTTTTGAAATAATTTGTCTTCATAGGATCCCTGTGTATATTATTTTAGACAGAGGCTCCGTGTTCACTTCTAGCTCCTGAAAAGCTTTTCATGAGGAATTGGGTACTCAGATTGACTTTAGCAAAGCTTTCGACCCCCAGACTGATGGACAATGGGAGTGGCCTATTCAAATTTTAGAGGTTATGCTCCATGCATGTTTTATGGATTTTAGGGGTTAGCGGGAGCAGTATTTCCTTGATGGACTTGCTTATAATAATTGATACCATTCTATTATTAAGATGACCCCTTTCGATGTGTTGTATGGTAGCCGTTGTTGATCCCCTATTGGTTGGTTTAATACTTCAGAGGTTAGACCCTGTTGTACTGACTTTCTTCATGAGTCCTTAGATATAGCTTGGGTGATTCAAGATAGGATTCGAGGGGATCAGAATAGGCAAAATTGTTATGCACACCGTAAGCTACGTGCCTTAAAGTTTGGAGTTGGTGATTCAGTGTTCCATTGTATATTGCTTATGAAGTGCGTGATGAGGTTTGGGAAGAGGGGAAAACATAGCTCCAGGTATATTAGATCATTGAGATTCTTTGAATAGTTGGGGAGGTTGTTTATTAGTTAGACTTACCTCCACACTTTTCATCAATCCATCTAATTTTTAATGTGTTTATGCTTTGACACTATATTCTGTATGAGTCTCATGTGCTTTATTATAACTCGATTAATTTGGATGAGAGGTAAACCTTTGTTGATTAGCCAGTATCTATGTTAGCTAGGGATGTGAGACAGTTGTATACTAGGACATTCCCATAGATAAGGTTCAGTAGAGACACTATACTATTATGAAGGCTACTTAGGAGATCAAGTCTGACATGCATAGTAGATAACTTCAGCTCTTTGCCAATTCAGGTATTTTCTTGTCTTTAGTTTGAGGATGAACTAAATTTGAGAGAAGGATGTTGTAATGACCTAAATTTCAGAGTTATCCATTTCTATGTGTTTTGACCATTTTATCCTTTCCTATAGTTATTAAATATTTATTTGGAGGTTAGGGGATGGTTAGCACATTCCTCTATGGATCAGGAATGAGTTATGCGAGTTTGTGGTTTTTAGAGGTTTGAGAAGTCATATAGTCGACTCTGGTCAACATTTGTTGTTCTAAGTGTCAAATGATGATATGGACTATGCTAGTAGTTCCAGAATGTAAAATTCGGGTTAGTAGCGGGTTGCTTCAATTTTTGGACTTTTATATCTCATTTCAATCCTTCATTTGTAAAATAGTTAAATAGGGTCTCAGAAGTTAATTTATTGATAACGACTTTTTTTGAAAATCTAACGTCTCCATTAAGTCCAAAATATCAAAATTAGCCTAGTAGAATATATAGTTTGTTTCAATCGAGTTCCTAATAAATCTTAAGGGCCTATTTGGAGATTTTTGAAGCCATACAAAATCAATTGATATCTGGTTCGATATTTCACCTTCTTCACGAATGCGGGCCTCCAACCGAAAACACAAAGAAGGAAAATCTCCCCTCATGTACCGAGACTTGTGGGAAATCTATTGGTGGAGTGGCATGAATAAAGATATAGCAGCGTTTTTAGCTAAGTGTGCAACATGCCAATAGGTTAAGGTTGAACACCAAAGACCTGGTGGTTGTACTCGATTTTTCTTAATCTTTTCTCACATCAAGTGAAGCTAGAAGATCTACTCTTCTTGTCTAGCCCTTTCTTCCCTTGTTATCCCTCGAGCAATTACTTGCCTAGCATTTTTCTCAACCATTAACTGAGTAGTGACTTGTTCCATAATTTTCTAAACATCATGTTATTTTATTGGTTGATTCAAAGTTATTGTAGTGCTTGGCCATTCTTTGATTTTTTCTAAGATTTTGATCATGCTCAAGATCAAATAGAATCAAGAGATTTCCATGACTCTGAGTATTGGGAATACACTGGCATGTGCCCTAGCAATAAAAGAAAAGCAAAATAAACAAACAAAACTAACAGTCCGACAAACACAACTAATTAATTCTTTAACTGTAATCCTCGGCAATGGTTCCAAAATTTTATGTTGTCCAAATTATACCTCCCAAAATGTATAAAATAGTTGCTAAATCAAAGATAGAATCCAAAAAGGTTGGGGTGAATCTCATTGGGAATAGGTGAAAATTCAATCCATTATTTGTCTAGGTAACTAGCAAATAAGTAAAACCTGGGGGATTTTGTAAAACAAAAGACTAATAGTAACAATTATTGGATTTTGGAGTTATAATCAATATGAGAAAGCATAGGATTGAATTCCCTATGACTTCATAACTATAGAGGTTTCTTGAGCTAGCAAACTATTCAGTGCGTTACATACCAAATCTAACAAGATAGGTTCATCCAAATATTTCTCGACCTTGGTTGGATGATTTGACTCTACTCCTGTTAGACTCCAAGTATTGCATTACTAGCCCTTATTCATGATCTCAGACTAACTATCCCTGTTATGACTTAAGTTATTAGATAAAGGTTGATAGCTTCCAATCTCTATCATTATTTCTTTTTTTCCAATCTCTTCCTTTCTCTTAAGAAAATCTAGAATACAGGTGATTTACTAATATTTGCAACCATTATAAAGGAGATCATAACAAAGGAAATACCAATACATGCAAGCACATCGTTCCAGAATTGTGTCATGACGTGAGACTACCCCCTAGTCGTAACACAGTGCTTGGAACAACAAGTGATCCCAAGCTAACCCATGAAGCAACTAATTATAATATATTAAATAGCTGGTTTTGTTGTGCGGAAACACAATCATGACAAAATCTGGGAAAAATACAATACCGATACAATTTATAATTAGATAAAACTGAAATTACATTACTGACTCTGACTGACATCTATGAAGCCTCTACTATACTGACTATGGAAAGCTGGAACATGACTCTAGTTATCACTAATCAATATATATGAGTAATAAAGTAAATTACATGAACAACATCTAATAGAAGTACCTGAAATAGGAGAACTCATCACCTGCTGGCTGGAACTACAAATGTCTGATCATGATGTGTGGACTACAAATAGTACCTATATTATTATCGTCCTTTACTTCTGTTCTATGATATACCATCATCACTGCTAGAATTTGAGAGCCTAACTTGGTTCCTTGAACTATCATCTCCCCCTTAGATTTAAGCTATCACACTAAGTCTATAGGCCCCTTTAATAATCTCTAAACTAAAATGCATCACGTTACTCTAGAGCCAGATATATATCAATACACATAAATAATAAACTCACCCTAAAAGACTATATCTTAAAGTGTAAAACCCACTGCTAATACTTCCTTCTATGATACAATTCTTATCTTTCTATACCCTCAATTGCCATAATATAATGAATTAAAAAGTGACTAACTTAAAATCTTCATGAGTATCACCATACACAGAGTTCTCACTATTTAGAATTTTAACTCTTCTTTCTTTTAGAATAATTATCCAAGTTTCAAACATAGATTCTAACACATAACATAGACATCTTAAAATCCTTAATGAACCATACTAACTTCCTTTATATCCTACTAATATCACATTTCTAAACTTATATTTTTCACTAATCCATGAGGATTATTATTACACCAACATACCCAACATTAAAAACATATAAATTCAAATCAACAAACTTAAATTCTTACGTATACTATTTCAATCCTATTGGTTTACTTTTCAGACAACTAGCCCCACAAATAAAAGGTCTACTAGATTAAGACAAATCAATCCTCACTTTACTGCTACTAAGCTTCTGTGTGTATGCTTCTAGCCCTAGGTCATATGCTATCATAGGTTTCTTAGGAGAGATTTGAAAACACATTTGACTTTTTCTCAATGTACTATTTTCATAAACATGAATGAAATATTTCATACTCTGGAACATAAAGGCACTAATGGGATACTTTTGAGCCTGCGTGCAATCCCATAACTATCTGAGAAAGCTTTATATGTAAGAATTTAAGATTGACAATTTCTCCAGCCTCATGAATAAGGCAAACATAGCACGAATTGATTCAGATGAGAATTTGTATAAATTTATTAGAGGACACTTCTACTGCACAATCTGAGACATGAAAGAAGAAAAATATTTCTTAAATGCCCTACAGCCTCTTAAAGTAAAGTACAGACGATTCTGTACTATTTTGTAAGACTCTACTAGACACGACTTCATAGACACTATAGGACAGTTGAACTCTGGTCTCTGATATCAAGTTTGTCACGACTCGAGGCTTTTCCCTAGTCATAACATGGGGTCTTGGACTACAATTGATAGCAAGCTAACCCATTAATTGGCACTATTAAATAATTGGTTTATAATATATTAAATAGCTATTTCTACTGTTCAAAATACAATCTTGACAAAATTCGGGAAAAATAAGATACTTACAATTTTGAATCTGATAAAACTAAAGTAAGAACTAAAATTACATGACTAACTCATACTGACATCTATGAAGCATCTACTATCCTGACTATGGATAGCTGGAACATGTTTCCGGTTACCACAAATCAATACATATGATTAATAAAGTAAAGTACATGAACAATATCTGACTGAAGTCCCCAAAATAGGTGAACTGATCACCTGCTGTCTAGAACTACAACTAGTTGATCATGATGTGTGGACTATAAATGGTAACTACATTATTAAATAATATAGCCACACAGACGTATATATGGGTCAGTACTCCTGGAATGTATTGAGTAAGCGGGGGTGAATGCAATAAGTAAAGTAGATTTCATACGGAATTTTAAGGAACATGCATGCTAAGTGTAAGTAGACTCACCAAGAGACTGAAATAGACTGAATGCTGAAATATCTTAAAACATGAGTAACAAACATAATCTGATAAGTATGTGAATCACTACACTTAGTTTCTTAAAACTTTACTTTTATAATATAAGTAGTACTAAAGTTGGAAAATAGTAAAACATGGGTACTGTATGAGTACTGGGTTTTATAAGACTAAACTGTATTTAGTCTAAATTACTGGATTGAAACTATAGAGTACTATACATATGAGGTAAGGACTAACTAAACAACATGAGATAAATAAGCATGAATGCAAGAAAACTATATTATTTGAAAATGCAATACTAAGTGTATCTGATATGATACTGAGATATACTGAAAGCTATAAATTGAGTATCTAAAAGTTTGTACACTTAGTCAAGCAAACCTGACCTACACTAACGAGGACTTTTCTATCCTTGCCATCAAAATAGAAACTGAAGTGTAGTGATCACTAAACTCATATCCCAAAGGATGAGGGTGCCATGCTAAACTGACAGGGGACCCCTCAAAATCCACTGTGGCACCGTAGGTTAGTAACTTAGGGACTGCTACTAACGTCTTATGCCTAATCGATGGGGGAGATGCCATCGCTACATTCACTCGGTGCTAAATCCTACTCCCAACTAAAAGACCCATAAATACTAACTGGTGCATGCACTGATAATTGCTAACTGATAACTGATATGCTCAGGTCATGGTATTTTGAAAATAACAGTGCATATGGATTTTGAGGTAATTATTAACATATAAACTGATAATGCTCATCGTTAATATGAATATCTGAGCATAGTGATAAGATTCATTGATTAATTATCTGAATACTTGAAAAGATAAATTTATATAAATCATAGAGGTATCGGGTGTTCATAACTTACCAACACTGAAAGACTAAAACAATAAGGACATATAAAAGCTTGGAAAACTATAATAAAAAATTATTATTCCAAACCCAACATTTTTACATTTCATCAAAACACATGGGAGTCATGAACTTGAACATGGTAATGTGATATACATGTAAAAGCAACATAAGTGCATGAATGAATTCATAAGTTGGGGATTTAATATGAAGTCAATGGAGTAGGACATGGAATCTTGCAACTTAAAGAATGAATGTTTTTATTCACCTGGAAACCCTTGGAGACATAGCAGTATTTCATAACTCAATATTATAACATGAGATTCAATTAGATACGTCATGGGAATAGAAACTTAAATCATGAGATAACCTAAATTTTCATGAAAACATCCTTGGACATGAATTTAATCAAATTCTAAGGAAATCATGTTTTAAATTCATCTTGAACATATGATACTTCATAAACAAAATGGAAAGGTCATATATTTAATTAAAGAAAAGTTTTTTGGCCTCGATGGGTGAGAGGGGACCCATGGATGAAATCCCACATACCTTAAACCCTTAATATTAGGAAGGAAACACCATTCTTAAAGCTTTCTTGAAGGTTCTTGAACTTGCGGAACTTGTTTTGGGGATAAAGAAAAGAAATTGATGCTCTTGGGAGATGATTAAGGTTTCTTTAAGAGGAAAATTGGAGAAGAGGGACCAATTATGACCTAAAATATGCCCCAAATCATTTAATGGATGTTATTGTTGAGGGGAAAAGACATAATTGCCCCTCAGCCAATTATGTTTACAACTGGAATGCGGTTTACAAGGTCGCCGTGATGCGGTGTACGTACCAAAGGAAATCTCACCGCGATATGGTCCTATTACGGTGACTTTCTAGATTCATGATCCAAACATGACCCAAACCTTGTCCAAAAAATCTGTAAGTCCCCTAAGACATACTTCTTATATCCTTGAACATTAATTAACTCAAAAACTAATGTCTATAGTTCAAGAAGAAAAAAATAAAAATCCTCGAAGTTTAGGGGTTTTGAAAATGTCTAAGTTCTCAACACTTAGTGAAAATTTCACGCCTTAAGCTTCTTAGGCATGCAACTAAGAGCTAAATCAAGCCAGGATTAGTATGGGTTATTGTAATATCTCTCCTTTGGAGCATTCATCCTCGAATGAGACTAATTGGACTGAGAGTACTGAACTAAAGAAATTGAGATCACATACTGAACATATATGACTGAGAACATGATTGTATATCTAAGTCTAAAACATGATACTTGAACTGAATATCATGAACTAAGCAAATTTCTTGAATAAATGCAATGACATAAAAATGGTTATAGGGTTTCTATAGAAATGAGAGAGTCAAATTATGAGTAACCATTTATTTAGTATGGATCTAATTTATTGAAGAAAATATGAAAGTTAAGGACATGAAAACTCGGGGTATTACAACATCTCCCCCTTTGGATTGTTCGTCCTTGAAATGATACTGACTTGGCTAAAATTTTAAGGAAAGACTGAGATGATGCACGGGTCACTTACGAACTATATCATGACTAAATATCTGAAACGAATGCATGAACTGAATTGAATTCATAAATTATAAGGAGCAAATAAATTACCTCTTGGAGTAGCCATATTCATGAATCTTCGAATAGTAAGACTAGATGGAACGATGAAAAAATAATGGAAACTTGTGTCTCTGACTGCTAGACTATATTGCTAGCTATACAAACTGAATCATACTGAATCTTATACTCAACTAAACTTTCCACTTCAAAAATGCACTTCACTTAAGCCTACTAAAATATTCACATGGACACTGATACTACCTACTGAAGTCTGAGCTGAACTAAATTTTCTCACTATGTTCAAACCTACTCAAATCTATAATGTGTAGACATATCACTGTAATACTAGTCTAAAGCATGAATTCAATACACCCTGCATTTTCACAACTTCTTATCTCATTAATAATTCTTATTATCACTTCAACAACTACATTCAACACTTACTTGACATTCACTGACATGCAGTACATTCATCCACATATATAGAAATATGACATTCAAGCCTATCTTAATAACCACATATGCACTCCTAAATAAACACACATAAAAGCATCTTTCTAATATCCTCCAAACCTCTATCATTAATAACTTCTATGTACTGTTCTTAAGAAAATAACACATATAAAATTTTGACTAAACATGACATATATCAACACTTGGCCTCAATCTTATTTCACCCTTACAGCCTTAGCTAAAACAAACATACAACAAAAATTTTCCAACAAGAAACATTTACTTTCTCCTATCTAAAAAATTTTTCATCATCACTATCTTGACCTAAGGAGAGTCACTGAAAGGTTAGAACATGAGGACCTGAATCATGAAAGGATAAATTTAACACATAGAAGAGTCTTGAGGAATAGAATATCAATGACATAAATTCAGCAAAGAGGTCTAAGCTAAGGACATACATAACTTAAATCTAAATTTCGCAGATTATTAAGAGTGTAGCATGAGTACCTGGAAATGAACATACTGTAAAGCATGAGTACATGAGTCATGAGCTGTATGACCTGAGTTTGGAGTTCATAGATTCATAAAGCATGATTCGTACTACTGAATGAACTGGAGCTCCTCGTACTAGGAACTGGGAGAGTACATGAGTAGATGTGAACTATGATCATAGAGATGATATGTAAGGCATGAGTAGATGTTGTGATGACTAAAGTACAAAAATTTGCACTAAGGTAAGAATGGGTTGGGTATTATCGTCCTTTACTTCTGTTCTATAATATACCAGTATCACTGCTAGAATTTGAGAGCCTAACTTGGTTCCTTGTACTATCATCTCCCCCTTATATTTAAGCTATCACACTAAGTCTATAGGCCCCTTTAATAATCTCTAAACAAAAATGCATCCACGTTACTCTAGAGCCAGAGATATATCAATACACATAAATAATAAACTCACACTAAAAGACTATATCTTAAAGTGTAAAACCCACTGCTAATACTTCCTTCTAAGATACAATTCTTATCTTTCTATAGCCTTAATAGCCATAATACAATAAATTAAATAGTTACTAACTTACAATCTTCATGAGTATCACTATACACAGAGTTCTCACTATCAAGAATTTTAACTCTTCTTTCTTTCAGAATAATCATCCAAGTTTCAAACTTAGATTCTAACACTTAACATAGATATCTTAAAATCCTTAATGAACCATACTAACTTCCTTCATATCCTACTAATATCACATTTCTAAACTTATATTTTTCTCTAAGCCATGAGGATTAATATTACACCAACATACCCAACATAAAAAACATATAAATTCAAATCAACAAACTTAAATTCTTACGTATACTATTTCAATCCTATTGGTTTACTTTTCAGACAACTAGCCCTATGAATACAAGGTCTACTAGATTAAGACAAATCAATCCTCACTTTACTGCTACTAAGCTTCTAGCTCTAGGTCATATGCTATCATAGGTTTCTTAGGAGAGATCTGAAAACACATTTGACTTTTTCTCAATGTACTATTTTCTTAAACATGAATGAAATATTTCATACTCTGGAACATAAAGGCACTGATGGGATACTTTTGAGCCTGCGTGCAATCCCATAACTATCTGAGAAAGCTTTATATGTAAGAATTTAAGCTTGACTATTTCTGCAGCCTCATGAATAAGGCAAACATAGCATAGATTGATTCAGATGAGACTTTGTATAAATTTATAAGAGGACACTTCTACTGCACAATCTTAGACATGAAAGAAGGAAAATATTTCTTAAATGCCCTGTAGCCTCTTGAAGTAAAGTACAGATGATTCTGTACTATTTTCTAAGACTCTTCTAGACACGGCTTCATAGACACTATAGGACAGTTGAACTCTGGTCTCTGATATCAAGTTTGTCACGACTCGAGACTTTTCCCTAGTCGTAACACGGTGCTTGGACCACAAGTGATAGCAAGCTAACCCATAAATTGGCATATTATTAAATAATTTATTTATAATATATTAAATAGAAAGCTCTACTGTTCAAAATACAATCATGACAAAATTTGGGAAAAATAAAATACTTACACTTTTGAATCTGATAAAACTAAAGTAAGAACTGAAATTACATGACTAACTCAGACTGACATCTATGAAGCATTTACTATGCTGACTATGGATAGCTGGAACATGTCTTCAGTCACCACAAATCAATACATATGATTAATAAAGATAAGTACATGAACAACATCTAACTGAAGTCCCCAAAATAGGTGAACTGATCACCTGCTGTCTAAAACTGCAACTAGTTGATCATGATATGTTGACTATAACTGGTACCTATATTATTAAATAATATAACCACACAGACGTATATATGGATCAGTACTACTGGAATTTACTGAGTAAGCGGGGGTGAATGCAATAAGTAAAGTAGATTTCATACGGTATCTTAAAACATGCATGCTAAGTGTAAGTAGACTCACCAAGAGACTGAAATAGACTGAATGCTGAAATATCTTAAAACATGAGTAACACACATAATCTGATAAGTTTGTGAATCACTACACTTAGTTTCTTAAAACTTTACTTTTATAATATAAGTAGAACTAAAGTTGGAAAATATAGTAAAACATGGGTACGTATGAGTACTGGGTTTTATAAGACTGAACTGTATTTAGTCTGAATTACTGGATTGAAACTATGGAGGTAAGGACTAACTAAACAACATGAGATAAATAAGCATGAATGCATGAAAACTATATTATTTGAAAATGCAATACTAAGTGTATCTGGTATGATACTGAGATATACTAAAAGCTATAAAATTGAGTATCTAAAAGTTTGTACACTTAGCCAAGAAAACCTGAATAGAAAATACACTGAATACTGAATGACTGTGGGAGCTATCATGTAACCGACATAAACCATGTGAGCTATCATGGAGTCCAACGTTTGACCCACACTGACAAGGACTTTTCTATCCTTGCCATCAAAATAGAACCTGAACTGTAGTGATCACTAAACTCATATCCCAAAGGATGAGGGTGCCAGGCTAAACTGACAGGGGACCCCTCAAAATCCACTATGGCATAATAGGTTAGTAACTTAGGGACTGCTACTAATGTTTTATGCCTAACCGATGGGGGAGATGCCATTCCTACATTCACTCCGTGCTAAATCCTACTCCCAACTGATAGACCCATAAATACTAACTGGTGCATGCACCGATAACTGATAATTGATAACTAATATGCTCAGGTCATGGTATTTTGAAAATAAAAGTGCATATGGATTTTGAGGTAATTATTAACATAAAAACTAATAATGCTCATCGTTAATATGAATATCTGAGTATACTGATAAGATTCATTAATTAATTATCTGAATACTTGAAAAGATAAATTTATATAAATCATAGAGGTATCGGGTGTTCATAACCTACCAACACTGAAAGACTACAACAATAAGGACATATAAAAGCTTTGAAAACCGTCATACAAAATTATTATTCAAAACCCAACATTTAGACATTTCATCAAAACACATGGGAGTCATGAACTTGAACATGGTAATATGGTATACATGTGAAAGCAACATAAGTGCATGAATGAATTCATAAGTTGGGGATTTAGCATGAAGTCAATGGAGTAGGACATGGAATCTTGCAACTCAAAGAATGAATGTTTTTATTCACCTGGAAACCCTTGGAGACATAGCAGTATTTCATAACTCAATATTATAACATGAGATTCAATTAGATACGTCATGGGAATCGAAAATTAAATCATGAGATAACCTAAATTTTCATGAAAACATCCTTGGACATGAATTTAATCAAATTCTAAGGAAATCATGATTTAAATTCATCATGAACATATGATAATTCATAAACAAAATGGAAAGGTCTTATATTTAATTAAAGAAAAGCTTTTTGGGCTCGATGGGTGAGAGGGGAACCATGAATGAAATTCTACATACCTTAAACCCTTAATATTAGGAAGGAAACACCATTCTTGAAGCTTTCTTGAAGGTTCTTGAACTTGGGGAACTTGTTTTGGGGATAAAGGAAAGAAATTGATGCTCTTGGGAGATGATTAAGGTTTCTTTAAGAGGATAATTGGAGAAGAGGGACTAATTACGACCTGAAATATACCCCAAATCATTTTATGAATGGTATGGTTGAGGGGAAAAGACATAATTATCCCTCAGCCAATTATGTTTACAACTGGAATGCGGTTTACAAGGTCGCCACGATGCGGTGTACGTGCCAAATGAAATGTAACCGCGATACGGTCCTATTACGGTGACTTTCTAGATTCGTGATTCAAACGTGACCCAAACCTTGTCCAAAAAATCTGTAACTTCCCCGAGACATACTTCTTATTTCCTTGAACATTAATTAACTCAAAAACTAATGTCTATAGTTCAAGAAGACCAAAATAAAAATCCTCTAAGTTTAGGGGCTTTGAAAATGACTAAGTCCCCAACACTTGGTGAAAATTTCACGCCTTAAGATTCTTAGGCATGCAACTAAGAGCTAAATCAAGCTAGGATTAGTATGGGTTATTGTAATATATCTCCTTTGGAGCATTCATCCTCGAATGAGACTAATTGGACTGAGAGTACTGAACTAAGGAAATTGAGATCACATACTGAACATACATGACTGAGAACATGATTGTCTATCTGAGTCTAAAATATGATACTTGAACTGAATATCATGAACTAAGCAAATTTCTTGAATAAATGCAATGACATAAAAATGGTTATAGGGTTTCTATAGAAATGGGAGAGTCAAATTATGAGAAACCATTTATTTAGTATGGATCTAATTTCTTGAAGAAAATATGAGAGTTGAGGACATGAAAACTTGGGGTATTACAACATCTCCCCCTTAGGATTGTTCGTCCTTAAAATGATACTGACTTGGCTAAAATTTTAAGGAAACATTGAGATGATGCATGGGTCACTTTTGAACTATATCATGACTAAATATCTGAAACTAATGCATGAACTAAATTGAATTCATAAATTATAAGGAGCGCACAAATTACCTCTTGGAGTAGCCATATTCGTGAAGCTTCGAATAGTAAGACTAGATGGAAAGATGAAAAAATAATAGAAACTTTTCTCTCTGACTGCTAGACTATATTTCTAGCTATAAAGACTGAATCATTCTGAATCTTATACTCAACTATAACTTCCACTTCAGAAATGCACTTTACTTAAGCCTACTAAAAATATTCACATGGACACTCATACTACCTACTGAAGTCTGAGCTGAACTAAATTTTCTCACTATGTTTAAGCCTACTCAAATCTACAATGTGCACACACATCACTGTAATACTAGTCTAAAGCATGAATTCAATACACCCTGCATTTTCACAACTTCTTATCTCATTAATAATTCTTATTATCAGTTTAACAACTACATTCAACCCTTACTTGACATTCACTGACATGCAGTACATTCGTCCACATATATACAAATATGACATTCAAGCTTATCTTCATAACCACATATGCACTCCTAAACAAAAACCCATAAAAGCATCTTTCTCATATCCTCCAAACCTCTATCATTAACAACTTCCATGCACTATTTTTTATAAAATTACACACATGAAATTTTGACTAACCATGACATATATAAACACTTGGCGTTAATATTACTTCACCCTTACAACCATAGCTAAAATAAGCATACAACAAACTTTTGCCAATAAGAAATATTTACTCTCTCCCATCTAAAAAACTATTCATCATCAGTATCTTAAACTAAGGAGAGATCACTAAAAGGATAGAGCATGAGGACCTGAAGCATGAAAGGATAACTTTAACATATAGAAGAGGCATGAGGAATAGAGTATCAACGATATGAATTCATCAAAGAGGTCTAAACTGAGGATATACATGACATAAATCTAAATTTTTCTTATCATTAAGAGTGTAGCATAAGTACCTAGAACCGAACATACTGTAAAGCATGAGTACATGACTCATGAGCTGCATGACCTGAGTTTGGAGTTCATAAATTCATGGAATATGATTCCTACGGCTGAATGAACTGGAACTCCTCGTACTAGGAACTGGGAGAGTACATGATTCTCTATTATGTGCATGAATGTGAACTATGATCATGGAGATGATATGTACGGCAAGAGTGGATGTTGTGATGAATGAAGTACATACATTCACACTGGGATAAAAATGGGTCGGGCATCATCCTCTTTTACTGATATTTTACAATATACTAGCATCACTACTAGAATCTGAGAGCCTAACTTGGTTCCTTGTACTGTCATCTCCCTCTTAGATTTAAGACATCATACTAAGTGATGAGGATTATCATAGCCTACTAATATCATATTTCTAAACTTATATTTTTCTCTAAACCATAAGGATTGTCATTACACCAACATACCCAACATCAACAACTTATAAATTCAAATCAGCAAACTTAAATTCTTAAATATACTATTTCAATCCTACTAGTTCACTTTTTAGACAACTAGCCCCGTGGATACAAGGTCTACTAGATTCAAACAATGCTAAACTCATTTTACTGCTGGTAAAGTACTTCTGGGTTTATGTTTCTAAATCTACGTCATATGCTATCATAAGATTCTGAGGGGGGATATAAAACACATCTGACTTTTTATCAATGCACTATTTTCATGAACATGAATAAAATATCTCCTACCCTCGAAAATAAAGGCACTGAAGGGATACTTTTAATCCTGTATGTAATCTCATAACTATCTGTGGGGACTTTCTGAGAAAGCACTATCTGTAAGAATTTAAGCTTGACTATTTCTGTTACCTCAAGAATAAGGCAAACTTAGCACGAATGGATTAAGATGAGAATCTGTATAAGTTTTTAATGGATGCTTTTAATGAATGATCTGAGACATGAAAGAAGGGAAACATTTCTTAAGTTCCCTGTAGCCTCTCAAAGAAAAGTATAGATGTATCCGTACCATTTTGCAAGACTCTACTAGACCCAGCTTTATAGACACCATAGGACACTTGAACTTTGCTATATGATGCCAAGTTTGTCACGACCGGAGACTACCCCTAAACATAACATGATGTTTGGACCCGAAGTGATCCCAAGCTAACCCATGAACTGGCAGACTATTAAGTAATTGATTTATAAAATATTAAATAGCTATTTATACGGTATGGAAATACATTCATGACAAAATCTGGGAAAAATATAATACAGATACAATTTATAATCTGATAAAACTGAAGAGAGAACCAAAATTACATGACTGACTCTGGCTGACATCTATAAAGCCTCTCCTATACTGACTATGGATAGATGGAACACGACTCTTATTACAACTAATAAATACATATGAGTAATAAAGTAAATCACATAAACAATATCTGATTGAAGTCCTTAAAATAGGAGAACTCATCACTTGTTGTCTGGAACTACAACTGTCTAATCATGATGCATGGACTACAACTGGTACCTACATTATGAAATAATATAGCCACACATACATATATATGGATCAATACTTGTTGAATGTACTGAATAAGCGAGGGTGGATGCAATAAGCAAAATGGATTTCATACAAAATCTTAAAATATGCATGCTAAGTGTTAGTAGAGTTACCAAGAGACTGAAATAGATTGAAAGCTAAAATATCTTAAAACATGAGTAACGAAGATAATCAATAAGATGGTGATTAACTACACCTAGTTTCTTAATAGTTTTCTTTGATAATATAAGTAGAACTGAAGTTGGAAAATTGTAAAACATGGTTACTTTATGAATAATGGGTTATGTTAGACTGAATTATACTTAGTCTGAAAATTGAACTAAAACTGTGGAAAACTATGCATATGAGGTAAGGACTAACTGAACAACATGAGATAACTGAGCATGAATGTATGAAAACTTTATTATCTAAGAATAAAAAACTAAGTGTATATCTGTTATATTATTGAGATAAATCTGAAATTTGAAAAACAAAAAGTTGTAAAACTAAGTATCTAAAAGTCAGTACACTTAGTCAAGCAAACCTGAACAGAACATACACTAAAGAATAACTGAGACTATAGGAGCTATTATGCAGTCCAATGTGACCCATGTTGACGAGGGATGTTCTATCCTTGACATCAAAATAAAACCTAAACTGTAGTGATCACTAAATTGATGTTCCAAAGGATAAGGGTGTCATGCCTAACTAATGGGGGACCCCTCAAAATCTACGGTAGCGCCATAGGTTTGGAACTTAAGGACTGCTACTAACATCTTATGCCTAACCGATGGGGGAGACACCCTCCTTAAGTTCACTCGATGCTAAATCCTACACCCAAATAAAAGACCTGGAAATACAAACCGGTGTATGCACTAATAACTAATAATGGATAAACTCAGGTCATGCTATTTTGAAAATAATAGTGCATACAGATTTTGAGGTAATTACTAACATATAAACTGATAATGCTCGTTAGGAATATGAATATCTGAGTATACTGATAAAATTCATGGATTAATTATTTAAATACTTAATATGCTAAATTTATATAAATCATATAGGTATCGGGTGTTCATAACCCACCAGAACTGAATGACTACAATAATAAGGACATATGCAAGTTTTGAAAACCATAATAGGGAATTATTATTCAAAACCCAATATTTAGACATTTCATCAAAACAAACGAGAGTCATGAACTTGAATATGGGAATATAGTATACATGTGAAAGCAACATGAGTGCATGAATGAATTCATAAGTTGGGGATTTATCATAAAACCAATGGAGTAGGACATGGAAACTTGCAACTCAAAGCATAAATGGATTAATTCACATGGAAACCCTTGGAGACATTGAAATGTTTCATAATTCAATAATATAACATGAAATTCAATTGGATACGCCATAGGAATCGAAACTTAAAGCATGAGATAACCTAACTTTTCATGAAAACATCCTTGGACATGAATTTAATCAAATTACAAAGGAAATCAAGATTTAAATTCATCTTAAACACATGATACTTTATAAATAAAAGGGAAAGTTTATATCGTTAATAAAAAAAACTTTTTGGGCTCCATGGATGAAAGGGGACCCATGGATGAACTCGCAGAAACCTTAAACCCTTAATCTTGGGTAGGAAGCACCATTCTTGAAGCTTTCTTGAAGATTATTGAACTTGTGGAAATTGAATTCTATATTTCTTGGGAGAAAGGAATGAAATTAATGTTCTTGGGAGATGATTAGTGTTTCTTTGAGAGGAGAATTGGAGAAGAGAGGCCAATTACGACAAAAAATATGCCCCAAATTGTGTTATGGAAGAGTAGGTTGTTGGGAAGAGAAATAATTGCCCCTCATGAAATTAAATTCACATATGGAATGTGGTTTACAAGGTCACCATGATTCGGAGTACGTGCCAAAGGGAATGTCATCGCGACGCGGCCCTATCATAGTGACTTGCTAGATTCGTGGTCAAAAAATGATCCAAACCTTGTATGAAAATCCAAAACTCCCCTGAGACATACTTCTTACATCCCTAAACATTAATTAACTCAAAAAGTAATATCTCAGGGTTGGGACGACCAAAATAAAAGTCCTAAAAGTTTAGGGGTCTTACAACTGACCAAGTCCCCAACAATTAGTGAAAATTTTAAGCCTTAAGCCCTTTAGGTATGCAACTAAGAGGTGAATCAAGCTAGGATTCGTATAGGTTATTAAAAATTCCTTCACACTTAACTAACTTTATTAATTCATCATGGTTTCTACAACCCTAGTTGTGATATTTATCTATTCATGTTTATAATAACATAAGAGTAATTAATAGATGAAAACATTGTCATGACTTATTATATGAATAAACTCTAAAATCTCAACTTTAATTATAACCCAAGAAACGATATTTGTAAAATTCCAAGAATATTCCTTAGAATCTCATAATATAATGTTTTAAAATATAAAGTTGAGTAACCTTGTTAAATAACCTTAAGAGTACTTACAAATAAAATAAATCCTATCCTAAACAAAATAGAAAATTTGGGTCAGTAGCCTCAGACGTCCATAAGGTAGGATCGTGGTTAGAACCCATGATTTTCCTTGGGTGTTCATGGTTTGGATCATAGATTTTCATCTATAGATATTCAGCGTATGACTCTAAGTACGGTATCTATCGTTAACCCAGAGCGTATAATAGTGTCATCTAATTAATTTACACTTCAACTTCTGAAACTTGCAAATTTGGAACTTCTTCCCACGACTTAGTACCCCGATCGTGCCTTGAAAGTACAGTCATAGAATGTTATTATGTTATTCTCTTTACACTTAATATTTGTAAGGTTCCCACTCACCCTTCCCATCATCAGATAGTAAGATCCTATCATCAATGTACGATAGTGGGAGCTTATCATTTGAGTATCTAGGACTCATCCTCCAAATCATGTTACGAAAGCCTTAGGATGACCATGCTCAGATTCCATGGTCATATATTTGATCATATGATGCCATTTTGTCCAATATTAAACACCTTTCTTTTTCGAGCATATTTATCACTCAATCATCCTAAAACCTATCATATCCCCATAGAAATACCCTTGTACATGAAAATATTCATAGTTTTAAGCATCTTAAGTGTCATAAGTCCATGGCACATTAGTCCTACCTGGTAGCTGCGAGCTCGATGGGTGTTAATATAAAGTCGTGTGATGACTTTGATCATTCATTCCATTCACATTGCATTGTATTTGCATCTTGCTTGCTCTTGCTTAGTTACCTTTATATGTGCTTAGTTTATGTGTACTTTCATATGTACATTAGAATTGTTGTTACATTCTTGTATTTAGATAATATAGCTATTACTAGAGATTGTGTGAGCTACTATTTGAGACTTTCCTACTTGCTGGTGACATGCTCATAGTAAATTTACTTATATTATTTTTTTCTTTTCTCAGTCAGTCTATGATACCTATTGAGTTCAAATGAACCGTGCTCACCCCTATTGTCCCCTTTTGGTGTAGATCCTAGAATGAGTATGATACACGGAGGTTGAGATTGTGTTTTTGGTTGGTGATATTTAATGTACTAGACTATTTAAGGTTTCAAGGAAGATTTCTGGATCTTACTCTATTTTACTTATGTCTTTATTTGGGTTAGAGAAAACTTTTGTACTTTTTAGTTTCAAATTTGTACTTAGATTTCTCTTACATTATGGTACCATGTTTTTGGTGGTTTATGTATTTCTTCAGGCTTCCATTTATTAAATGCATGTGTGTGTGTGCGTGTATATATATATATATATATGTCGCGATTGGCTTGACTTTATTCTAAAACTCTAGCCTGGGTTTCATGTATTATCAATCTTATATTCTTTATTTCATTTTAGGTGATTGACATACATATCAAGGCAAAGTCATGATAAATGCCATAATAACCCATTTTGGGTCATGACTACTGATTTATTAGGTTACTTGGGGGACAATGTGAAATATTTTACTATGAAAATATATGAGTCATATCAAAGTTTCTTAATGAGATGTTTAAATTCATAAATAATCTTCTTGACTTTTCTTTTACAGGATACAACAACATTGTTATAAAGTAAAACTTAATAAACTCTAGACAAGAGTGATTTTAAAGCTCTACAAAAAAAACACCTCCCTTCACTTAATAAACTCTCTTTTTTACAAACTTTTATACACTTTATATTTTCTTGTACTTAGAAAAATAATGCAAGACCACCTATATTAATAGGAGAAGAAGTCTTCATTATAATGAATAAGGATGAATGAGGGGTAGTAATGAGGAAAGATCAATGTCCAATAAGTTACAAGGGTTACATGTCATAAAAACTAGAATAATGGATTAATAAAAAGTGGGTGGTTACATGAATCTTAAGAAAAATGAAATTCATGTTCTAACCACTAACTTAGGTTGCTAAATGTAGCATTATGAATTGTTAATGTAACTCTCATCCATCACTAACGTGCTACTAACTGAAAATGTAAAGATGTCACTATAAGTGAAAAGTTTTATAATGACATTAATATGCACAAATGAAGCCAACATTCCCTTCTCGTATTTAATACTTAATGCCATAGTAAGGGATGAATTGTAATGCCCAAAGGGGGCCCCCTTGGATGTCACACGATACTTAAGACTAAAAATAGTCTAAACTAACCCATAATATCTACTTAGCTCTGGATTCTCATTAATATAAACTGACAACCTGAGTGGAAACTGAAGAGATATTAAAATAGAATTCAAACAGGTGCATAATATCGAGTAAAAACTTTAGAATTTGAAACCTTCAACTATGTGAAAACAAATCACAGAACAAACATAGTCTGACTAGTCTTGACAAACCTCTAATAACTGACTGAAAATCCACTGGGATTGACCCCCATCTAACCCAAACTGAAAGCTAAACAACTGGAGTAACTGCACTAAACATCTGAGATCATCATATAATGGTCCCTCAAATTTAGAGGACTCACCAACTATATGAGTGTAGGAAATAGTGCCCACAGTCAATTGTGCTGTTAGGGACAAACACCAAAACCTACATTATAAAACAATGTAGAACATAGACATATATGTGGGTCAGTACTTATGGAATGTACTGAGTATATAAAGCCAAGTGTATAAGTAAAACTGAATCAATATTTAATTTAAACCATGAATTCTAAGTGTAGATAGACTGACCAAGAGGCTGCAATAAATTAAGAGCTAAAATATCTTAAAGTCATATATATACAAAGAATTCATAATAAATTGGGTGAGTTACTACACTAAACTTCTGAAAACTATTCTTTCTATGTAATAAGTAAACTGAATCTAAATATGCTTACAACCCATGCAGTCTAAGTGTAAATGGACTCACCTTTATCGTAGGTGAAACTTAAAGTTTAATCCTCATAAAGAATAACTTGTAAATGGACTCACCTTTATCATAGGTGAAACTTAAAGTTTAAACTTCATAAGGAATAACTCATAACACAATCTCTGAACAAAACTGTAAGTCTTTACACTTAGTTTCTAAAATACTTTTTTTCTGTGGGAGATTCTCATAACCGACATAAACTATATGATTTAGCATAGAGTACAATGTCTTTCACATGTTGAGGAGGGCTTTTATATCCTTGCCAATGGAGTAGAACCTGAACTGAACTTGAGTGATCACTAAATTGAGACCATATTGGGCAAGGGGAACACTCACTAGCGAGGAACCTAAACCTATGGTGGCACGCAGTTTTTGAATAATAAGATGCACAAAACATACATTCCCCTCTCAATGCTAAGAAATACTTCAATATATATATATATATATATGTATATTATGTGCTCGTACTGATAAAATTACCTTAAAACAACCATTTGGATTTATAAATCATAAAATCAATTATGCTTCTATTAACAAATCATACTTATGAATATGTGGGTAAATTATATGTCAAGTCTAAGATCATAAGATCAAAACAGAAATCCAAATTATTGTGTCAATCTAAAATAGTAATTCTGAACTTTTTGTAAATGAGAGAATCATGATAAATTCATATGTCCTTATTTGTAAGCTGACAAAATTATGTTGAAAATCATATATATTCATTGTCTCATTTAAATCATGTCAAAATACTAAAATTCATCTCATAATAACAATCATATAAGTGAAAATATGAGTAAAGATAAATCCTTGTACTAACTGAACTTTAAATCACATGAAAATATCACAATTTCAAGAATATGGAAATTTAGTATGAACCCTAATTGAAATCACATACATTCAACTTTCAAATCAAAGTTTTCAGGCACAAGGATGAAAGGTTAACCTTGTTCAATCCCCACATACCTGAATTTCTTGACTTCTTAAAGCTGTGGAAGGTGAATTATTTAGAGAACCCTATTTCCTTATATCTAGAGAGTGTAGAGGACAATACATTTGTTAACTAACAAATGAAGGGAAACTAAATGTCTATTTGATGATTTTAATCATCTTTGAGACCCTAAATACATCCAAAAATAGTTGGGAAAGTCTTATGAGTGTAAAAAGACATCCATGCCCTTAAAATATTTTAACAACAGAGCAATTTAACCTACGGGGCGGGGGTTCACAGCGCGACCGCAATTGCATACCAGGAGTTTCTCGGCATGACCCCTTAGGCGATGGTGGAGATTTACAGTGCAGAACCAAATACAAAACCAAACCCGTAGCCCATCGCGCGCGTATTCACAGTGCGGGGCTGCCACAAAGTGCCCATTTTGTAACTCAAAGCTCTCTTTTACGTCTAAAAACATCCCCAACCTAAAAAAACCCAATCGTAGGTTGTTTATATTTAATACTATCATCCTAAGGACTCATTCTAAGCATTTTTAAGCGTCGAAAAGGTTGGGGTGTCACAATCATCTCCCCCTTGTGATCATTTGCCCTCGAGTGATGACTATATAGAATGAAGAGTTGGGGGAATGATAAAGTGTTTCCACACTGTGCAGATAACTGGATGTATACTAATATTGGTACTCAAATAACTCAAGAATGTATGCATAATATGAAGAAGAATAACTAGATATCCTTAAAAAGAAAGAATTTGATAAAGAGAGAAACTAATTACCACAAACAGGAACTGAATTTAAAGAGAAGAGGTGCGGGTACTTAGTCATCATATCTTCCTGCACTTCCTAAGTAGACCCTTTAACCAACTTGTTCCTCCAAATAACTTTCATTGATGCTACATCTTTTTTCCTTAGTCTTCATACCTGTCTATTAAAAATTTCTACTGAGATTTCTCCATAGGACAAGTTATCCTTGAATCCAATACTTTTTATGGGGACAATGGTTCCCCAATGTACATTTTTAACATTAAAATATGTAAAATAGGGTGGACGACAGCTAATTCTGGCTGATGATCTAATTCATATGCCACCTCTCTCACTTTACTATCTCAAAAGGACTAACAAACCGGTGACTAAGCTTTCCTCTCTTCCCAAATCTTATTACTCTTTTCATGGGAGACACCTTTAAGAACACCCAATCACTCACTTCAAACTTTAGCTTTCTCATTTTCACATGTGCATATGATTTTTGGCGACTGTTAGCTGTCCTTAATTTCTCATGAATCAATTGGACTTTTTCTATCGCTTCAAGAATATATTCTGGCCCAATCAAGGCTGCCCCAACCTCAAAACCAACTTATAGGTGACCTGCATTTACTCCAATATAGTGCTTCAAATAAACCCATTTGAATACTTGCTTGATAACTATTATTGTAGGCAAACTCAATCAAAGGTAAATGTCCATCCCTACATTCTTTAAAGTACAACACATATAACCTCAATATATCTTCCAATGTGTGAATGGTATGATCTACCTGACTATCTATTTATGGATGAAAAAGAGTACTAAGTTTTACTTTTGTACCAAGACTTCTTTGAAATGACTGCCAAAACTAGAAAGTGAATTATGTGCCTCTGTCTAAAATAATGGACAAGGGTATCCTATGAATCCTTACCAATTTGCAAATATACATATTAGCATATTCTTTCAATATATATGATGTCTTAACAGGTAAGAAATAGGCCGATTTTATCATTCCATCGACTATAACCCACACTGAATCGTGCTGATGTATGGTACACGATATCCCTATAACAAAGTCCATATTCACTACCTCTCTCTTCCATGTAGGAATACTAATCTCCTAAAACATACCACTAGGCCTCTGGTGTTCAACCTTAACCTACTGACAATTGGGACACACGGCTACAAACTCTGTTATGTCTCTCTTAATAACATTCCACTAATAGATTTCCCACAAGTCACGGTATATCTTAGTAGCACCTAGGTGAATTGAATACTTTGAACTATGAGCCTCAACTAATATTCTTTTTCCTTAACCCATCCACATTAAAAACACAAATCTGACCTCGAAGTACCTCATCACCCCCTCGAGAGGAAACCTCCACCTTCTGCTATTGAACTACTTCTAATATCTGGCTAAGTTTGGGATGTCTACATTGTTTCTCCATCACTTCTACTATTAAGGATGATTCTAAACAATTCTGGACTACTACTCCCCCATTATCCATATTAAGAAAACATACTCCCTATGAGTTAACCAATGAACTTCCCTAGCCAACTCCCATTTTTCTTCTTCACATGAGCCACACTGCCCATATACACTCTACTTAACGCATCTGCCACCATATTTGCCTTTCTGAGTGGTAAATCTAACCACCTTCTCTAGTGAAGATATAACTCTTTTTCCAAAAATACATGCTAAAGACTCTTATGATTAGTGAAAACGTCAAAATACACACCCTAAAGATAGTGCCTCCAAATCTTTAGAGCAAACACTACACCAATTAACTCTATATCATAGGTTGGGTAGTTCATCTCATGGTCTTTAAGCTTCCTGGAGGTATAAGCTATCACCTTCCCATTTTATATCAAAGCACAACCAATCCATCAACTCATGGAAACTCTCCTTACATCTGACCAATTAAAATTCTTTTTATTTTGTATCAATCTAGTCAATGGTGCAGCTATAGAAGAAAACCCTTCAATAAACCTCATATAATAACCAGCTAGACGTAAAAAGATCTGAATATTTGATGGGGTAATGGTCCTAGGCCAATTCTTTATAGTATTTGTCTTAAAAGGGTCTATATGAATACCATCCCTTGAAATCACATGACCCAAAAATGTTACAGACTCCAACCAAAATTCACACTTACTAAACTTTGCATAAAGCTGATGATCCTTAAGGGTCTGCAGCACTATCCTTAAATGGTATGTATGCTTCTCATCACTCTAAGAATATAAAAGTATATAATCTATGAAATATTGATGAACATGTCGAAGTAATATTTGAAAACCTTGTTCATAAAATCCATAAAAGCTTCAGGCGCATTTGTTATTCTGAATGACATAACCACAAACTCAAAATGACCGTAGTGGGTTCTAAAAGCCATCTTTGGAATGTTACACTCCCTATACTTTAACTGGTGATACCCTAATGTGAGACTAATCTTTGTAAATAAGTGAGTACCCTGAAGCTAATCAAATAAATCAACAATCCTAGAAATGTGTTACTTATTCTTAATGGTGACCTTGTTTATCTGTAGGTAGTCTATACACATTCTGAGAGTGCCCTCTTTCTTGCACATAAATAGAATTGGAGCACCCTACGAGGAAATACTAGGTTTGATAAACCCCTTATCTAAGAGGTCTTTAAGCTGCTCTTTTAATTTCTTAAGCTTGAACATAGACATACGATAGAGAGGAATGGATATAGGCTTGGTATTGGGAATAAAATCAATAGCAAACTCTATTTCTTCATCGGGAGGTATCTCAGGTAGATCCTCTAGGAACACCTCTAAAAATTCATCGACTACATGGACTGAATAAATGGTTGGGGCTTCAGACATAGTTTCTTTAATTTGATATAGGTGGTGGATACACCATTTTGATATTAACCTTTTGTCTTTAAGATAAGAGATGAAATGACCATTGGGAGATACTGAACTACCCTTCCACTCAAGTACTGACTCATTAGGAAACTAAAACTTTACTACTCAAGTGCGATAGTCGATTGATGCATAGCATGAATAGAGACGATCTATGACTAAAATAACATTGAAATCTATCATCTCTAGATTTATTGAATCTGCAACTATGACCCTATGAAGGACTGCAATAGGGCAATTTCTGTATACACGTCTAGCAATAACTAACTCACCCACTGGAGTAGAAACTGAGAAGGGTTCAGAAACAAATGGTGTCACAAAAAAAAGGTTTGACCCTGTGATAACGCTCAATCTACAGCTCTCGTGGGAGTGTAAAGCGGTCGTTAGCAAATATAGAACCCAACCTGGGTTGGGTATCGATCCCACAGAGAATAGCTTGGCCAACAAGCAAGAGAAATTACTAGACTTTTAGTGCAAGTCTCGTAGGAAAGGGGGGATTGTAGTATGTAACCAAAACAAGAATGTAAGAACTGAAAATAGCAAAATAAAGAGAGATTGTCACGTGTGTTGTAAACAATGAGAATTGAGGCGTTGGGGTTATGTCCACCTTCTGAGGTATACGTCTCTATTGGCTATGAGTGTGTAGAGTCTTGACATGTAATTGCTTATAGAGAATTGTAGTCGATGGTAAATCCAAGCGTCTCTCGACCTAAACAAGGACTATTTCACTTTAACTCTCTCGAGCTTAAAGCGTGACTAACGGTACGAATTCTCCAAGAAGTTAGTCCAGGTACGGCACTAGCTTTTTAATAGGAAAGGGTGTCCTACTACCTTGACATTATCTCTTTTCCAGACAAATAACTTTTCTCTCGAACAAGTCAGATGTTAGACTGGCGTTGGTCTATGCGTCTTCTTTTCTAGACAAATAACCTTTCTCTCGAACAGGTTAGATGTTAGAATGGCGTGTTCTTGTGTTTGAACCGCAAAGAATGTAGATTTAAGATGAAGAGAATAATGATATAAGCAATATACTTGTCTTGAACTCACAAACTCATAGCTATAGATAGTAACTCATTCGGCTTCCATAACCCCAACTAAGAGATTTAGTTACCCATGAATGCGAAGGATATCACGTTTTGCATGGTGGATGGCGTGAATAGTAGGTGTTTGGCGTGTGGTTTTAGTGATTCCGTAGCAAGTAACGATTCTCTTGTTGTGGAATTTAAGAGTAGAAGAATGAAGACTTGAGAATGGGTTGTAGGAAGATGTCTTAATTGTAAGGAGATGAATGAATTGTCAGAATGTCTCCCCCCCTCCTTTTTAAAATCTCTAACATGATAGGGTATTTATAATACTCCTATCCTACTCCTACTCAACTAATAAAATAAATAACCAAATCCTAATATACTAATGAAATCCTTGACCCAATTGTACTAGGGTAAGGTTACAAAATTATAATCCAAATAGAATGATGAAACACATAACCTAATTGCACTAGGTTAATGTATTATGGCAAAAATCCAGCTTTGTGTCTGTAAGTCCCAAAGTCTTCAGAAATGCTGTTTTAGCCCGGGACAGATTTTCCATGCAGCAGATTTAGTCCTTTATGCGTCCAGCTCCTTTCCATCTCGTTTGTGAGCTTTCTTTTGCGTCAAGTAAGCCATAAATTGCTGTATTTTGCATCATTTATACCTGAAACTTTCCTAATCACATTTGTTAGCTCATTTACAGGAAAAAGGACTAAAAGTGTACGAAATAGATAATTAGTTCTCGAAACTAGGCTAAAATATGGGCAAAATATATTGATATAGGCGCGTAATTTCGCCTATCATCACCCTGGTTCTAGTAACACATAAACATCAAGGTAAAAGGGATGGATCATACCAAAGACAATATCTAGGGAGCTCTCTAGCTCCTAATAGGATGGTATAGCAAAAATTAATTCTGACGCTGACCGCCATTGGTACTGGATAATGTACCCTACTATAGAGTGATGTGGCCTAACTGCATTGCTAAATTTGTGGAATAATCCTGAGAATGAGCATCCTTACTTCCCTGGTTAGCATAATGACATTCGTTGAGCCTCAAGCACTCTCCTGAATAATTCTTACCATACTTGGTGCATCTTAGATTAGTCCTTCCCCTAAAACTACTTCCCTGAGACCTAGCAGCCAATGATTTACCCCATTATTCTAGATTAGTCTTGGGGTGCAAGCGCACTAGCGGAGGGTAGTACAGGTGCTAATGAGCGATTATAAAACTAAGAGCGACTTCTCCCTCCTAATTTTTGCTAACTGTACTCAAATTATCCAGTCCTAGTTATGTTGTTCCTCCTCTCTTATTCCTTTAACTTTTCTATCTCAATCTACTGAGCATACATCATCAAATGAGTAATTTCCATATCCCTAATTAACATAGCCACCCTACAATCCTTAACTACCAAATCAGACACACCAGTGATAAACTTGCTCATTCGAGCTTTGGAATCTGGCAGCGCTGATGTTGCAAACTTAGCTAGTTGAGTGAACATGAGGAAATACTCCTTAAGTAACATAGAGCCCTACCTAAGATTCATAAAATCCTCTACCTTTGCCTTCCTCATCTCACGAGGAAATAACCTATCTAAAAATATAGTTTGAAACACATCCCAACTCATAGGAGCTGCATCCTCTCCGCTACCATCCTTTCACATAGTCATCCAATCAAGAGCAACATCCTTCAATTTATAAGAATCCAATTCTATACTTTCCTTATCAGTAACATGGATAATTTTAGTAATTTTTTTCACTTCATCAATCAAGAATTGAGGATCCTCATTCATCTTTGACAAAAAGAATTTAGGTGGGTTCATCCACATAAAGTAGCAAATTCTGGCTACAACCAAGTTACCACTTTGTTGAAGTGGGACTACTATTAGCTAGTTTCCCGAAAATTTGTATTCACGGCCTAAGCCAATACTTGGAAGGCGGCCCAAAATTAAGTATGAAGAATGTTTTCAATTAGAGGGTCTGTAGGTGGTGGTGGGGTTGGTTGATCCCTATTTCTACATGCATAAACTCTGTGAGGAGGCATTCCCTGTCATGTGAAAGAACTAATTAAAGAAGATAGATTAAACCCCAAAGTAAGATAAATATCATGAAAGAAGGGATGCTTCTTAATACTCTCGTAGCTGCTCTCTCATAAGTATGGTGTACTTTATACCTATGATTAAGACACTACGTAACGCAGCTTTGTAGACTCCTTGGGATTCTTTAAGACCTTTGACTTTGATACCAAGTTTGTAACACCCCTAGGGTACCCCCTTAGATGTTGATAATGCTCAACTTACACCATCACTTTGATACAAAGGGTAGCTGTCAATACATACCAAATATGAGTTGGAGTCGAATCCTTGACGAGTATAAGATAGCTTTTAACACCTATGTGTGTTGAGAGTCAACTATGTGTTAACTTGTAATGCAAAACTAAAAAAAATAGGAACTAAATTTGTGGGGTTTGAATATTGAAAGTTGTTGAACACAATCACCAAATTACCCTAATATAAGGTCCAACAATTGTTAAATTTTTCAAATTAAGAGAGATCTTGGGGTTATGTTCTCCTAAGTAGCATTCATGCATGGGTAATAAAGAGTTGGTCCAAGTTTGGATAAATGTTTTGGGTAGGCAAGATTTAGTGTCTTAGTGTTAATCTTTCAATAAAACACTAAATTTCACTCATGGATTCTTTCAAACACCTCATTAGCGTGTCAAGATTATCAATACATAACCATAACTTAGCATCTTTATTTCTAAGATGATGCTTATTTCTAAGATAGTGCTAATAAACAATTTACTTAAAGGTGTTGTTTGCAATCACTCTTCACCCACATTCCTCTTTCAAGGATGATACGGGATCCAAGGCAATTGGATTCTTAATTCAACTATAGAGTAAGAGAAAAACACACAAAATTAACCAATTATTTGGACTACCAATCAACACCCACACATAATTCACTACCTAATCAAACATAACCCCAACATATAAGATTAGTTACTTATGAAATTAAAGAGAGGAATTATACCTAAATTTTCTTCCACTGGATCCATAATAATCCAAATAAGAGTAAACCCAAACTTCAATCTTAATTTACAGCAAAAATCACTTGGAATCCTCTTAACAAATTGCTTTTAACTCAAAAATAAAGTGTTTTCTTCTTCTCCAATACTAAAAATAGGATAAAAGATAGATTCCCAAATGTTTAAGAGTTTTACCATTTTGTGATTTAGGATCCAACTCAGTGAAATTCCATTTTTGCCTTAGTAAATTTTCCACTCTACCGTAATTGCCATCTCTTGATAGCGTTTGTGGCTTCCACAATGATGGTGGTCATACTGAGATTTGCATCTCTTGATCATATTCGTGACTCCTACAATTGTGGTGGTCATATTGTGATAACCAAAGTTGGACTTTATTTTCGACCGCGATCGCGACCCTCGAAGTGCAATTGTGGCACTTGAGGGTCATCTAATCTTCAACTTTTTCTTCTCTCACCAACTTTCCTTCTCTTCCATCTTGATCTCATGTATAAAATTAAATCATTGTAGTGTGTAAGAATTTGGATATAAATGAGTGACAAATTTTCCACTCATCAACTTCCTCAACTTAAAACTTTATTTTTCCTCAAGCAACATTACTACATACTCAATGACACTACTTGCACTTATAAGCCTACTATTACAACCAAATGATCAAATGATCACAATGATTTCAAACTTGATTAGCAGTAACAATCAGACAACAAGCATGGCAAGAACTACCCGTTCACCACCCCTTAAAATCAATCACATTTTTCAAGGATGCAAGAGACTTGTAAGATCAATCTAGTAACAACTAACTCTCAATAGGTTACTCTCTATTAATAGTGACTTAACTTTACCCCTTCACCTCCATTTTAGAACATGAAAACCTTACCAGCCTCAATTAGTTTACATGCCTCCTAACGATAAAAAGTCCTAACACATCAAATTTCAATCATGCAATAATGGACAAATGTGAAAACACTCACACTCACAAAGAATCTCTTAATGCAAAAAGTATCATACCATATGCTTGCGCTTATTTTCAATCACTAATAACTCAAAGATGCTTGGTTAGAGATCTTAAAGGACTTTTTAAAGCTTATAATGAAGTCTCAAGGAAGGGTAGGATAAACCTTTGGGATACGAGTGACTACACCCTCTTTGAACTCTACATACAATACTATTAGATCAAACTTTGGGTCATGGGACACTTCATTCATTCCTATTTTACATGTGTGCCTACTTTTACTCTATTAGCTCACCCATCATTTAAACGCATTTCTTTTCTCTGTGCAACGTCATGTTTTTATTTCTTTTATCTCATTCAATTGTCCTTACTTCTTAGTTTTTTGGAACCTATGTATAATATCTTAGCCCAAGATCACTATTTCCAAGATTCGCCACCCCTAACTTAGGCTTTTAGCCTCAAGTTACACTTTCAAATGGTTTAAGTCTTGTAATGCATTTTCCAATTAAAGGCTCAAAGGTTCACACAGGGTGACGAAGATACCATTGGTGCACGGGTAGTCTTTTTAGGCTAAAGTGGTTTTCCAATATCAAAAGAAGGCCTAAGTTTATTCCTCCAACCACGCATAATCAAGATTAGCTTAGAAAGACCAATAGGGAAAGTTCTAGATGATATAAGTAAACATGAGGCTCAATCAACTGAGCTCACCGCACATGGCATGCAAACCAATCTAGGAGTATAAGTTGCATTTTGTACTAGAGACAAAAGACATTATTTACCACACACTACTAACTAAAGAATTTGGATTCACAAAAAGAGGTAAAGTGTTGTTTCAAAATCATTTACATCCATGCCCTTGATTTTAACAAAAAACTTTATTTTGGATGGAGAAGGGGTTCTTGTTTCTCATTTCATCATGTGAGATTACCTATTGTTGGAACCAAATCAAGCTTTCATCTCATCTTTGGACTCTCTTATAGGAAAACCATATGTTTACTCAGACTTCACCATAAGAATACTTGCAATCCCTAATCTATAATGCCCTGAGTGCTCAGGCTTCCTCTGCATTTATAGCTCAAAACCCCAAACATAATGATTTTCTCTTAAGAATATTGTCACTCAATCTATCATAGGGAATGGACCATCCAACATCAATATCCATAAAGAAAAATAAAAACTTAAAATAAAAAATAAAAGTGAATAATCCACAAATCGTGGGCATCATTAGAATGCCCAATATTATAACATAAATCAATTCATCCAAATAAATCACAAAGTAAATCATCAAAATAAAACATGAAGTATCCAAATAAGCACCTAAATAATACATACCAAGGAATGAGATGTGAAATAAATATGCAGAGAGGCTCCCCCAACTTAAGAGTTTGCAGTGTCCTCTCTGTATTCATGAAAACATAAAAAGAGTTTAAAGGGCTCCCTAAAACCACATCAAGTACTGTAATCACTCTCTGTTTCAACATAATCCTCATCTTCATCATCATTATCTAACCACGTAGCCGGACCTTATCATCCAAATCTACTCTTGGGGAAGGAAGTTTCTCTTTGTGCTTCAAAACTTTCTGCAATCCCTTCGTTCCTTTCCACATATGAGTGAAAAATTTGACTTTTTTCTTCTCCCTTTTCCTCATCTTGTCATAAAAATCCCATATCTTCTAATGTGACTATGCCAAGGAAGAGTAGGTCCCCTTAATTTTGGAGATGGTGGCTCCCTGCTGCTTCTATTCTGCTACAAACCTCTCACAGTCAGTCCATACAACATAGTAGTGGTGAGTGGAAGAAAGTTCTCCCAGTCCCATGGTCAACTCAGAAACAAGCTCCTGGATTATTCTCATCTCACTTGAGATTTTCTTAAATTATCCAGCTATAGATGGCCTGCAAGAGTCGATATCATCATCCACCAACTTACCCAAGTTGATCTTTCTCTTTTTGCCCTTGTAAAAAGCTCTCTAAACAAGAATATCCTAAGGGAAAATTTGTGTCTTTAGGGATATGCAGTTATCCTCCGGTACTCCTTGAGCTTGACTTTTTTGCATAACTCCGTTATAAAAAATAGAAACATGAGCATTGGGACACATCTATTCTTGTAATGCCTTATATCGGAGAGCTCAAAATGACCAACATTCAAATAAATGTTTTCCAAGAGGCAAGAACTATTTGAGATCGCGTAATAGGGATATAAGTCATGTTGGTGCATTGAGAAACACATCTACAAATAATAGTTAACCAAATCCAAGCATCAACAGTGAACTCATTCAAAGTTATCCCAATTTTTTTGGAAGCCCATGTTAGTTCCTTTCCTAGGCATAGTTTTTCACCAAACTAGCTTCCTAAGGCACAATTCTTGTCCTCAAATATGTCATATCAACATATGGTGGCCCACAGACTTCATTGATTTATTCGGTCTCAAAATAAACTTCTTAGCTTGGGATTCTCATAACTGGCTTAATATGTTCACTACCCTGAGATTTGCGTAGAATTCCCTAACCCATTGCTCATTGTCCCGACATAAATCTAGGTAAAAACATCTCTAACATGTGGCCACCAACCTCTCATAGAAAGCTAAAAGTTTTTTAGGCACCCGTTCTATTGATATGACCCGCTAAGGGAGTAACTTCCTCCTGGAGATATCCTCATAATAGACTGTCTGACACTCAGTGTCTATGAAATAGGTTTGATCATAGTTTACCATCTTTAGCTTTAAATCCTAGAAACAACACAAAGCATTAAAAATCAATATCAGTATGTGGAAATAATGTTATGGAATTTATTTAAGCTAGAGAAATAGTTCATGAGTCAAATTAGGGCTTAAAATGAGAATTCATGATTTTGGACATATCTGCCATACAACTCTTAGATGTTGCAATCACGGGCCACTAGACCACGACCGTGCTACCACAATCGCAATTTGGTGACCGTAATGTGGTACCTGAGACTATTGGCCTAAACACATTACAACCAAAAATGCCAATATTTTGTACCAATTTGTGTTCATAACAAGTAAATGACACTAAGAACATGAAACACAATACCTAAACACTAAAGTATGCTCTTTTAATGTGGAAAACTATCAAGGAACTCATTCGAGAATTTTATCGAAAACCTGATATGTATCTATAACTCATTCTGATTTTTAATTATTTTGGGTACTTTAGACTTTCCCAATGATAGGGACAGCACAACAACAACTACCACACAAAACAATAGAAATTTAACCACTAACTGAGTACATAATTCATAGATTTAGGCCATTGTCCTAAACATGCATTCTAAGGCCTATATTTAAACATAAAAGAAGAGATTAGGAGGACATGCCGGATATTAGGATACAAAAGTGGATGCCTAGAACTTAAGTGCCTTTTAACATTGATGAAAATGGATGATTATAAGGGTATTTTGAAGGGAATAGAGTGTGGTAACCATTTTGAAGATGGTTCTCATTTTATGACAGTTATTTGTACGATTGTGATTAAGCCATCGCAATCGTGGTCATATGGAAATTGCAATTGCCATTGGCTCACCTCGATGGTGGGACCTAAAGCTTAATTTTAGATAGACTTAGTCTCAAGTCTCAATCGCGATTAGGACACCTCAGACTAGGTTCATATCCCATATTTTCAGCCAGTCCCCCTTCACTCAATTCACTTCACCTATTACATTTCAATTTCTCAAATGCATCTTTAGAGTGCTACAATTGCATAGATTAATTAAGAAAAAAATGATTAAAAAAATTAAAATGCATGGTAAAATACATGGCAATGATGGGTTGCCTCCAATCCAGTGCCTACTTTAACATTGTAGCATAATATTCAGCTATCATCAAGTTGGATCCTTGGGGTGTGGTGACCCAAGATCTATTTTCTCATCCACAACATCAATCACAAACACCACTTATAACTTCATTGGTTGTTTTTTTATTTTGCACACACAAAAAAAGACTTCATTATCATCACCTAGAATTTTATCTCTCCATACTCCAGATCTACTAAATCTTTTTGATTTCTAAGAATGGTCTCTCGAGTATAATTGGTATCTCATGATCGATAGCATAATTGAGGACTACAAAATTGGCTAAAAGGATGAACCATTTAACCATAACTAAGACATCATAAAATATTCCCACTAGTTTTTTAACTAAGAGTCTCATGGTGGTAAGTCTAGGAGAACCCAACCTAGACTTTGATACACAAAATATTGTACTAAGTTGATACTAGCCCCAAGGTCACATAATGCCTTTTTAAGTTTGTGCATCCCAATTGTACAAGAAGTTGTAAATCTACTCGGGTCTTCCTTTTTCTCTGCCATAGCATTTAGAATGATAGCACTACAACTATAAGTTACCTTAATAGTTTCATAATAAAATAGTTGATTTTTAAACATCAAGTTCTTCATTGACTTAGCATACCCCAAAATATTGAAGTTATTACGCTGGCTGATTAAATCTCTTCCTAACGCCTTTAGGGGCTGTGAAGAGAGCCCAGTTCCAGGCCAAAATCCTGATGTATTTCTAACTCCAACTCAGACAATAAATAATTATACAATATAAAACACCCTCTCCCCCCCTAACCGCCTATCTACTCGTGTTCGTAGCTCGATCGGAGGTCAAGACTGTGGTCCGCCAAGAGTGTAACACCTCGCACTTTCAATCTAGAACTTAAACCATCTTTCCTACATGTGTAAGCTCTAATCCCATAATTTATATTTAAATTCAAGTGTTATGATCCTCCTCCTAGTGTATGAAGTGATTATGAGATGAAAAGTGTTCATAAAAATCACTTAGAGCAAAGTTGAGCTAAGAGTCATTCATGCATCCAAAGTTTAATATTTGATTCTTCAAGGATCTACTATGAACATTCATAAATTTATATACACACAGAAATTTTCAGCTCAAGATCCACCAAATTGTATAAAATTGAATTATCTTTCCAATGATATAAATTTTGCCAAAATCCGATAACTGAGTGAAAAGTTATGGCATTTTTCATGTGAGGCAGTAAGCCGATGCAATCTTGATGTGTCATGTCTACTGCGCCCCGACATGAAAACCGACGCGAATTTAAAGTGTTTTTACATGTTACTTCAATTCCTAAAGGGTCTAGGGGAACTTGAGTCATATTCCCTCACCCAAATTTCATCCCTAATCATCCTTAAATAAAATTAAGCATCTTAGTAATGTTTTAACTCTCTTAAGATCCCTAATTTATCTTTCAAGAACACAAGAGGAGAAAACATCTAGGGTTTGGGAAATCAAGCTTAAAGGTCTAATATTTTTGAAATTTATTTGTAATCATTTACAATTAAGGCATGTGGGGTTTTCCTAAACTACATGGGAACAAGAAAATTGTCTCAATAATATTTGTATATTCTGAAAAAATGAATTCATGAAGGGGTTTTAGAATTTAAGTTACAATTTTGCTTTATGAATTCTTTAATGATATTATTATTTTGGTCATTAGGCCTTTCCCCCAAATTTGATATATAATCATGTATAAGTATATATATGTATGTGTTTGATGAGTTTGAATGATGAAATGAGACCATGGACTATTAGAAATCCCTCTCTTATTTATAAGTTTCTTATTTTCCTAAGTTATGATTTATTCAAAATGCATTGTTAGAAGCATGATACAAATGTCTTGATTTTTTTATGATTAGATTATGGATTTGAATTGACGAGAGGAGTTTTTACTTGGAATTAAGCTTAAAGATGTTTACTAAGAAGATTGTATGTTTTGTCACAAATTTAATGACTACCACATATTTGTTGAAATGGTAAAAAAAGTGATCTTTCCATGACTTGATAAAATATTTTAAAGTCTAAATTTTCTAGAATTGTTTGAAGTATGGTGGTCCAAAGTTTATGTTTTGGAAGAAAAGTTTGTGATATGATATTTTATGGCTTAAAAACATGGCTTCCAAGTCTTGGTATGACGAGACCAAATTAGATAAGGCCATGGTTAAAGTCAGAACAAAATACAGATTTTGAATTCAGAAAGATATATGTTTAGAATAGGATAAATATAGGAGCTAAGAGAATTAGGTGGTTACCCATAGTAGGCATGGGTCACTCGATTCATTGCTCGAAATTGTGTTTTCCCAATACGGGTATATTATTATTATATGTTGTCCTAGTGCCCTGTGGCATATCAGAATTAGAATCAGAAACTCCAACTGTTGCAGCAAGCTTGGGTTGGGGGCTTAGCCACTGATTCAAGTACGGATCGCATATAGCCCGTGGGATACTTTCAGAAATGTAGGGTGTACCACCTAGTTCAGAAGTAATACAAAGAATGGAAATTTCATCGACAAAATTATTTTAAGATCATTTGAAAACTACCCAAGTATTTTAAATTATTTCATGCATAACGTTTTATAAATTTCTGTCACTTATGTTATATATAAAAGTACATTATTTTGGATTTCTTTGCGAACAATACATTAATAATGACCCCCTATATTTCAAGATTCTGAGACACAGTCCTTGAGTCCTATTAAGTAGTAGACTGACTTGTCATAAGTTTGCAGCTGGTAAACCTCCCTTACTTCGGAAGGCCTGGTTATGAAACTTGGTATTGTTATTTTATTTTGATTCATGATCTGACTGGGGGCCTTGCCCCAGATTTAAGATAAATATCATTTTCGGTTGTTAGAGATTTCGCAGACTAATGTTAGACATTATTAGAGGTTTAAGATTTCCCTTCTAGATTGTTAAATTGAATTATGATATTGACTATGATTCTGTATTGTTTTATATTTCCGTATTTTTCTTCGTATTAAATGAAAGTGTGTATGATTGCCAGATAGAGAAGGGCGCTTGGTCCTTCATGATTTAAGATGCCCATCACAGCTAGGGCCCTAGCTTGGGTCATGACAAACTTGGTATAAAAGCATGGTTCATGGTCCCAGGGTGTTTACAAAATCGTGTCTAGTAAAGTCTTGCTTATAGGTGTGTTGTGCACCACACTTATAATCAGGAGGTTACTGGGTATTTAGGAGCTAATTCTTATTATTTCATACTCTAGATCATGCTATAGAGTTGTCTATATAAAAGTTATCCAAAATTCATTCCTTGTTCTAATTTCATGGGCCATGCCTGACTGTTGAGGCGATACAAGTCTAATAGGCTAGCTCCCCCAACAATGTGTCTCTCTCTAATTGAGTTATCCATAAATTATGAGTCATAATGAGGACTTAAGAGGAGTCCATTAGCACTTTAAGGTGTATTTATTTGAGTGTATAACCTTTTTTTGATGAAATTGTGCCTTTCTCCCTTTTAATTCTTATTGCAGATGTCTTGCATAAGGGTAGTGATGTGTAGTAGAATGTCGGAACTTCTTTTCCACCCGATTAGTAGTCTATGTTAAAGTGTCATGACTTATTGATAGTGAGTTTAGCCAATAAGTTTATGATATAAAGTCACAAGGTTAGAAGTCAGAGTGAGGGTGAATTTTGTGTAAATAAATAGTTTTAGTTGTTTAACTATTGATTGAGGAATAGTTTGCCATTTTATAATGATAGACTAATGTGGTAGCAATATTTGTATATTGTATGGTAGTGTGTGAAGGAAGTGGCTGGCTATGATTATTATCTATTTAAACTAGGGAAAAAGTCTAAAGTGGATAGTTATGGTGGTTATAGAAATTAGTTATAGGTTATGAATGGAAATAGGTAGATTAGTTAATAAGTTGTAGGTAGAGACTTATTAGTGTTCATTGAATTTTGAAGATCATTGTGATGTATGGTTAGGCAAGTAAGTATGATGTGCGAAATTAGAATATTTTGATAAGATTGAAATGGATTATATTATAAGATGAAGATTGACTAATACTATCATGTGACTTTCCCCGTTTGATGGTCTTTTCTTTAGTAGTAGTAGACTAGTACTTCATGTGAGAAGGTATGTAGTAGATTTTGAGTTGTAACTATAAGGCTATGGTAGGATTGTGATTGTAGGTAGTAGCTAAGTGAAGTGAAGTATTTAGGTTGATTTCCCAATTTGATAGACTAGTGTAGTATGTGGCATGCTTTACCGGTGGAATATAATTGAGGATAGACAATAGGCTTGAACTTTAGATGTGGAGTATAGTGGTGAGATTAGTATCCTGAGATTGATAATGTATGTTTTGTGGGAATAAATTAGTTGGGATGGTGTAATGTTTGAAATAGCCTAGGTTGGCGACTTGCGGAATGAGGAGTTGTAATTGTAAGGAATATGTGTACATGAGGAATAGTGTTAAAATATTGAATTGTGGTTGAGTCATTAAGTGGATAAAGGCATAAGTATATAAGAATCAGTTGCACCCCCGGTAGTATGGCGTTAGGAAATATTTTATGGTATAAGTGTTGCGTGTACCTAGTTCATGCTTTTGAATTTTATAGTATGGAGAAGTATGGGGAGTTGCTATATGGTGTTCTTTAGAGTTGAATTGAGGAAATATAAGTAGGCAATATGTGCCCTTGGTATAGTATTACACATTTTGTTAAGTTGTAGGTTATGTGATTAGAGGTGTAATGATAGTATTCTAAGGAATTAAAGATGGAGTGTTAGGTGTTTAGAAGTATGAGTATCTATGACCATGAAAATGTTAGTTATAAGTTTATGACTTTGGGAGTTAGAAGATATTACAATTAGTGTCCCTATAAGGGGATGTCCTACAAAATAATTTAGTATCTTTGTATTACAAATTAATGAGAGGAGTTTGTGTTAACGTATATACTGATACCCCTTGTATGATAAGGAGTGTGAATGTGTGCGCTCATGAGAGTGGGAGTTGTAGAGGGATGTCTGTATAGGCTAGCAAAAGTTAAGAGTAGCATTTACAGAAAAGCAAAGCCTTCAGAGTATAGTTCTCCAGAGAGAGTTTAGAGTTTAAGTATATTGTGATGTCTCTTTTATGTTGAGAGTTGTGGCTATAGATTTTTATGTGGGGATATGTCCATAAGTCTAGGATTATGACTTTGATCAAAGGAGGAGATGGTGAATTAAGGTAGTTCCCGAATGTTCTCAGTATGGCAGCTTGCGGGGAGGAACCGTGATAAACATATTTCTACTCAAGCATAATCCTCCTACTTTTATTTAGGAGAGTAACCTACTAATATCTTACGACATCTGTTCAAGTCATGCCTATGCCTATGGTTCGAGTTCTCTATGGACTTATGTTTATGATCTGATCTCCAAAACTAGAAGCAATAATGTCTCTCAGTAATCCAATCCTTCATGTATTCAAGCCATATGTTATGTTGTTCATGATCCATGAAAATCTATGGCTCTCAGCATGCTTGGTCTTAAGGAAAAATGTTTCTGCATGTCACAGATTCATTATATGTCGGGTTTAGCCAAAACGATAAAGTTTATGTAAACTCATGGAAAATCTTAGTTCTTTAAATGATGACCAATAACTTCAAGTGACAATCTTTGTCTTAGTTGTAAAGTAACACCCCGTAGCATTCTCGACTCAATACCACTCTTTATTGCATGTATGGAGAGCAGACAAGCTTAAAATTTTTCTAATTCTTAAAAGACTTAGTCATATTTTTGAGCTATTAACTTCCATAATTTTCAAATTGATATTCCCGACCCCGAGACATATATTTTAGAGTTGATTCATGATCAGGGGTGTAAAAGAGGTGTCTCAGGAAAGTTTCAGATTTTTCAGATGAAGTTTGAGGCATATTTGGATGCTTAAAATAGTGGGCCAACGTGATGTCGGCGCGTCGCGCCAAGAATCGCATCGATAGGGATCGACATGTTGTATCGCTTAATGCGTCAGGTGCCCAATTCGTCTTACTAATTTCTGGGTCCAGTAGAGTGATTCAATCTTTTTCCCTTGCTTTATCTTGATACGTGCACCAATGTTTTCTCACTGTGCTTCATCCTAAGAATACCTTCTATATTGTGTTTCTTCCGAACGACTCTCTACTTATGATCTGGACTTTTGATATATAGAGAACTTCGTGATGGTATCATATCTTCACCTCATGTCCCACCTTGATGTAGGTCAAAAGGTATGGGTTATAATTGAGTAGTGTTTCTCCCATTTACGACGATCCTTCTTGGGTCCTTTAATGACCCTCCATATGTTAGTATGATGGTGATGGTGGAAGCATTGTAATGTGTTAGGTAGGTGAGTAGATGTTCTTGAAGGTGAAAAATTTTGAGTGAATTCTCGAGCTAAGGTTATAGGTGAAAGAGGAAAGAAGGAGATGAACTGTTGTTGTGTGAAGTAGCTAATAAGGAGGAATATGGAGAAAATATTTGTGGAAGTAATTGAAATTGTTGGTTTTAGTAAGGAGATCCATGTAGTGGGTATAGTAAATATTAGGCTTGAACATTGTGGCTGCTGAAAACACAAACCTATGCACTATGTGGTTAGCATTCCTTGAATTAAACCCAGGGTGTTTGATGGTAGTGATAAGGTGAAGGAATATTTTTAATGGGATGTAAAGTACAGGGTCCTATTGCTTAAGTTATCACCTTGTTACTACGAGTTAGGCTTCAACATAAAAGCACTTTGCAGTAGGACTAAAACACTTGTGGTTAGATGTGTGATGGGGGAATTATAGGACAGAAAGGACGAAGTATGTTATTTAATGTTGGGGCATAGTTGAGTAGTTTCTTTAAGCTAAGTCTATTCGTTGTATCATGAGAGGTGGAGGATGTCTCTAATCCTATCATCCACAAAATCTTATTTCATTATTAGTATCAATAAAACTCAATCTATGATCATCAAATAAACCCCTTCCTTGTGTTGTGATGATTATTATTCATAAAACTCATGTGCAAGATCATCCCTGTGTAAAGTCTCATTATCTCATGTTTCGTGCTTTCACGTTTCACTAAGGGTTATCATGAAGCTCATTTGATGTCTTTACATATTTTGTTAAGGAAAAAATGTTCAATGCGAGGTTTTATTTTTTATTATACACTTTTATAACTTCCAAGTCCCTACTCAACATTTGAGGACGAATGATCTCAAGGGAGAGATAATGTAACACCCCACACTCTCGAGCTAGAACTTACACCATTGTTCCTATGTGTGTAAGCTCTAATCTCATGATTTACATTTAAATTCATGTGTTATGATCCTCCTCCTAGTGTATGAAGTGATTATGGGGTGAAAAGATTTCATAAAAATCACTTGGAGCAAAGTTGAGCTAAGAGTCATTCATTCATCCAAAGTTTGATATTCGATTCTTCAAGGGTCTAATTTGAACATGTATAACTTTTGATGCACATAAAATATTTCAGATCAAAACCCTCAAAATTTTAGAAAATTGAATTAGATTTCCAACGATACTAATTTTTCCAAAATTTGATAACCGAGCTAAAAGTTACGGCATTTTCTGTGTGAGATAGTAAGCCGACGCAATCTTGACGTGTTGCGTCGACTGCGCCCCGACACGAAGCCTGACCTGAATCTAAAGTGGTTTTACGCTTTGCTTCAATTTCTAAAGGGTCTAGGGACACTTTATTCATATTCCCTCACCCAAATTCCTTCCCTAATTATCCTTAAGAAAAATTAAGCCTCTTAGTAACATTTTAACTCTCTCAAGATCCCTAATTCATCTTTCAAGAACACAAGAGGAGAAAACAACTAGGGTTTGGGCAATAAAGCTTAAATGTCAGGTATTTTCAAAATTTCTTTGTAATTCTTCGCAATTAAGGTACGTGGAGTTTTCCTAAACTACATGAGCATAAGAAAACCGTCTGAACAACATTTAAATATTTTGAAATCATGAATTCATGAAGGGGTTTTGGAATTCATGTTACAATTTGGCTTTATGAATTCTTTACTAATATTATTATTTTGGTCTTGACGATTTTCCCCCAAATTTGATTTATAATCATGTATAAGTATATATATGTATGTGTTTGTTGAGTTTGAATGATCAAATGAGAGCATGAGCTATTAAAAATTCCTCTCCTGTTTACAAGTTTCTTGTTTTCGTAAGTTATGATTTATTCAAAATGCATTGTTAGAAGCAGGATACAAATGTCTTGATTTTTTTTTTGACTGGATTATGGATTTTAATTGAAGAGAGGGGTTTTTACTTGGTATTAAAGGTTAAAGATGTTTACTAAGAATATTGCATGTTTTGTCACAAATTTCATGACTACTACATGTTTGTAGAAATGCGGAAAAGAGTAATCTTTGCATAACTTGATAAATGTTTTGAAGTCTAAATATTCTTGAATTGTTTGAAGTATGGTGGTCCAAACTTTATGTTTTGGAAGAAGATTCTATGATATGATATTTTATGGCTCTGAAGCATGACTTGCAAGTCTTGGTATGTCGAGACCAAATCAGATAAGGCCATGGTAAAAGTCATAACAGAATATAGATTTCAGATTTTGAATTCAGAAAGATGCATGTTTGGAACAGGATAAAAATAGGAACTAAGAGAATTAGGTGGTTACTCAGAGTAGGCATGGGCCACTCGATTAATTGTCCGAAATCGTGTTTCGCTGATACGGGTATATTATTATTATATGTTGGCCTAGTGCCCTGTGGCGTATCAGAATAAGAATTGGAAACTCCAACTCTTGTGGCAAACTCAAGTTTGAATCTTGGCCACTGAGTCAAGGAGGATCCCATATAGCTGTGGGATACTTTAAGAAATATTGGGTGTATCACTTAGTTCATAAGTAATACAAAGAATGAAAATTTCATCGACCTAATTTTTTTGAGATCATTTGAAAACTGTCCATATGTTTTAAGTTATTTCATGCATAACATTTTATAAATTGCTCTGAGTACCAGTACATCTGTGTTAACCCTCTATATTCCAGGATTCTGGGACACAGTCCTGGGGTCCCGTTAAGCAGTAGATTAACTGGATAAAAGTTTTCAGCTGGCGAGCCTCCCTTACTTTGGAATGCCTGGTTATGAAACTTGTTATTGTTATTTTATTTTGATTCATGGTCTGACTGGGTTCCTTGTCCTAGTTTTCAAAAAAATTTCATTTTTGATTGTTAGTGATTTTGCAGACTGATGTTAGACATTGTTAGAGGTTTATGGTTTCCTTTTTAGATTGTTTAATTGAATTATGATATTGACCATGACTCCATATTATTTTATATTTCCATATTTTACTTTATATTATATGAAAGTGTGTATGATTATCAGATAGAGAAGGGCGATGGGCCTTCATGCTTTAGAATGCCCGTCACGACTAGGGCCTCGGCTTGGGTCATGAGAAAGAGCTTCTAACAATGGAATATTAATTGAGAGGTTGCTAAGTTCTGTGAGGAATTTTTTGAACTTAGGATTCGTCTTTCTTCTTTAATCTTTGCGAAAAGGGTAGAGAAATTTTTATTGGAGGCAGTGGGACGCTTTTAGGTTCGTCCACCTTTTACTCCTCACTATCAATCACTATGAGAGTCTCCTCTTCATCACCATTTTTCCCAACTATCATTGGTTACTCATCATCTACTTCATGAGACTTTGGAGCTCTATAACTTGGTATGTTTGAACACTTCCTCTTTGCACTTTCTTGTTCAACAAGAGACTTTTCATCAATCTCAACCACATTTTCACCAAGATTTCTACCACTTCTAGTGTCGATTGCCATAACATAGGCATTTTTCTTATGTTTGACCACTGTGTCACTTGGTAGACCTTCTTTTAAGCTAGCATAGAGATGGGTTGAAATTTGGCCCACTTGTATCTCCAATTTATTGATAAAAGCCAACTGAGATATAACTGTTTGGTTTAATAAAGAGAAGTCACTTTTCATTTCCCTTAACATTTTGTTGGTGCCTTCAACATGTATTAAAATTTGGGCAAGGACATCCTCGGTTTTGAATTTTCTGGATCTATCAAGCTTGGTTCTTTGTCCTTAACTTGATCATGAGGGGGAACATATCTAACATATCTTCTCTCCTCGTCTCTCTAATCTCAATTTCTATCCCTCTTTCTATGGCGCCAATCAATACCCAATCTATATCTTTCTAACCTTGATTCCAACCATGTCTTTGATAGGCAGGGCGAGAACCCTTAGGTTAGTTCACCAAGAACCTTATCTTTTCATCAGGTGTCTTAGCTTCATAATCATCATAACTTTTGAAACCTACAGAGGCAGTGACATTAACCAGTTTAGAAGGTGCTCCTATGACGTGCTTGGTGAGGAGATCTAATTCGTTCATTACTTTGGCCATATTTTCATATCTTTCCTAGTCCTTCTTTCTTTGTTCTTTGTTGATATAAGATGTGCTAGGGGACCCTATGGCTACTTGGGAATCTCGAGTGTGCTATCCCCTATTTTTCTTAGTGACTTGCTTAAGTAGATTTGCCGCAACACCAGATGACAACTTCACAAGAGAACCACCCAATGCATTATCTACCATCATCTTATTTAGTTGGTCCAATGCCCTATAAAATATTTGGAAAAAAATGTTCTCTGGCACTTCATGGTTTGGGCATTGCATGTGTTTGTCATTGAACCTTTACCATACCTCATATAAGGGCTCACCACTAAGTTGATAAAAAATTGTTATTTCGTCTCTTAGTTATAGCATTCTAGATAGAGGAAAATATTTATCCAAAAGGGCCTCCATAATTTTTACCCAAGATGTAATAGACCCAACGTGTAGATATCATAACCACAAAATTACTTCACCCATTAAGGAGAATAGAAAAGCCTCAATCGGATAGACTCTTGAGTAATATGGGCAATATCAAATGGGGCTCACACCTCAATGAAGTTTTTCAGTAGTAGGTTTGCATTTTTATGTGCTTGACCCCCAAATAGACCATTCATTTGTAATATGTAGAGCATCACACTTGTGATATGGAATAGCCTATTTCCCTTGGTTGGTGAGATGCAGATTGCATGTGCACACCCCACATCATTAAGATGATCCTCATCTTCAAGGTGACTATCAAATAAGTCTTCATTGCTCCTATTGTGGCTCATGATTTATTGATTACTATGAAATCACCTAACGAAAGAACAAAAACAACAAACGAGGTAAATAAAAGCTCTATGACTAACCCAAGTTCACTAACAACACCATGATAGTGAAAACTAAGCTTAACTTCTCGGTAATTAAGCCATTTTTGATAATGCTTAACTTACACCATTATTTCGATGCAAGGCAGTCGTTGTCAATATATACCCAACATGATTTGGGGTCGAATCCTCAAGGAGTACAAGCTAGCTTTCAACACCTACGTGCATTGAGAGTTAACTATGTGTTAACCCATAATGTAAAACTAAAGCAAAACATGAAAGTAAATTTGAAGGGTTTGAATGTTGAAAGTTATTGAACACAATCACCAAATTACCATAATATGAAGTCGATCAATTGTTAAATTTGACAAATTAAGAGTGATCTTGGGGTTATGTTCTCCTAAGTAGTATTCATGCATAGGCAATCAAGAGTTAGCCCATGTTTGGCTAATGGTTTTGGGTAGGTTAGATTTAAGGTCTTAGTGTTAATCTTTTGATAAAACACTAAATTTCTATCATGGATTCTTTCGAACAACTTATGAGAGTGACAAGCTTATTAATCCATAACCTAGACTTAGCATCCTTATTTCTAAGATGATTCTTATGAACATAGCCAATTCACTTAACACCCTTATTTCTAAGATAGTGCTAATAAACAAGCTATTTCAAGGTGTTGTTTGCAGTCACTCTTCACCCACACCCCTCTTTGAAGGATGATATGGGATCCAAGGCTATTGGGGTTTTCACCCAATTTTCTCAATTCAACTAGATTAAGAGCAAAACCCACAACAATTAACCAATTATTTGGATCAACAATCAACACCCATACATAATTCACTACCTAATAAAACATAACCCCAAGATATAAGATTAGTTACTCATGAAATTAACGATAGGAATTATACACAAATTTGCATTCACTTGATCCATAATAATCCAAATAAGAGTAAACCCAAACTTCAATCTCAATTTACAACCAAAATATCTTTGAATCCACTTAACAAATTATTCTTAACTAAAAAGTAAAGTGTTTTATTCTTCTCCAAAACTGAAAAATTAGATGCCCAAATGTGAAATGGTTTTTGCCATTTTGTCCTTTTTGATCTAGCTCTATGAAATTCTATTTCTTCCCTTGTAACTTTTCTACTCTACCACAATCACCATCTCTTGATCGCGTTCGTGAATCCCTTGATAGCGGTAGTCATATTACAATTTACGAAGTTGGACTTGACTTTCGATCATGATCGTGAGCGTCGGAGTGCGTTCACGAAACCTGAGGGTCATCTAATCTTCAGCTTTTGCTCCTCTCGCCCACTTTGTCTTTCTTCTAGCTTGATCTTAATTCATTTTCATATTTCCTACAAGATCATAAAAACTTGATGTTAATGCATTTAAATAGAGAATTAGTCTCATGTATACAATTAAATCATTGTAGTGTGCAAGAATTAGGATGTAAATGAGTGACAATTTTGCCCCTTATAGGATGTCACGCAGTGCATAAAACTATGAATAGTCTAATATAACCCATGATATCTAGTCAACACTAGATTCTCATAAATGTAAACTGAAAACCTGAGCAGAAATTGAAGAGATCTTAAAACAAAATTCAAATAGGTACATAATATTTGGTACGAACTTTGAACTTAGAAACCTTTAAATATATGAAAACAAAACACTGAATGAACATAGTTTGACTAGTATTGAGAAGTCTCTAATAATGGACTAAAAATCCACTGGGATAGACCCCCAGATGACCCAAACTGAAAGATAAATATCAAAATAGTTGCACTAAATATATGAGATAATCATAAAATAGGCCCTCGAACTAAGACGACTTACCAAGTTTTTGAGTGTAGGAAATGGTGCCCGCGGTCAATCGTATTTTTGGGGACGAACAACATAACCTACATTATAAAAAAGTGTATCACAGAGACATATATATGGGTCAATACCTCTGTAATGTACTGAGTATATTGGGTGAGTGCATAAGTAGAATTGAATCAAAATTTAATGTAAGTGTAAAAGGACTCACCTTTATAATAGGTGAAACTAAAAGCTTAATCCTCATAAGGAATAACTCATAAAAATATCTTTGAACAAAATAGTGAGTCTTTATACATTGTTTTTAAAATACTATTTTTCTGTGGGGGATTCTCATAACAGACATAAACAATGTGAGTTAGCATGGAGTCCAACATCTAACCCACATTGAGGAGGACTTTTCTATCCTTGATATCAAGTATAACCTAAACTGAACTGGAGTGATCACTAAAATGAGCCCATATTGGACAAGGGGAACACTTATTGTCGAGGCCCCTAAACCTACGGTGGCACGTATTTTCTAGAGAATAGGATGTGTTGAACCCACATTCCCCCTCACTGCTAAATATTATTCTCAGATATATATACTGTATGCTCATACTGACAAAATTCACCTTAAAAAAGCATTTGGGTTTATAAATATGAAAACCAATCATACTTCTGTTAAAAAATCATACTCATAAATATCTTTGTGGATTTCGTATCAAGTTTTAGATCATAAGATCAAAACTAAAATCTGAATCATGTTGTATCAATCTGAAATAGTAATTCTGAATTTCTTGTAAACTGAGAGAATCATGATAAATTCATATTCTCTTATTTGTAAAATTACTGAATCATGATGAAATTAATATGTATTCACTATCTCATAGAAATTCATGTCAAAATACTAAAATTCATTTCATAATAACAATCATATAAGTAAAAACATGAGTAAAGATAAATTCTTATGCTAACTGAACTTTAAATCACATGAAAATATCATAATTTCAAGAATATGGAAATTGGGTATGAACCCTAATTAAAATCACATAAATTCAACTTTAAAAACAAAGTTTCTAGGCACAAGGATGAAAGGTTATCCTTTTTCAAACCCCAAATACCTAAATTTCTTGACTTCTTGAAGTTTTGGAAGGTGAATTCTTGAGAGAAATCTATTTCCTTATATCTTCACACTGTAGAGGAGAATATATTTGTTAACTGACAAGAGAATGGAAACTAAATGCCTATTTGATGATTTAAATTATCTTTGAGACCCTATACACGTCCATAAAGCGTTTGGGAACGACTTAGAAGTGTGAAAAAACATCCATGCCCTTAAAATATGTTAACAAATGAGCAATTTGAAGAACGGGGAGGGGGTTAGTGATGTGACAACAATCAAGGACCAGGAGGTTTGTTGCTCGACTCCTGGGATGATGGTGGAGGTTAGCAGTGCGGACTCCGGCACGGAACAAAACCAGTATCCCATTTCAAAGCACCCATTTTGCAATGCAAAGCCCTCATCTATGTCTAAAAACATCTCTAACCCAACTAAACCCTATCTTAGGTGATCTATCTTTAATACTAGGGTCCTAAGGATCATTCTAAGCACTCTTTAACCATCAAAAAAGTTAAGGCGTCACATGACTACTTACTGCCATAGTAATGGAGCCATAATATATATTATTTTCAGAGAAAAGACATTAAATCACCCTTAAATTTATCCATACAATTTACATTAGTCCTTTATCTCCATGGATAGTTATTTACCCCCCCCCCCCAAATAACTTTATATTGAATTATTTTCAATCCTTATTGATGACATGGAGTAAAAAGGAAAAAATATAAAAACATGTCATTTTTATTTTTTTACAAGAAAATGACAGTCTAACAAATATATATATACACACGCGCATACATGCACACATATGTATATACACACACACACATACATCCATATAAAGGGGAAAGAGCTAATAAAATTGTGCAAAAGTAGGCAACAGGTCAATATGCCTACTTTAACACAATTTCATTGTCCATTTCTTTGACTCCTATTTGTTTTTTCCCTATTTTAATTTGTTTATTTTAATTTTATTTTTATTTGTTATATATTTTTTAACAATTATATAAAATTACTATAAATCACAATTATTAACACCTTAAAATATTTAAAAGACAAAATAATTTGACTGACGCTTGAAATTATTTCAGTGCCACTTAAATTGGAATAGAAGAAAAGTATTATAAATTATAATATTTAAGATATCAATTTGAATATTGAAATTGTATTAGTGCCACAAAAATCTAGTAAGGAGAGTAACATATATTATTTAAATATTATAGAAAAAATATAAATTACAATAATTAAACACTTAAATATCTAAACAGATAAAAAAAAAGTATGATTGACAATCTAATTCTATATGTATCACATAAATTGAGACAAGAAAGTAATATATATTGGGCTAGTGCTAGCACGGGCTCCTATGACATATATATATATATATATATATATATATATATATATATATATATAAATATATATTGTCATATCCCAAAAAAGAATCATGATCGCACTTATCGTGGCCTAACCTTAATAAGTTAGCTAGTCATCCAAACTGATAAAGGAAAAAAAAAATCAACGATAACATAATCCAATGCGAGACTTCTAGAACAAAGTCATATCAATACAAGTACAATAATACCAAAAGTCTAAAAGAAATGTCATATGTCCCAAAACCTAGAGACACACTGCAATAGCATCTAGTACAATATCCAAAGACTGAAAATGCACATTTCTCTCTGAATCATAAATAAAGACAACTAAGGATAGATTAGGTTTAAATTTAGCCCCAAATACTAGGTTACAAATAAAATACAAAAAGACCAAAAGGCCCCTTAAGACTTAGGTTCCTATCAAGTGTAATATGTTGGCTGATTTTTAGTGCACTTAGGTTCCCTTTTACACTTCAATTGTACATACCAAATCTCGGACCTAAAAAGCACTCCCATAAGTCCATATCTGTGATTATTCCCGTATCATCCTCTCCATCTTGAGAGGTATTTGCCCACAAATTCACGGCTTCACCTCGTTCAATAGGCCACTTTAAAATAAACCACTGAAAATAGTCCGCAAAATATTAACACAAGTCTTGGCCAACATCTTCATTTTGAATCTCGATTTCCTCTCCATCTTGAGCCTTGCCTTCAATCTCATTCGAAACAAGTCTCCTACCATCATACAAGCATCGTCGTAGACTCCATACCCATCATGTTTCTTTCTACCATTCTCCTCTACATGGACATATCGACTTTGGTGAAGTGGAGTTTTGGTTGAGAGGATTGATTTGGTAAAGTGGAGCTTCGGTTGTGGAGCTTGGATGGGAGAGATTTGGCATCCAAGTCCTTTTTGTTGGACTTGATCGAATAGAGGAGGGATCGACCTATGTAGATCTCAGGTTGGAGGACATTTGGTGGCTTGGGTTATGTCTATGTCATTTGGTGGTGGTCTCGGAGGATTTATTGCTTGAGGTAAATCTTCAAAAGAAGAATCACGAGAATTCCTTTGACTCTCCACTCGATCCAACCTCTCAAGTATAGTAGACATATCCAAGCGCAATTTGTCAAGACCTGCATTCGCCTTAGCTATTTCTTGGGCAATAGCATCAAGGTAGGCCAAAATGGTATCCATTGTGGCAAAGAAGTTACCTAAAAAATAGAAAACACATTAGTTATACAAAACATCCTCACTCTCTCTTTTATTTCGGGTCTCTCGGATCCCTCACACTCAATCTCACAAGTATTGAAAGCTTTTTTGTACTATGAGACGCATTGAGAGGTGAATCCAACATTGAAAACGACTCCAAAGAGTAAGGAAAAAAACACAAGGACGTTACAATGACTCAAAGGATTAAGACACACAAAGGAAAGTTAACATGAAGAACGGTTTCAAAACTAACTTACAATCTAGTACTAGCTCGTACGTTAGTAATGGAATCAACAAACGAAACTAAAGAGACAACACAATGAAACTAAAAGATCAAACTTTGAGCATAAAATTTTGTCTTGTGAACAGTAAAACATGATGTGGAAGCCACGTATTGGTTTGGTTTTATCTAGTTGTTAATTTCAAAAGTTCAAGTCTTGGTCAATTTTCAATTTGGGACCTTTGGTGGAACTTGTTCAAAGTCTTTGGAGCTTCTTTTCAATTCAAAATTCAAGACTCACATTTCTTTGACTAGAGTTGTACTACCCACAAAACATAGATTCTTGAATCATGGAAAGTTGTTGGAAAGTGGTTGAGATATGATTGACTAGTTGATGAGTGATGGTAAGTCTTTCAAGACTAACAAAGCTTTACCTTTTTCCCTTCACCTTTATAGATCTAAGGTTCACTTTATTTTAAAAAGATATGAAGGTTGTGAAGAACTCAATGAACAACATCAACAATCACCAAGAACAACCAACAACAATCTCCAAGAACACCAATAATTTTCACACGGCCAACTTCCAATTTTCACAATACAATATCTTCAACACTTGGCCAAGACAACTACAACTTCAACAAGATGTTTCTTAGGCCACCAATGAGAAAAAATAACACGTGGCAAAACTTAGAACAACAACAAGATGAAGACCACAAGGCCAAAACAGTCCACCACAATAATGTTTCAACAACAATTCGGCCAAGTCTTATGTTCACAACAACAACATCAATTTTTAAAGCTCAAATATAGATATAGACTCAACATGTTAGTGAGGAACAAAAATAACACTTAGAGATAAAAAATACAAGTAAAAACCTCGGCCAAGACACAACAAGAACACACTTTTTTGCCAAGAACACAACACGGACAGATTGCTATTTTTTATGAAATTTTCAGTTTTGAACACTTTTTTTTTATTTTTCCACTAACAAACCCAAGATTGATCTTGTGGGAACAAGATCCAGCCATGATCTGATACCAAATTAAATGATAATGACAACGGAAGGCACAAAACACACTCCAAATTAGTTCACAATGTTAGGGATTTGAGGATCAAGATGGAGACCACTCCCGGATTCGCTATCAACAAGAAGAATACAAGATACAATGTGTATTTTAACACCAAAAAAGCAACAAGAACAAGAACAAGATTAACACGAGATGATAAAAAAGAAGACACAAGATTCGAATTTAACAATAACAACAAGAACACAAGATTACAACACAAACAATAAAAAAGATTACAAGAAGGTAAAAGGATAGATAGATAGACCCCATGAAGGTATAATCTTAAGAACCCAAGAATGGTTAATATCTGACCCTTAACACTACACACCAAAATAAACCTATCTCTTACAAAGACACAAGATCAGAATCCACCTCCTAAGCATCAATGTTTCCAAGAAAACAACAACAAAAAAGAATCCACCCTATTATTGTATCCTAGTTTCGATTTTGCCTCCAAAGAGAAGAGAGGACTTGTGTTTTCCAATGTCTTAAGACTTACAACATCATCAATAAACTAAGTCTAAAAGCACTACAATGTTCTATTTATACTAGGTTACAAAAAAATACAAAAAGACCAAAAGGCCCCTTAGAGACTTAGGTGCCCATCAAGTGTAATATGTTGGCTGATTTTTAGTGCACTTAGGTTCCCTTTTGCACTTCAATTGCACACACAAAGTATCAGACCCAAAATACACTCCCATAAGTCCATATTCGTGATTATTCCCATATTACTAGGATACGAATGGAGGGTATCACATATATCGAAGGGTACAACTCGTGAGGGTCAGTCATACCTTGTGACAGGATTTTGGTGCAACTTAAGTGGGGGTATTCTGGACCTTTCCCCACTTATACTAATATGGTCCCATGACTTTTAACCTACTTGAAATGTTATTTACCCTATTATTCCATTCATTAACACATAGAAAATCTTCTAAACACTCTAAAATTCTCTCAAAAACTTTTGGGCAAGGGAATCTAGTGTTTCAACTAGAGGATTGATTTAGGGCTTGTCTTGGTGATTTCTTTCCATCATCATCCTAGTTTAAGGCATGTTGTATTCCCTCATTGTAAATTTTATATAAAATAATGGTTTATATGAATGTTCCATGATTTCATTGATTGCATGATTTTGGTTTTCAAATATGAATTGGGGGTTTTGATGTTAAATGATTGGTTATGGTTTCCCATGGTTTTAATTAAGCTTTTATATACATTAATGTTTGTTTTGGATAATTTGATTACATGGTAATAGTTAATGGTAATTGGAATTAGTTTGGTCATATTATGCCCCCAATATGTTTGACAAAATACTTATAATGATATGTCCATTCCATTGACTACTTTTAATGAAACTCTTGCATGTTGTAAAACATGGTAAAGGAATTATGCATGGGTTAAATGGCTTGTAATGGTAAATGGCTAATGGTTATGATTGTGGGGTACATGGAATTTTCCAAGTGCTTTAATGTGGTAAATGGAAGGGCACTTGAAAATCCCTTAAACATATACATGGTTGGCTATGGATAATAATTGCAAGTAAAGATTGGTATGACGATACCAATATCAATGGACTTGGTTAATAAATGGAAAATGGTTTGGTTACTTGGAAATTTATTTCAATTGGGAAGAAATGGTAGGATATGTTGCAAATCCATGGAAGTGGAGGTCCTGGAGGGAGCAAAATGGGAAACTCATATTTATCGATATGACGTTTGTCTTGGTGACCATGTGCATGATGTCATACTATATTTGGGGAATGTAGTTGTCATCCCTAGGTTTCCTTCCCTAGTCATGTGACTGCACACACTGAGGCCCTTTTAGTAGGGAGAGATAAACCCATATAGCTCATGGGTAGTTTAGGACGGCAAAGATACACAACCCAGGTAAAGGTTTTAAAGGCATGATTAACTCGATCCCCTATCTCGACATAGTTATTTATATATATATGTGTGTGTGTGTGTGTTTATGGTTGTGTGCATATGGATGGTTTTATAAATGACATTATTTTATCATTATCCTGAGATAATGCTAAGGTTCGCCCGCTAACCCATCTACTAGAGTTTGTATACCCACGCTACGTAAGAACTGGTCGTTCTACACATTCTACATAGAGATTGACTCAGGGACAACATTTGGAGTAATGTGGTGAGCTTCCATTCTTTTGGAAGGCTTCATTTCATGTTATGGACATTTTTAGACATTTTGGTTTTATTCTGGTTATTGGTTTTGACTATGGCTGGGGGCATGTCCCAATTGAATTTTATTACTCTTTTAGTTAGAGACTTTACGGTAATTCTATGGGTTAGAATGGAATGGATCGATATAAGTGTTAGCCTTGACATTGGAATAAGCTGGGAGGCTGGCATCATTAAACATAGTTTCTCACTGTTCTATCATATTTCATTTTGGGATTAATTATATTATGTTTTGGAACATATTTGGTTATGGCCTAGTTTATGGCCTTTGGTATGGTTGGATTATTGGTATAAGATGGTTGGACTCCGTTGGGTTGATCATGGTTGTGATCTTATCCTAGAGTCATCATTGGAGTTGTTGCACTATCTTGCTACATGCTTGAAATTAAGCCAAATCAGGGAAGGTGGCTAGGGTTAGGTTGGGTAACGTGACACGACCTTCCCTGGGGCCTTGTCATAATGGGAATTCTAAGTCTGACAAGGACCGGAGACCACCCCCGTTACCCAACCCAACCTCCAGCAGCCTTCCCTGAGGTGGCTAAATTCTGAGCACGAAACTTCATAGTGTAACTAATCACACAAAGACACTAGAATATATCACAATCGTGACTAACCCAACCAAGTCCAACTATCCCATACCAATAATCAAACCATACTAAACCACATCAAACAAGTCCATAACCAAAGACGTTCCAAAACATAATATAATTAATCCCAAAATAAATTATGACAGAATAGTGAAAAATTATGTTCGATGATGCCAGCCTCCCAGCCTATTACAATGCTTAGGCCGAGACCAATACCGATCCAACCCATACAAACCTAGAGAAGTACCATAAAGCCTCTATCCAAAAGAGTAATGAAATCTGATTGGGACATGCCCCCAATCATAGCCCAAACCAATATCCAGGAAAAGTAAAAATGTCTAAAAGTATCCATAACATGAAATGGAGCTTTCCGAAAGGATGAAAGATCACCACTTCAGACCAAATGCTATCCCCAAGTTAATAACTATGTAGCAGGAGTAGAATGGTTGATTCCTGCATAGCGTAGGTATACAACCGCCAGTAGATGGGGTTAGCGAGTAGCTGCTAGCATGATCTCAGGATAAGGATAAAATAATGCTATTTATAAAACCATCCATGATGAATACAACCATACATATATGTATATATATATTACAATGCCAGGAAAAGGGATCGGGTTTAGAATGCCTTTAAAACCTTTACATCGGTTATGTAGCTTTACCATCATAAACCACCCATGGGCTATATGGGTTTATCTTCCCCTGCTAAAAGGGCCCTAGTACGTGTAGTCACATGAATAGGGAAGTATCCCATGGTATGACTAGTACATCCCCCAATAAAGTATGACATCATGCACACATTCACCAAGACCAACCTCATAATGGCAAACATGAGTTTCCATTTTGGTCCCCCAGGGACCTCCACCTTTCATGGCCTTACTACACATCCTACCATTATTGCCCAATTAAAATTTAAAAATAACCAAACCATTATCCATTTATTAACCAAGGCCATTTATATTGGTATTGTCATACCAACCCTTACTTGCAAGTATCATCCATAGCCAACCATTTATAGGTTTAAGGGGACTTTCAAGTGACCTTCCATTTACTATATTAAACCACTTAGGAAACTTCCATGTTACCCACAAGCATAACTGATTATCTTTTAGCCTTTTCAAACCATTTAAGCCATGCATAATTCACTTACCAAGTTTGAAACATGTAAGAGTTCCATTAAAAAAAGTCAATGGAATGAACATATCTTTATAAGTATTTTATCAAGAAGATTGGTGGAATAATATAACCAAAGCAAATTGTAATTACCATTAAACCACTCCAATGTAATCCAATTATCCAAAACCACCATTAATGCACATAAAATCATAATTAAAACCATGGAAAACCATAACCAAGCAATTAACATCAAAAATCCCAAATCATATTCGTAAGCCGAAGTCATGCAATCGTAAAACCATGAAAACATTCATACAAACCACGCCTTTAATTAAATTAACAATGAGAGAAGAGAAACATGTCTTAAACCAAGATGGTGACGGAAATAAATCACCAAGACAAGCCCCAAATTGATCCCTTAGTCGAAACCCTTTCTCCCCTTGCCCAATAGCTCTTAAGAGAATTATGGAGAGTTTAGGAAGAGTTTCTAAGTGTTAATGAATAGAATATTTGGATAAATAACCTTCCATATAGGTTAGAAGTCATGGGGAATTATTAGGATATTTAGGGAAATATTTAGAATACCATTTGCTTAAGTTGCACAAAATCCCGTCATAGGGATACGACTAGCCCTCATGAGCCATACCCTCCTAATATGATTTGTATCCATCACTCGTATCCAAGCCTCAAGCCTTGGATCAAACACTATCTAGTATACTAATCCTCCATCCAAGTTGTAACCATATCATACGATTCGTATCCATGACCTGTATCCCTGGTAGAATAAAATACCTGGCGAACATAACATGGTTTGCCACATGAGTCCGTGGTATAATTTATTCCCTGGCTTATGGCTTATAGTAAGCCACTCGTACTCAGATATAACCTAAGGAACCAAGTAAAATATTAAGTTAAGAAATCAAATGACCCATAACCACCAACATGATTCATACCCCTATGTCATATCCATTCTAGTAACCGAAATCTATCCTACCAACAGTGGTCAGTATACGACTGGACTATACCATCTATACCCCATTATACGACTCGTATAATGAGTCGTATTGGGTCCAGATATTAGAATTCTAGGAAAATTTGTAAGGTACAAAAACCAGGATGTTTCATAATGGGGGTGGTCTCCGATCCCAATCGAACTTGGAATAGTCATTATGACAAGGCTCCTGGTCGGTTCGCGTCATCTATCCACACATTCTATAAGTCCAGAAGCTGATAAAAAGTATACTAAAGATTTGGGAAACCAAGGTTGCCATTCTGGAAGATGGAGATCTTCACAACATGACATATGACAAACTATGAGGTAACCTTATTACATATGAAAAAATTATATTCACAGGTACCACAAAGAAGAGAAAAAGAAACTAGTAGAGTTCAATACTGCTCTAACCAAAGAAGTGGACATTCTTAAAGAGGCCAAAAGTGAAGGAATGGCTCATATAAATTATGGAGTAAGGCAGATCATGAGACGGAGACAACAAAGATCCTAAAAAGGCAACAATAATGACTCCACCAGAAGTATCGATCTCTGTTACTACTGTGGAAGTCCTGGTCATGTCAAGCAAAACATTCCAAAATTGAGATGACGATTATCTAGAATGAATCAGAACTTTGGAGCCTGGAGCGATACAGATAAAACTTAAGAAGAAGTAGAGGCTGGCAATATGTCCTTTATGGAGATAGAAGAACCTAGCGAGGAATAGGTCCGGCAGAGCTACAAAAAAGAAAAGTGGGTCCTTGATAATGAATGTTCTAGACACATGACTGGAAAGAAAGAGAACTTTTCCTCCCTAAAAAAACTAGATGGAGGGTCATTCAGATTCAATGACAATGCCAGAGGCAACGTCATTGGAGTCGGCTCAGTGAGACTCAAATCATAATGTGAATTCACTAAAGTATACTTAGTAGAGGATCTCAAACACAATCTGCTCAGCATCAGTCAACTATGTGACGCCAAATTTAGAGTCCTCTTTAATGCTGAAAATTGTTCTATCAAACACGACAAAAGGGATATCTCTCTTATAGGTGATCGCATTGATAAAATTTATGTCTTAAATAGTCCTAATTTTTCTACCTTAACTTGCCTCACTTTATAAACCAATGATACTTGGTTGTGGGACAGGAAGCTCGGTTATGCTAGTATGCATATTATTGAGAAATTGTCTATACTTGAATTAGTGAAAGTTCTGCCAAAGCTTAAGTTTGAAAATGATCACATTTATGATGCCTGCCAATTAGGTAAACAAACCCAAACATCTTTCAAAGTCATAGACATTGTCTCTATTACCAATCCTCTTCAAAAGATTCATATGGATTTGTTAGGCCCCACCAAGACTGCAATCATTGGTGGAAAGGGATATGTTTTTTTCATAGTTGATAATTACTCATGATTTACTTGGGTTATGTTTATTGCACATAAACATAAGACTTTCAAAAACTTTGAGATTTTTTGTAAAAAAGTACAGAGAGAAGTTGGACACCTCATTACTTACGTCCACAGTGATCATGGAGGAGAATTTGAAAACAAGGATACTATCAAAACTTTTCTTCACCATGGTCTCCTCAACAAAATGGTGTAGTGTACCAAAAGAATCGATCCCTCCAGGAAACTGCCAGGACAATGTTGTTAGAACATAATTTCCCAAATTATTTTTGGATAGAAGTGATTTGCACAACATGTCACATCATCAATAGGTACCTTATTAGACCTATTTTAAATAAAACATCTTATGAACTCTGGAGAGGAAAGAAGCCCAACATCAGCTACTTCCATCCCTTTGGCTGTAAATATTTTATTCAAAATAATGGTAAGAATACCTTAGGAAAATTTGATCTGAAGTGATGAAGGTATTTTTCTTAGGTACGCTCCCACTAGTCATGCTTACAGGGCTTTTAATAAAAGAAATTTGTGTGTTGACGAACCTATGCACATTGTTTTTGATGAATCTAACCACCTCCCCAAGAGTTTGAGTGTATATAGACTGAAGAAAATTATAGCATAACCTCAAAACCTTCACATGACAAGTCAACTACACCCCTATAGAGTCGACTCCCATAGCATAAATAGTGAAATTGAATGTTAAAAAAGAATGGAAGCATAATCCTAGGCATCCAATGAGCACATCATCCAAAATCTAGAAGATAGAGTGTGAACCAGAGTGTCATTGAGGAGACATGCATCAGTTTCCCTTTTGGTCCAAATTGAACAAAAGAAAACTGATAAAGCTATCAATGGTGAATCATCGGTTGAAGTTATGAAGAAAGAACTGGACCAGTTTGAAAGAAATCATGTTTGGACTCAATTTAAAAGACCAAGAAACTTCTCAGTAATTGGAACCAGATGGGTCTATAGAAATAAATTAGATAAAGAAGGTAAAGTCATCAGAAGTAAAGCCAGACTGGATGCTCAAGGCTACTCTCAGCAGGAAGGTATTGATTATGATGAGACCTTTGCCCCCGATGAAAGGTTAGACTTAATCAAATTCTATTAGCTTTTGCCGCATTGAAATGTTTTAAGTTGTATCAAATGGACATAAAAAGTGATTTCATAAATGGATTTATTCATGAGAAAGTTTTTGTAAAACAATCCCTGAGATTTGAAGATCCATCATTTCCAAATCATGTTTTAAAATTATCAAGATCACTCTACGACCTCAAAAAAGCTCCAAAAGATTGGTATCATAGATTGAGTACTTTTCTACTAAATAATAATTTTCAAAGGGGTAAAATTGACACAACTCTATTAATTCAAAAGCTTGATTCAAATCTTCTCATTGTACAAATTTACATTGATGATATTATTTTTGTTAGTTCTAACATCTATTTGTATGAGAATTTTGCTAATTTTATGAAAGGAGAATTCGAAATAAGTTTTATGGGAGAGCTCATATTCTTTCTCGGATTACAAATCAAACAAACTCCCAAAGGAACCTTCATCATTCAAGAAAAATACACAAAATAACTCATCAAAAAGTTTGGTATCGAAAAAAGAAAGCCTATGAAACATCCATGAGCCCATCCACAAGCATTGATTCAAACTTGTCTGGAAAAGACATTGATGAAAAATCAATCAGGGGATAATCGTATCTCTACTCTACTTGACTGCAAGTCGTCCAGATAATATGTTTAGAGTGTGTAAATGTGCTATATTCTAGTTGACTCCCAAGAAGTCTCATCTAACTACCATCAAATAAGTCATCTAATATTTAATAGGAACTCAAGACTTTGTTTTGTGGCTCCTCACACTTTGATTTAATTAGTTACTCAAATGTTGATTTTACAAGAGACAAAACTTATAGGAAAAGCACTAGTAGATGTCGCAACCAGAGGCTACCCCCTAGGACAACAGTGCTTACAGTCACAAGTGACCACAAGCTAACCCATGAGATAATACCTGTTGTGAGCAATGAGTATAATAGAAATAAGACACACATACGGAAGATATACTGAGAAACATAATCATACCTATCTAAATACTGAAAGTATAACTGTCAGATTTAAAACAACTGATAATACTAAAAGGTTTAGTAACTGAATAACCATCTAACTAACTATCTGATTGTCTGAAAACCCTCTAACAAACTTACTATAGAGTTGATGGGATAAACCCCCAACTAACTCTAACTGACTCAAATAGAGAAATACTAAAATAACTGAATGAAAGATAAACTTGTCCTCAAAAGATGAGGACTCAACACTCTATAATGTGGAACTATGTAAGCATGGTCAGGAAACTGTGCATCCAAACCTATAATATAATACATCATAGCGCAAAAAAAGTATGTGGTCAATACTTTGAATGTACTGGTATATAAGATGAGGTTCGGCTAAAATGCATAGGATCATGCGCATGAAATAATAACTGACTGAATAACATAAGATAAATGAGGCATCAATGCATGAAAGCTAAAAAGTCTGAGAATGCATGACCAAGTATCTCACATGATACAGAGATAGTCTTTAAACTAAAATATTGAAATCTGGTAACTGAATAACTTATGAACTGTATGCTATGGTCAAGAAAAACTAAACTAAATTCTTTAATAAATAATGAACTTAGACTATGGGAGGTATCATCTAATCAACATGCCCCAATCTGAGCTAAGAGGGGTCCAACCTGGAACTCCAGTTAGATAGGTGTCAGTACCGTGCCATGGGTACTAACAGTAGTTGTGTGGATCTAATAAACTAATGTCCTGAAGGACTAATGAGTCACCCTCATCTTGAAGGTGCTCTAATAAGATATGTGTTACCTTTAACTGGCAGGTAAACACTTTATCAACCCTCAACTGGCAGGTTGATATCTATAACCTACGCTAGCTACGTAGTTCTTGAACTAAGGGACTGCTACTAAAGGTCACACCCTCTACTGACAGGTGACTCCTTATCCATGTGTTTGCTAGGTTCTAAATCCTACTCCCAACCGAATGACACTGATTACTAGATTGAACTAAGCTTAATTAAAGAAACAACTGATCATAATAACCAACTTAATCATCTTGCTCATAATTTATCTGAAATCCTTCTAAAGATACTGAAATTATGTAAACAACTAAGTATCGGGTGTTCATAACCCTCCGGCACTGAATGAAAATAATAATAAGGACATATGAAGCTTTAAAAATCATAATAAAGGATCATTGCTCAAAACCCAATATTTAGACATTTCATCAACGCATGGGAGTCATGAATTTAACCATGGGAGTGGGCAAAGAATGTGATTGAAAACATAGTTACAATACTAAAGCCATAAATAGGGATATAACATGAGGATTTCAATACTCAAATCATATAAGGGCTCATTCCATCGAAAAACACTTATAACATAACTTGTAATCAAAATCAATAACAACTTCATGGAGTCAATTCACCCTAAGAATGTAAAAACTCATAATTTGATATTGAAAGGGGATTCTTGGACTCAATGGGTGAAAAGGGACCATGGATGAACATCACACATACCTTAAAGACTATAAGCTTGAAAGATCAACACAATCTTGATGCTTTTCTTGAAAATTATAGGGTTAGGGAACGTGAATCCATGGTTTTGAAGAGGAAAGAATGAAATTGATGAAATTGGGGCAGGATTAGGGTTTGTTTTTTTGAGAGGTAATTGGAATGTTGATTAAAAGGGCGCCACGATGAGGTGAAGAGCTCATCGCTATACCCACTGTGACACACCACTATTGCGGTGAGATTGTGGAATAGAAATCCAAACACGACCCCATCCTCAGCCAAAAAATCCAAAACTTTCCTGAGACATGCTCCTTATATCCCTGAACATGTATTAACTCAAAAATAAACATCTCAAGGTTGAGAAGACTCATTTAAAAATCCTCAAAGTTAAGACGCCAAAAATAAGACTAAGTCCCCATCACTTAGTAAAATTTTCAGGCTTTAAGCCTCATATGCATGAAACTTGGAGCTACACTAAGCTAATAAAAGTACGGGGTATTACAGTAGTACATGTAAAATTCTTGGTGATTCCTTTATCTCATGACATAGAAAGAAACAAACTTTCATTGCTCTTTCAACTACTAAAGCTGAATACATAGCTGTCAGAAGTTGTGATACTCAAATCTAAGGGTTTATGTATCAGCTTCTTGACTTTGACTTAACTTTTGAATCTGTTCCTATTATGTGCGATAACGCTAGTGCCATTAACTTATCTCATTATATTGTGCATCACTCTAGGTCTAAACATATTGATATGAAGCATCATTTTATTCGAGACCTTGTAGATAATCGTGATATTTCTCTAAAATTTGTCGACTCCGAGAACCAACTAGCAGATATTCTTACAAAACCTCTGCTAGAAGAAAGATTTTGCTTTCTTCGAAAAATTCTTGGCATTCTTAGTATTAATGATCTTAGACCCTTATTTAGAATTTTCTGAAATTTTTATTACATACAAATCATGTATTTGGCTAAACATATTTCTTTTGTCATTGCTTCATTTCTCTGTCTCTATACTAGTGAATTTCTTTGTTGTATATTGCCTACGTATTGTTTCTTTTTTATTATATAAATGGGAGAGAAGACAGGAACATTAGTGTAGCCTACCTATCAGTGAGATAAAAATACCAATCATGCCCAAAATCAAGTGTCAATAGTGTAAGAACTACTAATACAATCTAGGAGTAGAATATATCCGAAAAATAACCACAAGGGAATAATATCTATCTCTAAATACAAATAAATACATGACGAATGTAGAAAGATAGAGGTATACCCCGGACGTATTAATGTCCAACCACTTCCTTTGAAGCTCTTACAATCGGCCGAGTCAAGCAAGCTGAGGCACACTCGATCTAGGACCTACACGGAAAGGGTGTAGTAGGCATGAGTATGGTTTACTTGTACTCAGTAGGTATCATAGGCCGACAAGAAAAGTAGTAAATAAAGCATACAAAATATGCACTAGGGCCACGTCACCTGTAATAAAAAAAATGTCCTACAATGGTAGCCCATATCACCTACACTAACAGTTGTAATATATAACATTTATTACAACATCAAAACCAGATAGAACACAAGTATGCATTATATCACATATAAGTAGAACAAAGGGGAACATGCATATACAAGATCATCAAATACAAGTAAAAGAAGATAAGACAATTACATAAAGGACCTGTCAATATGGCAATACAACATAATATAAACACAATAAAGTAAGTGCAATGTATATGATGATGATGATACATGAGGTCGTTGCACAACCTCCGGGATCATCGGACAATCCCTGTATATACCTACGGAGGCAAGCCTCATAACGCAGGACCTATGGAGCGTTCGTCAACCCGTATAAAATCCATATATATCATATCTTATTTCTAGCACATCCCTTGGAAAAGTGTTATCTGGTGTTGCCAGTGTTTCTCAGATATTGCCACGGTGATACCGATGTTTCATGAATGAGTATGATATAAAGATGTAATTCTCACAACAAATCACAATGAGTATTTACACAACCAATGACATGATATATTTCCATAACCAACCGCATGATATATTTCCACAACCACGTGAGCCAATATCTACTCATTATCTCTGTTTTATTCATGAATTTCCACATATCTCATATGATAATAAAGTATTAATATAATAAAAATACACCAATTAATCTGCTAATCCATAACCTACCTCAAATACAAAAATTGATCAAGATCGTACATCATTTACTAACCAGCCCAGTCTAAAAGAGAAGTCATAACTTACCTCAAATGCCAAAATTGTTCTGCTATACTTTGAACCCATGACCTTACTTTTCATGAACAATCTCAAACTCCACTAAAAATATTAAATATGAAATCTACACGTTAAAACAAAACCAACGATACCCATATTGACTATTTTTAGTTCGGGGTCAAAACAAACCCTAGAATGAGTTTTCAAAAAAGAAGGAAAAAAATCAAAACTTTACTTCAAAAATATATTTTCCATATTTATAGAAACCTATAGCTGAAAACACAAGTCAAATTAAGTGATAAATGAGGTTCAAATTGAAAAAAAATTATGTTTAAGCTTTACCGGGTAAAATCTTTGCAATCAGGGTTAAAATCAAGAATTAGATTTGTTTTGACAGTTAAATTGGTGAAAAACTAGTAATTATAAGATAAAAACATTATTCAAGTGAAAAGGAGAGAATTTGAGGTTTAAAATCAAGCCCTAAGATTTTTGGTGTTTTGAGAAATTAATCAAGAAATTACAAAGAAAAAAGTGAATTCTAACCTTAAATCCGTAATAAAACCAAGATATATATGTTAATCTAGCTTCCCAAGCTCCCACTAGTTTCATTTTTAAGCTCCCCACTATTTTAGGGTTTAACTCTCAAGAGACAAGATGAAAACTGAGCAAAATTGGACAAAAGAGTTGCTTAAATTGTGCAGATTTTCTGCACTGTTATAGCAGAAAAAGTTGTTTTTTCTTAAGTCCAATTTGGACTTCGACAGGGTGCCCGGGATTCATTCAAAATCCAATATTCTCAAAAAAACTATGCAACCACACTAAATACAATGTTCCAAACACGATGATGATATCATAATTTCAAAATAACATTATTTTCACAAAGTTGACCCCCGAAATCTGAAACAGTAATTTTTTAAACCGAGGGTCGAAATGAGACTTAAAAGCCATAAAATCGCACAAAATATGTTACCATCCTAAAATCGATATTTTGGATCTTCTGGTGATGTCATATTTTTAATCCGAGGTCCTTTTGACCAAATGTGGGTCCCACACCAATATTTTTAGTTTTCCAACTTTCTGACCAATAGGTTGAAATAACCTCAGATGCACTGGAATCCAAATCAAAGGTCTACATAGCCTAAAATCGAGATTTCGAAGCTATTGGATTAGTCCGTTCATCTGTTCATCACACAGATTAAAAGAGATCCACATAAATCTAAAATAAGACTCTCGAAGCCATCAAAAACCACAATATCACATAAATGGTACCAAAATGCATCAAAATCCATGTCAATCAGCCCCACGCCTCAGAAAGGCCATAATGTAACTATGGACAGGAGTAAAATCATTAAATGTAAAATCATTAAATTACACAAAATCACAAATTTCATATATTTTATCAAATTGTTTAGGTTGTTACATCATCCACCACTAAAAATCTTGTTCGTCCTCGAACTAAGACCAAGAAAAACCTGAATCAATAAAGAGTTGAGGTTAAGAACTACACATATCAGATGCAACCTCCCAAGTATCCTCATCTACAGGTCGATGTAACCACTAGACCTTAAGCACAGGGATATCTCTAGAGTGCAGCCTCTTAACATCCCTAGCCAAAAGAATGAAGACCGGCTCCTCAATAAAAGACAACCATTCATCTAACTAAACCAAATCCTAATGAATGACATGAGACTCATCAGGAATATAGTGATGAAGCATAGAAACAAGGAAAACTGGGTGAACAACTGATAGATCAGGGGGCAAAGCCAACTCATAAGCCACATCACCAATAATCCAAGAATCTCAAATAGACCAATATACCTGGGGCTAAGCTTACCTCTCTACCCAAACCTCATCACATCCTTCATGGGTGAAATTCTAAGGAGAACATGATCACCAACACCAAATCTCAAGGAACGAAGTCTGTGATCAGCAAGCACTTCTGCCTACTCTAAGCCCCTCTAAGTCTATCCCGAATGACCTGAACTTTATCCAAAGACTTATGAAGCAAGTCTGTACCTCGAGGTATCACATCTAAAATATCAAACTAACCCACTGGTGAGCAACAATGCCTACCATAAAATACCTCAAAATAAGCCATACCAATACTGTAATAATAGATATTATTATATGCCAACTCTGCTAAAGCCAAATGTTAATCCCACTGGCTACCAAAATCCATCACACAAGCGTGGAGCATATCCTCCAAAACCTGGATAGTCTTCTCTGACTAGCCATCAGTCTGGGGGTGAAACGTTGTGCTAAGATCATCCTGAGTACCTAACTTATCTTGAAAAGTCTTCCAAAAGTGAGATGTGAACAGAGAACCACAATTTGAAATAATGGACACCAGCACACCATGTGAATGCACAATATCATGAATGTAGATATGAGCCAACCTCTTATCACTGAATGAGACTTGAACCAAAATTAAATAAGATGACTTGGTCAATCGATCCACAATGACCCAAACACTGTCAGAACCATAAGATGTATGAGGAAAACTAGTCATAAAGTCCATAGTGATTCGTTCCCACTTTTACTCGAGAATGGGTAACCTCTGAAGCAACCCACAAGGCCTCATCTGCTCAGCCTTCACCTATTGAAAACATAGGCAACGAGCCACAAAATCTTCTATATACTGCCCCATAATACCCCACCTATAATGCTATCTCAAATCATGATACATTTTTGTCACACTTGGATGGCTAGAATATTGGGAATAGTAGGCCTCCTATAAGATCAACCTACTCTAATCACCCATTCTCAAAACACAAACTCAGCCTCCAATGCATAAAACTCCATCTAAATCAAGTGAGGCTTCCTTAGCCTCCCCACTTATCACCTTATCTTGAATCAACCTCAATCTAACATCATCAAACTAATGGGCTCGAATCTTTTCTATCAAAGAAGATCTAGTCTCCACAAAAGACAAAACGCACCCAAGTGTCGAAATATCAAACCTAACCATCTGGTTAGATAAAGACTAAACCTCTAAGGCCAAAGGCCTCTCTTGGGTCAAAAGATGTGCCAAGCTACCCATGCTAGTCGACTTCCGACTCAAGGCATCCACAACCATATTGGCCTTTCCTAAATGATAAAGAATAGTCAAGTCATAATCCTTTAGCAACTTAAGCCAATGGGCTTCCTCATATTAAGATCTCACTGGGTGATAAACTGAACCTAATTGGGGCCAAGGAATTTTCCCTTACCAACTTCATACCATCCAATAGGAGAACGATATCTCCTACTATACAATGCCTTAAAATGAGCCATACCAATGCTAGAATGGTAACTAATGTTATCCCAAGAATAAAATTCAAGATCTTCTCTCAAGAATTCAAGTATTCAAGCTTTAATTTCAAGATTTCTTCAAGAACTTGTTCAATTAGGGTAAATACTACGATGATCTGAGAAGATCTCACAATGGACTACATACAAGTACTACCTCCATAACTTCAAGGCAAACATAACTACGCACAACTCTAAATCATAGGTAGGATAATTCCTCTCACAAAATTTCAGCCAGCCAGACACATAAGCAATTAACTTACCCTCTTGCATCAACACAAGACCATCCACCACGTAAATCATTACCAAAGATGGTAAAACCCGCATCATATTTGGTCAAAGTCTAGATAGGAGATAAAGTCAACAAATCCTTGAGATTTTGAAAGCTCACCTCATAAGTATTGGGACACTAAAAAGAAATCTTTTTCTGTGTCAACTTGGTCAACAGAGAAGCAATAGAAAAGAAACCCTTATTAAAATGCCAAGAATAACCTGCTAAGCCAATAAAACTCTGAATTTAGTGGGTGAAGTTGGTCTAGCCGAATCATGAACCACTACAACCTTGGATAGATCAACCATAATTTCTTTCTTAGTCACCACCTGACCTAAGAGAGAAATAGACTCCAACGAAAACTCGCACTTAGATAACTTAACATACAACTTCTCATCCCCCAATCTCTAAAGAATAATTCGTAAATGCTCCTCATGCTCAACCTCAGTCTTGGAATACACCAAGATATCATTTATAAATACACTAATAAAGGAGTCAAGATACAGTTGAAACACCTAGTTCATTAACTCCATGAATGCAGCAGGGGCATTTGTCAGCCCAAAGGAAGTGACTAAGAACTCATAATGACCATATCGAGTTTGAAAAGTTATCTTTAGAATATCTGAAGATATAATCCTTAACTGGTGATAACCGAACCTTAAATCAATCTTTGAAAACACTGCAGCACCATGAAGCTAATAAAATAAATCATCAATGCGAGGAAGAAAATACTTCTTCTTACTCGTCACCTTATGAATTGCCGATAATCAATACACATCCATATAGACCTATTATTTTTCTTCATAAACAAGAAAGGCGCACACCAAGGTGAAATATTAGGTTGTATAAATCCCTTATCCAATAACTCCTGCAATTGATCGTTCAATTTCTTCAACTCTCCTGGGGACATCCTATAAGGAGGAACACAAATAGTCTTAGTGCCCGGCTCGACATCAATAGCGAAATCAATATCTCGATTAAGAGGCATGTCAGGCATGTCCGTAGGGAACACATCCATAAACTTATAGACAACATGGACAAAATCTAAGAAAGGAGGCGAAACAACACTAGTGTCACGAATAAGAGCCAAGTGAGGAAAACATCCATTCTCAACCTACTTACGAGCCTGAACATCAGATATAATCCTCTTAGGACCCAAATGAAGTTCACCCTTCTAAGATATCCTTGTCATACCCAGCAAAGCTCACAGCCTTATCAAAATAATCTATGATATCATGATAAGGATCCAACCAATCCATGCCCAAAATAAAATCAAAATTGACCATGTCTAACACAATCAAGTCTACCAAAGTCTCACGCTTGGTAAAATTCACAACACAAGATCGGTGCACCAGATCCACCACTAAAGAATCACCTATTGGGGTAGATACACGAATAGGCATGGAAAGAGGCTCACTAACAGAATCAAAATTTGAAGCAAAACACGCAGACACATATGAGAAAGTCATCCCAGGATCAAATAATAAAGATGCAGGTCTAAAATAAATAGGGATTATACCTATATTCATAGCATTGAAAGCCTTTGCCTCAGGTTTGGCAGGTATAGCATAACATAAAAAATAACCACCAGCTACCTGTGTATCCCTATGACCACCACCATAGACTCTACTATCTTTACTTCTCGCACCTTTAGTAAAACCCCTATCTCTTACAACTGAAATAAGAGTAGCCCAAATCACCTAACAAGAATAGTCCCAGGCCACATGGCCAATTTTATAACATATATAACAACCTTTATGAACAACCTTAATAGGAGAAGGTACAACTAGGCCAGAACGACCACCCTAAATTAATAAACTAGAAGATCCACCACTTGAATTTTGTAAAGTTGCCACTCTTCTACCATAGTATCCATAAGAACCTCTAAACCTCTGCCTCGAGAGATCTAACTCCTAAACTCACCAAAATGTCGTGCCTTCTTTGTGCCTCCCTGAGATGTACAAAGAATACCCTGTGCTATCTTAGCATGATCCAGAATATTCTAAAATGAAGCCCCAAACATAACCATCTAAGACAAAGCAAACTAAACATCCAAACCCTTCATGAACTTCTGAATCTTCTTAAACTCGATAAAAATATTATCCTAGGAATATTTAAATAGGTTATGGAAGCGTGTATCATACTCAACAAGTGCTATGAAGCCCTTCTCCAATTGATCAAACTCGTCCTACATCCAATCCCTTAAACTATAAGGCACGAATCTCTCTAGAAAGGCATTAGTAAATTGATCCCATGATAACTCAGGAGCTTCAACAGGCCTACAATCGACAAACAATCTCCACCAATCTCTCGCAGTATCTCTCAACTGATAATAGTATAAGCCACACCCTCTGCGTAGAAAGAGTGAAACACAAATCAAAATACAAGGTAAAAAAGAACTTTATATGCTAAAGAATAAAATAAGAAAAGTTTCCTAAAGACGTCCTATAGCCTCTCAAAGATAGATACGATGTGTATGTATCGATCCACGAGACTATATTAGACATCCCGTTCTTACACCGTTGGAACCAATGAAACCTGGCTACTCTAGTACCAATTTGTCACAACACAAAAGTGAAGTCATGATGGCGTACCTTGATAAGTAAGCCTGTCACTCAAACCGATAACAAAGAGAAAAAGATAAAAATATCCTAAGGTAAAACCTATAGAACGAAGATGAACCATATAAGTAATCATAAAAATGAGGAAAGAACTTATCCCAAATACCAATGATGCCCAAAACTAGGTTTCAATAGTGTAAGAACTACTAATACAATCTAGGAGTCAAATACATTTGAAAAATAACAACAAAGGAATAATATTTGTCTCTGTATACTAATGATAACATAACTACTATAGAAAGATAAATGTGAACTCCGGACACATGAATGTCCAACTGCTACCTTGGAAGCTCCAATAATAGCTCGAGTCAAGAAAGCTGAGGCGCACTCGAGCTAAGACCTACACTAAAAGGGTGCAGTAGGAATGAGTACGGTCCACTTATACTCAGTAGGTATCATAGGACAACCAAGGAAGGTAGTAAATAAAGAATACAAAATATACACTAAGGCCACGTCACCTACAATTAAAAAATATCCCATAACGGTAGCCCACGCTGCTTGAACTAACAGTTCAAATATACCACATGTATTATAACATCACAACCAGATAGAACACAAGTATGCATTATTTAACATATAAGTAGAACATAGGGGAACATCTATAAATAAGATCATCATATACAAGTAAAAGAAGATAAGACAATTACTTAAAGGGCAAGTCAATATGGCAATACAACACAATAAAAACGTAATAAAATAAACACAATGTATATAATGATGGTAATGATGATGCATGAGGTAATTGTACAACCTTCGAGATCGTCACACAATCCCCAAATACACCTATGGAAGTAATCCTCCTAATGAAGGAACCATGAGGGGGTCATCAAACCGTATACAATCCAAATATATCATATCTTCTTTCTGGTATATTCCTCAAAAAGGTGTTATCAGGTGTTGCCAGTGTTTCTCAGATGTTGCCACGGTGGTACCAATTTTCATGAATGAGTATGATATAAAGATGTAATACTCACAACCAATCACAATGAGATTTTCACAACCAATCACATGATATATTTCAACAACCAACCACATGATATATTTACATAACCACGTGATCTAATATTTACTCATTATCTCTCTTTCATTCATGAATTTTTGCATATCTCAAATGCTAATAAAGTATGAATATAATCATAATACATCAATGGTATAATATTAGGCATCTTAAACAATACAATTATTCACATGTATTCAAGGTTATGAATATCATGTAGGACCCTACATGGTCACACATATCACATAATATCTCAATTTCGTCAATTCATCACATATAGGCCCCATACAAGCACAACACATAGATAGTCATTTTATCATGATTAGTTCTCACCCTTAACATGCATTTTGTATCATTGTTTACTACCCAAGTCAATTTGAAAGAGTTAATCCATAACCTGCCTCAAAAGCCAAAATCGATCTGCTACACTTCAAACCCACGACCTTACCTTTCACGAACAATCTCGAACTCTACTAAAACATCAAATAATAAATCTATGCATCAAAATAAAACCAATGATACCCATATTGACTACTTTTGGCTTGGAGTCAAAACATACCCCAGATTCGAAAAAGAAAGGCAAAATCAAAACTTTACTGCAAAAACATGTTTCCCATATTTTTATGAATCTACAGCTGAAAATCTAAGTCAAATCGAATAAAAATGAGGCTTAAATTGAAGAAAAACCATTTTAAAGTTTTACGAGGTAAAATCTTTGAAATCCGGGTTAAAATCAAGAATTAGAGTTTTTTGAAGGTTAAATCGATGAAAAAAGAGTAATTATAAGATAAAAACATTATTCAAGTGAAAATGAGTGAATTTGGGGTTTAAAACCAAGCTCTGCGATTTTTGGAGATTTGAAAAATTAATCAAGAAATTACTAAGAAAAGAGTGAATTCTTACATTAAATCCATAATAAAATCAAGAAATATATGTTAATTTAGCATCTCAAGCTCCCACAACCTTCACTTTTAAGTTCCCAGAATATTTTAGGGTATAACTCTCAAGTGTCAAGATGAAAAATGAGCAAAATGGGCCCAAAAAGTTGTGCAGATTTTCTGCACTATTATAGCAAAAAAAGCTGTTTTTTCTCTTAAGTCCAATTTGGACTTCGACGGGGTGCCCGGAATTCGTTCGAAGTTTGATATATGCAAACAAACTATGCAATCACACTAAATTAGATATTCCAAATGCGATGGCGATATTAGATTTTCAAAATAACATTATTTACACAAACTTGACCTTCGAAATTCGAAATCATAATTTTTCAAACTGAGGGCCGAAATGAGATTTTAAAGCCGTAAAAACACAACAAATATGTTACCACCCTAAAATTGATATTTTGAATCTGCTGGAAAAGTCAAATCTTTCATCCGAGGTCTTTTTGACCAAATGTGGGTCCCACACCCTTATTTTAAATTTTCTAACTTTTTGACCAATAGGTCGAAATCAGCTTGGGTGCATCGTGACCCAAATCAAAGGTATACCTAGCCTAAAATCGATATTCTGGATCTACTGGCGTAGTCTATTCAGCCATCCATTACACAGATCAAAAGATATCTATATAAGTCCAAAATAAGGCTCTCAATGCCATAAAAAACCATAATATCGCATAAATAGTACCAAAATGCATCAGAAACCATGTCAATCACCCCCATACCCCAAAAATACCATAGTACAACTAAGTGGAGGAGTAAAATAGTCAAATTACACAAAATAATTTTTTTAACATATTTTATCAAATTTTATAGGTTGTTACAAGACTAAATCAATCAAGAAGAGAAAACCACGAGCACATTTGAAAGGGTATCAATCTCTACAAAACCAAAATTTAAAATTAGATAATGAGCATATCTGATAAAGCCGAGATCCAAAGAAATATATGGACATATGATATAGCTACATTCCTCAATCAAGGATTCAATTTACTTTCTTGATTGTGAAGGAATCTCTGGGGTTTCGTTATGAAGAGTAGCAACCAAAGACTATAAAGATAAAAATCTAAGATAGACACTTTTTCACGCAACTTCAAGGAGAAAATTCAAAGTATATCATTTTTATTCTTACAAGGCTTTATAACTTTTAGTTAACAATTGTTATATAAAGAGTAGGATCGAGTCAATTTTGTAACATCAATTTAAACAGTGTCACAAGATCTGAAGAGCAAAATAAGTCTATAAAACTTGTTTCCTATCATTGTACTCGCACCCAACATTCAACAATCTAAGGAAACTTTGAAACCCAAGTAGACTGGAAGTAGGAACAATATTGGTGTTCCAAACCAGAATAAATTTCTGTGTTATTACTTTATGTTATGTTATTTAATGCTTAGTTGTTTCAAATCTAATTTGTTTGTGAAGTGCACTGATCTACAGGTGCGTCGACTGAGAGAAAATAGTAGTTGACTCATAGAAGAAAATTTTAATTCATCCTCCCTCTCTTGAATTTCATCTACCCTGGGTCTCCATGTATAACATAACACTGACCACACATGCTTCAACTGAGTAACCCCGTGACCATCTCTAGAGCACCCTACCTCTACCTCTATTATGTGTAGCACCTCTAGCACCACCTCAACCGCTCTGTGAACTACCTCTTACTATACATATTAGAGTAAAGCAAAGTTAAAGCTGAAAACCCTAATGAGTGGGTCTATATACACGTCGACGAAAATCCATAGCCACATGGAAAAAATCATCCCATATAAAACAAACCTTGTGGGTTTACTCAATTATAGAAGGTGCAGATGAGTAAGAACAACCCACCTAGACTGAAGAACCGACCCTAGAGCCTCTACCCATATGACCTAATACTTGACTACCAAAACACAAAGAACATAAAGGCCTACCATATTATCCCTACAATGAAGCCTCAATTATCTTATTATGGTAACCATAGAATCTTCTACTAGAGAAATCCCTACCTCAAAAAGCATGCCCACTAAACTCACCTTGATGATAAACCTTCTTAGTGCCTTTTTGAGTAGCTTGGATAATAAAGTCAGTCATCTTAGTGTGCTTAATAATACTAGAAAGAAGCACACTAACCAAATATTGTAGCAAACTTATATGTACCATCTAACCGATTCAAAAACTTTAAAATCCTCTCAGACTCAATGGCGAGGCTAGCGGCTGAATATTTGGATAAGGTGTGAAAATATCCATCACACTCAACAATAGACATGGAAATACCGGTGCCGCTAGGATTCGGGATTTCACACAAATAAATCCCTCTTTGTTTTTGGGATCCAAGTCTGAGGAGAATCCACAAAAAGTTCTTGATATGGTTTAGAAAGTGAAAGATATCATGCATTTCACTTTATGTGAGAGTATAGATTTGGTTACTTACAAGTTCTAGGATGTAGCTCGCACCTGGTATAAGCAGTGGAAGGATAATAGAGGTGTTGAGGTAGGTCCTATAGAGTGGGAGGAGTTTTCCATAGGTTTCTTATACAAGTTATTCATATTAGATTTAAGGAAAGCTAAGGTGCAGGAGTTCATAAATCTGAAATAGGTTAGTATGAGTATGAAGGAGTATTTTCTAAAGTTTACTCAGTTGACAAGGTATGCTATAAATGTGGTGTCTGATAATAGGTCAAGAATGAGTAAGTTTGTCTCTAGTGTGGTCAAAGAGTGTAGGACCGCCATGTTGATTAAGGAGATGGACTTTTCTAGACTTATGGTTTATGCTCAAAAAATTGAGGAGGAGAAGGTTAAGGAGAAAGAGAAAGAGTAAGAGGGCTAGGACAGATAACTTTAATTTTTCCCATCCTAGGTCGGAGGGTGGTAACCATTCTTAGTTCCATCAAAATTTTTTAGTTCCATGCCAGTACCAATGGTTAGGAATAATAGTCGAGATAGGCATCCAAGCTCTGAGACCTAGGGTAGTGTGAACAGGTTTTGTACCAATTAGCTTTGTGGAGAATGTGGTAGGAACAATAAGGGTGTGTGTAGATATGGTAGTGATGTATGTTTTGGATTTAACGATCCAGGCCACAGAGTCAGATATTTCCTAAAGAGTAGTCAGCAAGGTCAGTCCAATCGTCCTCCAGTTCTATCTAGTCGCCCGACTAGCAGGTGCCGCGTCCAGTGCTATTAGTGGACAATGCAAGAATAGATTGTTTTCACTTCAATACAGATTGGATCAGAAAAGATCACCTGATGTGGTTATAGGTACATTGTAGGTCTTTTATTTGCATGCTTATGCTTTGTTAGATCCAAAGCTTTGCTCTCTTTTGTAACCCCTAAATAGCAGTTAATTTTGGTGTTAGTCCTGAATCTTTACAAGAACCCTTCTCATTATTTACTCAAGTAGGTGTCTCTATTATGGCCTGGTAGGTATATAGGAAGTTTTTGGTCACATACCCCAGAAGTCACCTCAGTTGATCTTATGGGGTGAGAGATGACTTATTTTGATGTCATTCTTGGTATGGATTGGACTCACTCATGCTATGCTTCTGTTACCTATAAAATTAGAGTTGTTCATTTTTTAGTTTCTGAATGAACAGTTAATTGAATAGAGGGGTAGTCCCTCAGTGCAAAGGGTTCAGATGTGCTTTCAAATCCCTGCTTGAAATCCTATGATAGGATATGATCTAGAGTTAGAAGGATGAATCCAGAAGTTAAGCAACAGTAAAATGGGGATAGAGTTTATCTAGATTTAGTAGATTATGAATCCATGGGGCTAGTCGTATGAAAGGTGAATGTGTAGCTTTATACAGTGTAGGGAAGAATTGATATTTGATGATTCAAAATCTAGTATAATGATGTTGGTGCAATTTAGAGATATGATACGAATAGGATATGAAAGAATTTGGTGTGGTTCATTAAAGGTTTGGGGATATCCATATTAAGTGTTAAAATCTAAGTTTGAATCTTTGAAGATTGAGCTAATAGAAGGTAGTGTTGAGGTTCTTGATAGTGTGAACTCAGTGTAAGGTAATACTCATGAATATTCTAAGTTAGGCAGTGTTTAAAGCTATTTGTAATGACTATAGGGGCTATACAAAATTAAAGATATATCTTAGAAGGGAGTATTTACAGTGGGTTTTCTGATAAGTGTTGTCATATTCCGAACTCTAGAGTAAAGTAGTTGTAGTTCAGTTTAGAGTTTATCAAAAGGGTCCCATAGAATTAGAGTAATGACTTATAGCTAATGGGGAGATGATAAAATAAGTAACCAAGTTAGGCTCTTAGATTCCAGTAGTAATGATAGTATGTTGTAGAATGTTAGTAGGGGAGGAATATGCCTGAACCATTCTTATCTCAATACAAATTTTTGTACTTCAGCTCCCATGATATATATAATCATGCCTTACATGTCATACTTATTATCATATCTTATATTCATGGACTTCTTACAGAATTGTGTACGAATCCAATTATTAGTATAAGGAGTTCCAGTTTGCTTAGTTGTACGAATCATATTCCATGAAATTTATGAACTTCAAACTCAAGTCATATAGCTCATGACTTATGTAGTCATGCTTTACAATATGTTCAGTTTTAGTACTCACGTAACTCTATTAATGATCATTGTAATTCATATTATGTCATATATATCCTCATTTTTTATCTCGATATTAAATCCAGGAAGTGGATACTCTATGTTCATGCATTAGTTTCAGATTCCATATATTTAGTCATGATTAAGTTCGTAAGTATCCCGTGTATCATCTTTATTTTTGCTTAGTATTTCAATCAAGTCTATATCATTTGAGGGACGAACTATCCCCAGTAGAGAGATGTTGTAATACCCTCGAGATTTCATGCATAACTAATTTATCTTATGCTATCTTATTATATGTTTTGAATTCATCCACCGATGGGGGTATAGTGTTCTATTTTCCTAGGTGCAACAGGTAGCCTCTGGTCCTTATTGGACTTAAGATAATCATCATGGCCAGGCCCTAGTTTAGTTCATGAAAAAGTAGTATTAGAGCTAGGTTTGGTGTCATTAGGTATCTACAAAGCCGTGTCAAGTAGAGTCTATTTTATGGGTGTATAGCACTACACACTTATAAGGGAGAGACAATGAAACATTTAGAAATGATTCTCTTTTTTGTGATCTACTTTTGGGTTGTAGAGCCTAGGATGTTGAAATCTCCTTTAATTCTTGTTTGGTTGCTTTTCAGATCAAGTCTCCTAGAAAATCTGATGATCATGGAAAATCCTTTATCCCGCTTAAGGATAATATGGATGAGGCCTACTCAAGGAGTTTAGACCCAATCTCAGGTCATTGCTTTTGATTGCCCTAGTGAAATTACATCGGTACCTACTAATCATTCTTTTGCTAGTAACACACCTGCTCGGTCATCTCCAAGAGATATTACTAATACTAAGTTCCGCTATTTGATTCATTTGTTGATCAATTGGTGATATCAGAATCACATCAGTCGGGACCTATTGGTGCTGCCATAAGTTCTTCTGAGACCATTAAAGTTGGCTATTTTATGAGGCTTAATCCTCTAACCTTTATTGTCTCTACGATTGAGGAAGATCCTCAACGTATTATAGATATGATGGAGAATATTTTTCATGTGATTTATTATACAAGTCCAGAATTTGTTGCCTATCAACTGAAAAATATGGCATATTAGTGGTATAACGAGTGAGATCAATCTAGGGGAAATGATGTTGTGTCAGCTATGTGGGATGATTTCTTGGGTGCCTTTCTTGATTGTTTTGCTTCTTCAGGTATTAGGAGAGGCAAGATTTGATGAGTTGTGAATCTGAAATAGGGTAGGATGACTGTGAAAGAGTATTCCCTAAAATTTCATATGTTGCCCCATTATGCTCCAGAGCTAATGGCTAGAATGAGGGCTAAGATGAGAAAGTTTGCTTAGGGCTTGTCTCTATACTTGGTGTTAGAGTGCATGGCTACCTTATTCAATAGTCACATGGAAATTTTGAGGCTTGTGGTATATATGCAATAAGTCAAGGTGGAAAATAAGAAGAAAACTGATATGAGTGAAAGACATAGTAAGAAGTTTTGGTATTTATATCAGGGTAAAGGTCAGCAGCAGAGTGGTAGGGATGGTGGGAAATAGTCTAAGAAGAAGTAAGGGAATTCTGGTTCCTATTCTATAGCTAGAGCTCCATATCCTAAGACGTTCGGTGATTTCCATTTTTAGGGCAAAAGAGGGTTTAAAGAACAAGGTGCCCAACCCCAGACCTGTGAGGCTAAGTCAGCTCCAACCCATCCTCTTTGTAGATTATATGGATAGTTGCACTGTGGTATTTGTCATGACGGGAGGAATACGTATATTAGATGTGGCCAGCCTGCTCATAGCCAAAGAAACTGTCCTTTAAACGATGTTTCTATGGGGGCTAATAAGGTCTTGGTTGCCACTTCTTCTACTCCCACACCGAAGGGTGCTACTTCTGACTTTGGCACTGGTCAGAATTGTCTGTAAGCTCTTACCACTCATCAGTATTCTGAGGCATCTCCTAATGTTGTTACTAGTATATAAAAACATTTCTCTCATGATGTATATTATCGGCTTGATCCCAGGTTTACCTTTTTTTATGTGACCCCTTATGTGTTTATTCATTTTGGTTTTGATCCTGAGTGTATTCCTGATCGTTTCTCTATGTCTACCCCAGTGGGTGACTCTATTGTTTCTAAAAGAGTCTATAGAGGTTGTGTGGTACCTGTCTATGGTAGGGAGACGCCAGTGGATCTGATAGAGTTAGACATGTTAGATTTTGATTAAATTTTGGGAATGGATTGATTGCACCAGTGCTATGCATCTCCTAATTGTCGGACTCAAAGGGTTAGTTTCTAATTCCCAAAAAAGCTGGTGGTTGAGTGGGAACGTAGTTCCTTAGTGCATAAGGTAAGGTTTATTTCTTATCTTAGATCTCAAAAGTTGATTTCCAAAGGGTGAATTTATCATTGGTCCAGGTTAAAGATTCTGATTTAGAAGGTCCTTCATTACAATTTGTCGCTGCCTAACACTGACAACAAATGATGATGCCCTATCAGCTCATTGACAACCTATCATAAATGTCGTTAAGTCTTTTCCTCAGCTCTCATGTTCTTTCTTAGGCTGACGACGATCTTGACGAATTATTAGCTCCTAGACGTCCTATCATAAAATGTCATCATAACTTTTAACTTAGGCCAATTCTCTATCTACTGCTGACGATGAAGCTAATAGCTTATCACAGGGATGACGACTTATCACAAATGTTGTCAGCCACACTTCACCTTTATTTAATTCAGATTTTAGGTTATTTACTTCCATTCTTGTTGGTTCTCTAGCATCTTAGCTTCTACTGCAAAATCAAACCTAAAGCAATCAAAAATGAAAAAATTTGCTTAAGACTTGGCAATTATTCTTAGTTAAAAACCTCAAATATGTTAGTATTAGTTCACACATCAATTTACCAGGAGGCACAACAAGAAAGTACATTTGAAAATCAAGGACCAATATATTAGATGTCCATGTTATAACTTAATTTAAGTTCATGATTTTCAATTGTTTGATGTAATGCCTAAATGAGTGAAATTTGAACTATGATCCCCTATTATATTCTTCAAAGATTTCAGTGTCGATATTGTTAATTCCATTCAGTGTTACGGGTTATGAATATCCAAAATATAGTTGTTTACATAGTTTATAGTATTTTTAAAATGTTTTAAGATAAACCATGAGACTTGTTATTTAGTGAGTAGCATGTTTAGTTTTTGGCTCAATTAAGCTAAGTATAGTCTAGTAGTCAGTGTAATTCAATTGGTGGTAAAATTTAGAATTGAGCAAACCTAGGGATGGGGGATCACCTTCTAGTACAGGATGTGACCTTTAGTAGCACTCCCTTAGTTCCAGAACTACATAACCAACGTAGGTTAGATATGTCAACCTAACAGTTGAGGGTTGATAAAGTGTTTACCTGCCAAGTTAAGGGTAACAGATATCTCATTAGAGCAACTGCTATATGAGGGTGAATCGATGGATCCACATAGCAATTATCCTCGTGTCATTCCATGTATTCAAGAAATTAGTTCAATTCATGATATTCATTTCACATATCATGTTTCAAACTCAGTTATGTAATCATGCTTTCAGTTATGCATGTTCAGTATATGATCTCAGTTTCTTTATTACTCTAAGCTAAATCAGTCTCATTAAAGGACGAGTAGTCCCACAAGGCGATATTGTAATACCCCGTATTAGTCTTAGCCCATTTCAGCTCATAGTGATTGCATAAAAGGCTTAGAAATAGACTTAGTCTTATTTTTGGCCTCTTAACATCGAGGATTTTTAAAGTGACCTTCCTGACTCCGAAACATGAGTTTTTGAGTTTATTCGTGTTCAGGGGTGTGAAAAACATATCTCAGGGAAGTTTTGGATTTTTTGACCGAGGATTAGGTCATGTTTGGATTTCAAAATAGCAAGTCATTGCGATACCATCATGATGTTGTCATTATAGAGATGAATGGTTCATCATATCGTGGTACCTCCTTAATCTACATTTCAATTGTGAATTTAAATATCTAAGGGGCAGTAACTTCTTTTCCCGTCAATCCAAGTCGTCATAACACGACTTATATCACCAATTTGGGTGTAATTTTCCCATTCTCCTTCAATTTTCTCTTAAAGAAATGTCAAATACCTCCTAAAAATCTCAAAGTTAATTGTTTTCTCTTTAAGAAAACCAATAACTCAAACTTTCCAATTAAACAAATTTAAAGAAATCTTTCAATATTGTGTTTCCCTTCCCAGTGTAAAAGTTAAATGTATGTGTGATGTTCATCCATAGGACCTTTTCACTCATGGAGTCCAAAAACCTATTTTTTATGTTTAATTCATGAATTTACATATTTACAATGAGTGATCTTCATGAAGCTTTTATGAATTTTGATTATATATGATGTTAATAAGTGTTTTCACTAAAAGTAGCCTTTACACGTTTGAGTGAAGAAAATTTCATATTAAATCCCTAATTTATGGTTTTAGTGTTATAATTATGTCATTCCCACATGTTTCAATCATTCCTATGCTTAAGTTCATGAATTTCAAGTGTTTGATGAAATGCCTAAATGATTGAAATTTGAACTATGATCCCCTATTAGGTTCTTCAAAGCTTCCATGTGTCCATATTGTTAATTTTATTTTGTGTTGGGGGTTTTGAATACCCGAAACTTAGTTGTTTACATAGTTTACAGTATTTTCAGAATGGTTTTAGATAAACCATGAGCCTTGTCATTCAGTTAGTTTCATCTTTAGTTGTTGACTCAATTAAGCTTAGTTTAGTCCAGTAGTTAGTGTCATTCAATTGGGAGTAGGTTTTAGCACCGACCGAATCTAGGGATGGGGTCTACCTACCAGTGAAGGGTGTGATCTTTAGTAGTAATCCCTTAGTTCCAGAACTATGTAGCCAGCATAGGTTAGAGATGTCAACCTTACAATTGAGGATTGATAAAGTTTTTACCTACCAGTTATGGGTAACACATATCTCATTAAATCACCTGCCAGATGAGGGTTACTCAATGGATCCATACAACCATTGTTGGTACCCGTGGCACGGTAATGACACACTTCTAACTGGGGTTATAGGTTTGACCCTTCTTACCTTAAATTGGTGAATGTCTGTTCGATGATACCTCTCACAGTCTCAGTTTAATATTTAGTACAGAATTCAGTTGCAGGTTTGCTTGACCATAGCATGCATTTATCAGTTATTCAGTTATCAAATTTTAGTATTTCAGTTTATAGACTACTTTAGTATCATGTTATATGCTTGGTCATGCATTCTCAGATTTTATTACTTTTATGCACATTATACATATGATATGTCATGTTATACATTCAGTCATTATCTCATGCTATTCAGTCAGTCGGTATTTCATGAACATGAACCTATGTTTTTCAATCTACCTCATCTCATATACCATTATATTTAAAGTACTAACCACATACTTTCTTTGCACTATGATGACTTATATCATAGGTTTGGATGCTCAGTTTCCTGATCATGCTTAGATAGTTTAGCATTACTGTAGCAGTAGTGGTGAGTCCTCATATTTCGAGGATAGGTTTATCTTCATTCAATTATTTTTGTATTCCTCTAGTTTTGTTAGTTGGAGTTAATTGGGGGTTTATCCTATTAACTCTATAATCAATCAGTTAGAGGCTTTCCATACATTCAAACAGTTAATCCATTTATCAGTTTTTTCAATTATTTCAGCATGTCTTTAGACATCCAAATTTATGATTTAGTTGTATTTTAGTATTTAAAACCTTATGTCATTATCTTTTGATTTTCTACATATGTCTCTTCTTTTCAGTATAGCTTGGTGCTTATAGCAAGTACTAGCTCATAGGTTAGCTTGTGGTCACTTTTGTCCGTAATATCATTTTCACGACTAGGGGGTAGCCTTAGGTCATGACAGATTCCAATGAATGGACATTGAAAAATCATATCTGCCGACTTGAGGGTTGGTCATGGTGACAATATTCTTGTAGGGTATATGGGAATCCCCTAAGTTATACTTGTATATATGTATCATAGAGGGTGGAGGTACACGGGAATCCCCAGCCCCAATGATATCTTTGGTTCATGTGGCTACATATACTGGGGCCCGTTCAATAGGTAACATTGGATCTATATAGCGCCTGGGTAGTTTTAGGATGGTCAAGCTACACATCCCAGGTTAAGATTTTAAATACATGCTAAATCTAGTTCCCTTTCCCGACATGGAATACATATGTATGAATGTGATTGCACCTTGTTTAAAATGCTGGCATTATTTTATATTTATTCTTGAATACATATTAGTGTTCACCCTCTAACCCATCTTTGGGTGCTATATCCCTACGTGATGTAGGAGCCGACCATACTACTCCTCCTACTCATTGATTTAGATTCAGAGACACTTTGTGTCGGACTAAAAAGGTGAGCTTCAATACTCCATAAGACTATTTCATGTTATGGACTTCTTTATATACTTTTTTTATTTTGTGGACTTTGGTTTTTGGCTATGGTCGGGGGAATGTCCCGACCAAATACCATTTTCATTTTAGTTAGAGGCTTTGTTAGACTACTTTAAGTTGGCTTGGGTGGTGTCGGTATTGGTGTCAGCCTTGGCATTGGTATTGGTATTAGGTATGACATCATTTGAATGTATTCTATTTATGATTATTCCATTTTATTATATGTATGAAATTCATCTGACATAGGTTGTAGGATAGTTACAGTTGGGTATTACAGGTGGTTTCCAATCCTGGTTGGACTAGAGGCACCCGACATGACTAGGCCCTGATTTGGGTAGTGTCAAATTTGTATCAGATCCCTAAGTTCATGGTTAATAGAGAGTCGATAAATCCCTGTTGAGTAGAGTCTCTTTTAATGGTGTGTAGAGTTTGAGTCCTCAATATATTTAGGGATGTTTCTCTTTCTTGTATTTTATTCTCAAGATATAGAGTCGAAGTCCTTAATTCTTATCTAATTCTTGTTTTTTCTCTATTCAGATCATGCCTCGATGATTTAAAGCTCAAGGTCCTACGTTCTGGCTCATATCAATGTTGATGGGACACACTATATGCATAGGATCCATACCCAGTCTAGGGATCCAATTCTAGATTATTCTTGAGTTCTTCTAGTTACCTTTATTTCATCTCAAACTTCTCAAGCTAATGTGACCATTATCGAGTTTTGTTAGTCTATTCATATGTTAGCATAGTTTGTAGCTACTCAGTCTGAGTGTGGTGTTCCTATTAGTCCATCTTCTGAGGCCACAAGGGTTGGCCAGTTCATGAGGTTGAACCCTATGACCTTTATGGGTGTTAAGGAGGATGAGTATCCTTAAGTTTTTTTTTTATGAGATGAAAGAGATATTTCATGTTATGCATGCCATGAATGCAGAGCGTATGGAGTTTTCCGCCTTTTAGCTAAAATATATGGCATACCAATGGTATGAGAAATGGGATTAGAAAAGGGCTGATGATGTTAAGTCATCTCTCTTAGAAGATTTTTCTAATGAGAGTTTATAAATCTAAAGTAGGGTAAGATGCAGTCAAGGATTATGCCTTGAAGTTTCACTAATTATCGCAGTATGCTCTAGAGTTAGTTTCAGGTATGAGGGAGAGTATGAGAAAGCTCAGTTTTGATTTGTCCCGAGACTTGATTTTTGAAACTAAAGAAGCCTTGTTGATCAAGTACATGGATATCTCTCGTTGGTGTTATACATGAAATATGTGGAGGAAGAAAAAAAAAAGTAGGATAGGATAGTAGAGAGGCAGGGAAAAAAGTTTAGGTTTTCTGAGCAGCGTGGTAGCCTACAGTAGAGTGGCAAGTATGTTGGTATGTGGACCATGAATAATTTAGGCAATTTGGGGTCTTATTCGACGGCTAGTGCTCCCTACCCGAAGCCATTGGGTGATAAACATTTCCATAGTGGCAATAAATTCAGGGCACAAGATTCCTAATCTCAGTCTTGTGGGGCTCAGTCAGCTCTACCATATCCTCTTTATAGATTCTATGGCCTATTTCATTGGGGCTTCTGTGATGAGGGAAGGGACAAGTTCTTTAACTACGGTCAGCCAAGGAATAGTCTTAGAAACTGTCCTATTTCTAAGGTTGCCTTCGGGGCAAAAAAAGGTTTATGTTGCCTCTTCTTTAGCTCTAACACTAAAGGGTGCACCATCTGGCTTCAACACTGGTTGAAACCATCTTTATGCTCTCACAACTCGTTAGGAATTTAAGGAAACGTCTGATGTTGTGACTGGTATATTAAAACTCTTTTCTCATGATATGTACTATCTACTTAATCCTAGGTCCACTCTATCTTATGTGACCCCAATTGTGGCTGTGTATTTTGGTTTTTATTCTGAGTGTATTTCAAAGCCTTTTTCTATTTCTACCCCAATAGGTTACTTTGTGATAGCTAGAAGAGTTTATAGAGGTTGTGGTATCTGTTGGTGGTAAACAAACTATTATGGATCTTTTTGAATTAGATATAGTGGATTTTGATGTCATACTGGGATGGATTGGTTGTACTCATGCTATGTATCTCTAAACTGTTGCATCCATAAGGTTGTTTTAATCCCCCTAATGTCCTATTATTCAGTGGGGGTGGGGGTGGTTCCCTAGATCCTAAGGGGAAGTTCATATCATATCTTAGATCCTAGAGGTTGATCTCTAAGGAGTGCCTCTATCATCTAGTCTAGGTTAAAGATTCTAACTCGAAGGGTCTTTCTTTGTATTCCTTCCATGTGGTATATGAATTTCTTGAGGTCTTCCTTAATGACCTTCCCGGTGTTCCTCCTAATAAGGAGATTGAGTTTGTGATTGACCTTGTTCTGGACACATTCAATTTCTATTCCTCTATATAGAATAACTCCGACTAAGTTGAAGAAGCTTAAGGAGCAACTAAAGGATCTTTTAGATAAGGGTTTCATCCATTCTAGCGTGTCTCTATGAGGTGCACTGGTGTTATTCGTGTGTAAGAAGGATGGTTTCTATAATACCTTGTATAATACTTAGCTTAGTTTAGCTCCTAGTTGCATGAATAAGAGTCTTAAACCCTGAAAATTTCACTAAGTATTGGGGGCTTGGTCTTATTTTTGGCCTCTTAACTTTGAGGATTTTAAGTTGGTCTTCCCAACCCCGAGACATAGGTTTTTGAGTTAATTCATGTTCAGGGGAGCAAGGAGCATGTCTTGAGAATGTTTTGGAGTTCCCGGACAAGGATTGGATCATGACAAAACTTGGTATCACAGCCTAAGGTTTTACAGTGTCCTGGAGAGTTTGAAAAGTCATGTTGAGTAGATTCTTAAGCATGGGTGTGAAGCGTGCCACACTTATGGATATGAGACTACAAGACATTTTAGGAAAAGTTTTCCTTCTTTCAGTATTCGTGTCGTTTGAAAGATCATAAGTTCTATTTAAGCTCTTTTTCTGACTTATTCTTTCTTATATTTACAGACAATGCCTCCCTAAAGAAATAACAGAAGAAGAAATTGGAATCTGCTGGCACCTCTCCCAATTCAGGAAGATCCCATGAATGAGCATGTCTCTCACACTGAGTTTAGAGCTACCTTCACTACCTTAGCTCACTTAGTAGTTGCTCGGAACAATCAACAGGTTGTTTCCCCAGCAAACCCACTGACTAGTACAGCTACAACTAGGATTCGGGATTTTACTCAAATAAACGCCTTTTTGTTTTCAGGATCCAAGTCTGAGGACGATCCGTAGGAGTTTCTTGATATTGTTAAGAAGGTGACTTATATCATGGGTGTCACATCAAGTGAGAGTGGAGAGTTGGCTGCTTACCAGTTGCAGGTTGTAGCTTATTTATTATATAAGAAGTGGAAGGAGGATAGGGGTGCTGAGATAGGGGCTATAGGAGTTTACCATAGCCTTTTTAGACAAGTTCTTTCCTTTATAGTTGAGGGAAGCTAAGGCACTGGAGTTTATTAATTTGAAGCAGGGTAATATGAATGTGAAGGAATACTCGGTTAAGTTTACTCAATTGGCCAGGTATGCTCCTTCTATGGTGGCTGATAATAGGTCTAGAATAAGCAATTTTTTTCTGGTGTAGATAATAGTGTAGTCAAGGAGTATAGGACTACTATGTTGATTAAGGAGATAGACCTATCATGGCTTATGGTTCATGCTCAGAAGATTGAGAAAGAAAAGCTTAAGGAGAAAGAGAGAGAGAATAAGAGGGCAAAACCAGGTAGCTCTAACTTTTCTCAACCAAGGTCGAAGGGTGGTAACCATTCTCTATTTCATTAGAAATTTTCCACCCCAACTCCATCTTCAACTAGTATGCCAGTGCCAAAGTTCAGGAATGATAGTCGGGTTAGAGCGCCTGGCTCTAAGTACCAAGGTAGTATGAATAGTGGTTATATTAAACCGCTTTGAAGAAAATATGGTAGAAATTATCAGGGTGTGTGCAAGGCTAGTAATGATGTGTTTTTTAGGTGTGGAAATCCATTCCACAAGGTCAGAGAGGGTATAGTAGTTGCTCAGAAGGGAAAGGATTTGCACCAACAGGGTTATTCCAATCTGTCATTAGCTCTAGCAGGTCGCTCGACTCAGCAAGGCGCTAGTTTTAGTAACACAGGTGGACAACGCCAAAAAGGGATATATGTACTTCAGTCCCAATAGGATCAGGAAAGTTCTCCTGATGTGGTTACGAATACGTTACAGGTTTTTCATCTTCATGTTTACGCTTTGCTAGACCCAGGGCCTTACTTTCTTTTGTAACCCTTATATAGTTGTTGATTTTGGTGTCAGTCATGAAACATTAGTAGATCCTTTATCATTGTATACCCCTGACGGTAAACCTATCATAGCTATACGAGTGTATAGAAACTGCTCGAATACAATATCTTAAAAAATTACTTCAGTAGATCTTGTATGACTAGAGATGCCTGATTTCAATGTCATTCTTCGCATTGATTGGCTCTACCCATGCTATGCTTTAGTTTACTGTAGAAATAGAGTCGTTCAGTTTTCTAATGAACCGGTCATTGAGTGGAGGGGTAGTACTTCAGCGCTTAGGGGTCAAATTATGACATACCTTAAGGCTAGGAAAATGATATCTAAGAGGTGCATGTATCATCTTGTTTGAGTCAAAGACTCTAATTCTGTAACTCCCAATCTTGAGTCAGTTTTAGTAATAAGGGAATTTCCATGTGTGTTCCCTCAAGATCTCCCAAAAGTCCCTCTCAAAAGCGAAATTGACTTCGAAATAGATCTTTTTCTAGATACCCAACCTATCTCTATTCAGCCCTATAGAATGGCTCTAGCTGAGCTAAAATAGTTGAAAGAACATTTGAAAGATCTATTAGAAAAGGGATTCATCAGGCCTAGTGTTTACCCATAGGGCACTCTAGTCATGTTCGTACATAAGAAGGATGTTTCTCTCAAGACGTGCATCAATTATCGTCAGTTAAAAAACTCAAAATCAAGAATAAGTACCCACTCCCCAGGATTGATGACTTGTTCAACAAACTTTAGGGTTGAATTTATTTCACTAATATAGACCTCATATCCGAATATTATTAGCTTAGAGTCAGAGAATGTGACATTCTGAAGATAGCCATCAAAACTCGGTATGGTCACTTCAATTTTCTAGTTATGTATTTTAGACTAACAAAGGCCTTATAAGCTTTCATGGACTTAATGAACAGAGTGTTCAAACTGTACTTGGACATGTTCATCATAGTCTTTATTGATGATATTCTTGTCTACTCTCGCAGTGAGAATGATCATACACACCATCTCAAAATCATATTACAAACTCTTAGAGCCAATCAGTTATTCACCAAATTTAGTAAATGTGACTTTTGGCTAAGATCAGTAGCTTTCCTTGTCCATATTATTTCCAGTACTGGCATTAGAGTTGACTCTCAAAAGATTAAAGTGGTGAGAAAATGGCCCAAACCCATCTCTCCATCAGATATCAGGAGTTTCTTGGGATTGGCCAGCTATTACAAATGATTTATTGAAGGATTTTAGTCTATTGCATCCCCCATGTCATGATTGACTTTGAAAAAGGTCAAGTTTTCGTTGTCAGATTCTTGTGAAAAATATTTTTAAGAGTTGAAGACTCGACTCTCCTCAGCCTCAGTCATGACTTTGACAAGTATTTTAGATGGGTTTGTTGTTTACTATGATATTTCTAGAGTTGGTCTTTGTTGTGTGTTGATGCAGAGAAGTAAGGTCATAGTCTATGGCTCTAGGCAGCATAAGCACCATGAAAAGAATTACCCTACCCATGATCTTGAGTTGGAAGCAGTTGTTTTTGCCTTGAAAATTTGGAGGCATTATCTTTATGGGGTTTATGTTGATGTGTTCATAGATCATAAATGTGTTTTTGCAAAAAGATTTGAATCTTTATCAGAGAAGGTGGTTAGAATTTTTAAAAAATTATGATATGAGGGTTTTGTATTATTTGAGTAAGGCCAATGTAGTGGTGATGCCTTTAGTAGATTCCCTATTCATAGTGTTGCTCATATTGAGAATGATAAGAAGAGGTTAGTTCAGGTGGTTCATCAACTGGCTAAATTAGGTGTTCGATTTGTTGAGTATATGGTTCCAGAATGGCTCATAATCTTCTGTGGTTGCGGAAGTGAAAAAAAAAAAAGAAAGATAGGGATTCCAGTCTAGTTATGTTGAAGGAATCTATTATAGATAACAAAGTAGAGGTTTTCTCCCAAGGGGTAAATGGTGTGTAGCGATGCCAGGGTAGGCTGTGTGTGCTATGTTGATGATATGAGACAACAAATTTTAGTAGAGACCCACGGTGCGAATTACTCCATTCACCCAAGAGCCACTAAGATGTACCGTGACTTGTGGGAAATCTATTGGTGAAGTGGTATGATGAGGTATATTGCACAATTTTTAGCTAAGTGTTCTAATTGTCAGAAGGTTAAGGTTGAGCACCATAGGCCTAGTGGCACATTTTAGGAGTTTAGTATTCCCACTTGGAAGTAGGAAGAGGTGAACATGGATTTTATTATGGGTTTGCCTCGTATGGATTGTCAACATGATTCGATATGGGTCATTGGAGATAGAATGACCAAATCAACTTATTTCTTACCATTTCATACTTCTTATTTAGCTGAGGAATACACTAAGCTCTATATTAAAGTGTTGGTTAGCATGCATAGAGTCTCGTTGCCTATCATTTAAGATAGAGGTACTCAGTTTACCTCTAACTTTTGGAAAGCATTTATAAAGGTCTTGGTACCCAAGTTCATATCAGTATAACTTTTCATCCTTAGACAGAAAGTCAGGTAGAAAGGACCATTCAAACCCCAGAAGATATGTTGAGGACGTGAGTTCTTAATTTTAAGGGTAGTTGGGAAGATCACTTACCTTTGATCAAGTTTTTCTATAATAATAGTTATCACTTCAGTATTTAGATGGATCCTTTTGAGGCTCTCAATGGGAGGAGATGTAGATCTCTTATTGGTTAGTTTGAAGTAGGTGAGGCTGCTTTGATATGACCAGATTTGGTGTTTGATGCAATGAAGAAGGTTCAATTGATTAGGGAGAGGCTTAAGACAGCCTGAAGCCATCATAAAGCCTATGCATATGTAAGGAGAAGAGATCTTGAGTTTGATATTGGTGATTTGGTGTATTTGAAAATCTTCCCCATAAAGGGAGTGAAGAGATTTGGGAGAAAATGGAAACTGAATCCTCGATATATTGGACCTTACTAAATATTGAGTCATTTTTGAAAGGTAGCTTATGAGCTTGAGTTTCATGCAGATTTGGCATCAGTGTATCCAGTGTTGGTAAGGGCCAACATATCGAGGTGACCCAACTGTTGTTGTTCATTTTGAAAGCACAGATGTTCCGGATAGCCTTTGTTATGAAGAAATCCCTGTTGAGATCCTTGATCCTCAAATTAGTAGATTAAGAAAAAAAAAATTCCCTCGGTCAAAGTTCTTTTGAAGAATCAATCAGTTGAGGGAGCAACTTGGGAAGCAGAAGTAGATATGCGTATCAAGTACCCTCATCTTTTCTCTACAAACTCAGACTTAGCTTAAGGTAATAGTTCTTCCTAGATTGACTCTTTTCCGTTCTCAATCCCAGCTATATAAGTATTCAGATGTCTTTGCATGAATTCACGAATTCAGTTCAGTCATGTATCATATTTCGGACTCAGTCATGTAATCATGTTTTCAGTTATGCATATTCAATATGTGATTTCAGTTTCCCCAATATTCTCAGCTTAATCAGTCTTATTCAAGGATGAATGTTCCCAAGGGAAATATATTGTAATACCCCGTATTATACTTAGCTTAGTTCATCTCCTAGTTGTATGTGTAAGAGGCTTAGAGTCTAAAAATTTCACTAAGTTTTGGGGACTTAGTATTATTTTTAGCCTCTTAACTTTGAGGATTTTTAAATTGGTCTTCCTGACCCCGAGACATAGGTTTTTAAGTAAATTCATGTTCAGGGGAGTAAGGAGCATGTCTCGAGGATGTTTTGGATTTTTCAGAAGAGGATCGGGTTGTGACAAAACTTTTGAAAAACCCAAAAAATCTAAAACTTCCCCAAGACATGCTCCTTACACCCCTAAACATGAATTAACTCAAAAACCTATGTCTCGGGGTCGAGAAGACCAATTTAAAAATCCTCGAAGTTAAGAATCCTAAAATAAAACTAAGTCCCCAACATTTAGCGAAATTTTCAGGCTTTAAGCCTCTTATGCATACAACTAGGAGCTGAACTAAGGTAAGTATAATGCAGGGTATTACAATTCCCTTAGGATGTGTATTGATTAGCAGCAGTTAAATAAGGTGACGATAAAGAGTAAGTGTCCCCTTCCAAAGATAGATAATTTATTTGATTGATTGCAGGGTGCTAAGTATTTCTTCAATATTAATCTTTGATTCGGGTATCATCAGTTAAAGATTAGGGAGGAAGATATCTCTAAGACTACCTTTCATACTCGGTATGGGAATTTTGAGTTTCTAGTTATATCTTTTGGGTTGACCAATGCCCCAGAGACATTCATGGATTTGATGAATAGGGTCTTCTATTAGTTTCTGGATTTATTCATCATTGTGTTCATAGAAGATATCTTGGTGTACTCTAAGAGTGAGGTGGATTATGCTGATCACCTCTATTTGGTGTTGTAGACCTTTAAAGAATAGAAATAGTATGCTAAATTCTCTAAAATTGAATCCTGGTTTAACGCTGCAACTTTTTTGGGTTATATCATTTCTAGTGAAGGGATCATGGTAGATCTGCATAAGGTTGTTGTGGTTAAGAAGTGGACTAAACCTATGGCTCCAATCAACATTCGGAGCTTTTTAGGTTTAGCTGGTTACAACAGGAGTTTTGTAGACAGTTTTTCTTCTATAGCTGCCCCATTGGCTAAGTTGACTCAGAAGAAGGTAATGTTCTTATGGTTTAGCGCTTGTGAGGGTTGTTTTGAGAAGCTAAATGATAAGCTAACTTTGGCTCCAATTTTGAATTTTCCTGAATGCATGGATGGGTTTGTAGTCTGTTATGATGCTTCTCATGTTAGTATTTTTTGGGTTCTGATGCATCATAGAAAGGTGATATCTTATGCCTCTAGGTAGTTTATGGTGCATGAGAGGAATTTTCCAACTCATGATTCGGAATTGTTAGCTTTGGTTTTCACGTTGCAAAATTTGACGTCACTATTTTTATGGGATGCATGTGGATATATTTTTTGATTATAAGAGCCTGCAATATGTGTTTACTTAGAAAGAGCTTAACCTTAAGCAAAGAATATGGCTTGAGCTACTCAAGGATTATGACATAAGTCTTCTACCATCCAGGTAAACTAATGTAGTTGTTGATGCTCTTAGAAGGTTATCCATGGAGAGTCTAGCTCATGTAAATAAGCAGAAATGGGAGTTGGTAAAGGACATTCACAATTTAGCTAACCTTGGAGTTAGTCTCTTGGACTATGAGAATGGTGATGTGTTTATTCAGAATATGGCGTATTCGTCTCTTGGTGCTGAAATTAAGGAGAAACAAGTATTAGATCATGTGTTAATAAGTATCAAGGGTGAGTTTGGTATGCAGAAGGTTATGGACTTTGAGATTAATGGTGATGGTACCTTGCGGTACCAAGGTAGATTATGCGTTCCAAACATCGATGGGTTACGAGATAGGATCTTGGTTGAGGCACATGAGTCGCGCTATTTTTTTCATGTTGGTTTAATAAAAATGTACCATGACCTCAAGGAGGTGTATTGGTGGAACAATATGAAAAAGGTTGTAGCCAACTTTATGGTTAAATACATGGTGTGTCAATAAGTAAAAGTTGAGCATATGAGGCCTGAAGGATTGTATAAAGAAATTGAGTTGGCCGAATAAAAGTGGGAACTGATCAACATGGATTTTTTCACTTGTATTCCTCGATCTCAAAATTCATTTGATTTGGTTTGGGTCATCATTTATAGGCTGACAAAGTTGGCTCACTTTTTGCCAGTGAGGACTAATTTCATGACAAAGGATAATACAAGGTTGTATTTTCATGAGATTGTGAAGTGGCATGGAGTACTTGTTTCAATTATCTCAGATCGTGGTTGCAACTTTCTTCTTACTTTTGGTTGTCATTTTAGAAAGGGTTAGGGAATTAGGTACGTCTTAGTACTGCTTTTCACCCATAGAAAGATGGGCAAGCGGAGAGAATAATTCAGACACTGGAGGATATACTTCATGCTTGCATGATTGACTGCAGCGGTAGTTGGGTTGAACATTTTCCTCTTATAGAGCTTATTTACAATAATAGCTACCACTCTAGCATTGGGTTGGATCTATTTAAAGCATTGCATAGTAAGAGATGTTGATTTTCTATTGGGTGGTTCAAGCTCTGTAAGGAGGATATGTTTGGCCAAAATTTAGTTCACCAAGCCATGGAGAAGGTAAAGGTGATTCGAGATTTAAGGCTGCCCAAAGTCGCCAAAAGTCCTATGCGGATGTGAGGTGAAGAGAATTAGTCTTTGAGGCTTGGGATAAGGTGTATTTAAAGTGGTATCCTATAAAGGGGGAGATGTATTTTTGTAAGAAATGGAAGCTCAGTCCCTGGTATTTTGGTCCGTAATCGATTTTGAGAAAGGTTGGTAATGCTTCGTATGAGTTGGAGTTGCCTTCTAGTTTGAGCTCTATTCATCCGGTGTTCCATGTCTCTATGTTTAGGAATAATAGTAGTGATCCATCTCAAATTGTGTCTGTCAAGGATATTGGTATTTTTAATTATTTGTCTTATGAGGAGGTCCCGATTGAGATCTTGAATTGGCAGGTTTCTCGATTGTGGACAAAGGATGTAGCTTCGGTAAAGCTTATGTGGAGGAACCACAAGGTTGAAGAGGCTACTTAGGAAATGAAATAGGACATAAAGTCCAAGTATCTATTCCTATTTTCTGCTCTAGAAATTCGTGCGGAAGGTATGTGTTCTTTATAATTATTTTCAAACTTTGTTAAACGAAGGATTGACTTCTTTGCATCTTTGTTTTCTAACTTATTTAAAGGTCAAAGATGAGGTGTTGGGGTGTAAATCGTACTTGTACTACCTTATTCCATCATTCGAGGATGAATGATCCATGTGGGGAGAATTGAAACACCCTGGGTCTTGGCCCTTTGAAATTTTCTAAATTTTTAGCATTTTGTTGATCATACAACTCACCATATGAGTCGTAAAGTGAGGGTATGTGTGATACCCCATACTTTTTTTAGTTAGCTCAGCTCCTAGTCGCTTGTATAAGAAGCTTAAAGCCTAAAAAATTCATTTAGTGTTTGGGGCTTAATCTTATTTTTGGCCTCTTATCTTTAAGGATTTTTAAATTTTATCTTCCAGACCCCAAGATGTAGGATTTTGAGTTAATTCATGTTCAAGGGTGTAAGAATCATGTCTCGAGGAAGTTTAGGATTTTTCGGACTAGAATTAAGTCGTGTTTGGATTGTGATTCCAGCAGCTCACTGCGATAGTGGTCTGTCACGGTGGCTATAGCGGTGGAAACCTTACTGCATTGTGCTGGTCCTTAAATGTGTATTCCAATTACAAATTTAATTCTCTAAGAGGCAATTGAGCCTTTTCCCCTCAATCCGGCTCGTAAAAACATAAATTAAAACCTCAGTTAGGGCATTATATGCCTATTTTCCCTAATTTTCCGCTAAAAAACAAACCCTAATCATCCACCAAGTTTATCAAATTCAATTACCTCTTCTTCAAGAAAACCAAGAAATCAAGTTACCAAATCCAAGAACCTTCAAGGAAGCTTAAATATTTGGATTTTCTTTATCATGATTTAAAGTTTAAGGTATGTGTGATGTTCATCCATGGGCCCTTTTAACCCATGGAGTCCAAGAATCCCCTTTTGATATCCAACTTTTACATGTTTGTGATCAATTATCTCCATAAAGTTGTTATTGATTTTTATTACAAGTTATGTTACAAGTGGTTTTTGATGGGATAAGCCCTTTACACGTTTGAATGATGAGATTTTCATGTTAAATCCCTAATTCATGGTTTTAGTATTGTAACTATGTTTTCAATCGCATGTTTTACCCATTCCCATTCTTAAATTCATGACTCCCATGTGTTTGATAAAATGTCAAATGTTGGGTTTTGAGCAATGATCCTTTATTATGGTTTTTAAAGCTTCATGTGTCCTTATTGTTATTTTCATTCAGTGCTAGAGGGTTATGAACACCCAATACTTAGCTGTTTACATAATTTTAGTATCTTCGGAATGATTTCAAATAAACTATGAGCATTGTCATTCACTTAGTTATGATGATCAGTTGTTTGCTCAGTTCAGCTTAGTTCAATCCATTAATCAGTATCTTTAAGTTAGAAGTATGATTTAGCACCGAGCGAAACCAAGGATTAGGTCTCACCTGCCAGTAGAAGGTATGACCTTTAGTAGTAGTCCCTTAGTTCCCGAACTATATTGCCACCATAGGTTAGAGATATCAACCTGCCAATTGAGGGTTGATAAAGTGTTTACCTACCAGTTAAGGGTAACACATATCTCATCAGAGAACCTGCCAGTTGAGGGAGACTCATTATTCCTTTAGGATATTAGTTTTGTGGATCCACACAACCAGCGTTAGTACCCGTGGCATGGTACTGATACCCTTTTAACAGGGGTTACAGGTTAGACCCCGATTAGCCCAGATTGGGGCATGTCGGTTAGATGATACCTATCACAGTCTCAGTTCAGTATTTAGTATAGAATTTAGTTTAGGTTTGCTTGACCATAACATATAGTTCACTAGTTATTCAATTACCAGATTTCACTATTTTAGTTTACAGACTATTTCAGTATCATCTTATATGCTTGGTCATGTATTCTCAGATTTTACAGCTTTCATGTATTAATGCATTAATTATCTCATGCTATTTGGTCAGTCATTATTTTATGCTCATGAACCTATGTATTTTAGCCTAACCTCTTCTCATATACCAGTAGATTCAAAGTACTGATTGCATACTTTTCTTCGCGTTATGATGTCTTATATCATACGTTCAGACGCTCAGTTTCCTAATTGCACTTAGATAGTTCAGCTTATCAACAGTTGCAGTTGTGATGAGTCCTCATATATTGAGCACGTATTATGTTATTTTAGTACTTCATTTTAGTTAGCTTAGTTTAGAGTTAGTTGGAGTCTATCCAATCAACTCTTCAGTCAGTTAGAGGCTTTCAGATATTTTCAGTTATTTGGAGAATTAGTCAGTTTATCAGTTGTTTGATCATTCTTTTCAGTATGTAATCATACGTTCAGATTTATGCTTTAAATTATATTTTTAGTATTTGAACCTTATGGCTTTATTTAGTTATTTCTGCACATCTTCATTATCAATTATTATTAAATGGTCACAGCGGGTACCAACTCATGGGTTAGCTTGTGGCCAGTTATGACCGTAAGTACTGTTGTCATAACAAGGGGGTTAACCTTGGGTTGTGACAAAACTTGGTATCAGATCCAAAGGTTTTACAGTTTCCTAGGGAGTCTGAAATCCGCGTTGAGTATAGTCTTATGCAAGCATGTGAAGCGCACCATACCCATGGACAAGAGATTACATGATGTTTCAGCAAAAGTTTCCCTTCTTTTCGTATTCATGTCATGTGAGTGAGCATGAGATCTATTTGAACTCTCTTTCTAATCCATCCTTTATTCTGTTAAAGAAAAAATTCCTACTAGAAAGAATAACAAAAGAAGGAATGGGAACCAGCCCGCTTCTCCACTGCCAATCAGTGTTCAGTTGCAGAATGAATACCTTCAATTGATAGTATCCTAGAAAATAACTTCAGTTGATCTTACGGAGTTAGAGATGACTGATCTTGATGTCATGCTCGACATATATTGGATTTAATCAAGCTATGCCTCAGTTGATTGAAGAAATAGATTTGTTCAGTTTTAGTTTCCCAATAAACCAATCATTAAATGAAGGGGTAGTACTTCAGCGCTTAGGGGTCAGATTGTGTCATATCTTAGAGTGAGAAAAATAATATCCAAGGGGTGCATGAACCATCTTGTTCAAGTCAAAGACTCTAATTCTGAGACTCCAAGTCTTGAGTCAGTTTCAATAGTAAGGGAATTTCCAGATGTGTTCCCTGAAGATCTTCCTAGAGTTCCTCCCGAAAGGGGCATTGACTTTGGAATACATTTTCTTCCAGATACCCAGCCTATTTCCATTATGACATACAAAATGGCTCCAGCTGAGCTTAGGGAGCTAAAAAAAATGGTTGGAATATCTCTTAGATAAGGGATTTATCAGGCCAGTGTTTCCTCATGGGGTGCTCTAGTCCTTCTCATGCGTAATAAAAATGGTTCTTTAAAAATATGCATCAATTATTATAAATTGAAAAAAGTCATAGTCAAAAATAAGTACCCACTCCCCAGGATTGATGACTTATTTGACCAACTTTAGAGTGCAAGTTATTTCTGTAAGATAGTCCTCGAATTTGGCTATCATCAGCTCAAAGTCAGAGAATATGACATTCCAAAAATTGCTTTCAGAACTCGGTATGGTCACTTCAAATTCCTAGTTATGTCTTTTGGACTAATGAATTCCCAACAACTTTCATAGACCTGATCAACAAAGTGTTCAAGCAGTATTTGGACATGTTCGTTATTGTCTTTAATGATGATATTCTTGTTTACTCCCGTAGTGAAAATAATCATGCAAACCATCTCAAAATCGTATTGCAGCATATTATAGCCCGTTAGTTGTTTGCCAAATTTAGTAAGGGCAAGTTTTGGATAAGATCAGTACCTTTCCTTCGCCATATTATTTTAGGTGATGGCATTAGATTTACCCTTAAAAGACCAAAGCAGTGAGAAACTAGCCCAGGACTATCTCTTCATAAGATATCAAGAGTTTCTTAGGTTTGGATGGCTATTACATATGGTTTATTGAAGGTTTTTCTTCTATTGCTTCCCCTATGTCTCGATTGACTCAGAAAAAAGTCAAATGTCAGTGGTCAAATTCTTATGAAAAGAGTTTTTAGGAATTGAAAACTTGACTCACCTTAGACCAGTCTTGACTTTGCCAGATGGTTAAGAGGGATTTGTTGTTTATCGTGATACTTCCAGAGTTGGCCTTGGTTGTGTATTGATGCAAAGAGGTAAGGTCATAGCCTATGCCTCTAGATAGCCTAAACCCCATGAAAAGAACTACTCGACCCATGATCTTAAGCAAGAAATTGTTGTGTTTGCCTTGAAGATTTGGAGGCATGATCTTTATGGAGTTCATGATGATATATTCATGGATCACAAAAGTTGTAGTATGTGTTTTTGCAAAAAGATTTAAATCTTCGTCAGAGAAATTTATTAGAGTTGTTGAAATATTATGATATGAGTGTGTTGTATCATTCGGGCAAGGCCATTTTAGTAGCAGATGCCCTTAGTATAATGTCTATGGGTAGTGTTGCTCATGTTTAGAATGATAAGAAAAGGTGAATTCGGGAGGTTCCTCACCTTGCTAAATTAGGTGTTAGGTTGGTTGATACAACTGAGGGTAGTAATGTCACACTTTATCTTACTGTTTGTTGTTTACTGTGATTCTTAGAACCAAGTTCATTATATGTGAGGTGAGAATAGTTAATTGTTACACCAAGCCTTGGATTCTAGAACTTATATCCAATATTGAGAATTAGGTACATGACATCTTGAACCTACTAGAGAAAATGACATGAACATGCAATCACATTGGATGCTATCCCAATAACCATTGTAATTCTTTAAAAGCTTTCCCCTTTTATATCTGGCATTTATGTGCACAATATATGGCATCATATTTAGCATTTCTACTAAGCCTATAAAAGTGGGTGTGCTCTCATACCCATCTGAAATACTTACCTATTAATAATCTGACCTGAGAGATTCACGCCCTTGTTGCTTTGGTTAGCTAGAAAAAAAAATCTATTTCTTCAATTATTGGAACAACTGATATTGTGAGTCCTCCTACTGAGATGCGTAGTCTAAGATAGATAAAAGATATTGACGGAGCAAGCAAAAGCAAGTTACATCTTGGACTATAGGAGAATACTCTATCTCCTATATCTATTTGGGTTGCCACTATTGATTTGGCTTCAGAAAATAAAAAGAAAGTGCTTTCCATGGATAAATATAACACCTCCCCTAGCTACATAATCACTCTTACCAATACTAATGCTCTGTTTTGTGATAATAGGATGGTCGACGCTTGGTGATGTTGGGTGTATTTATGCATTCTAGTGTCACCATTCTTGCCTTTTTAGCTTTGTTTTAGGATGATTCTAAGATATAATGTTTTATAATGATATAAATGTGTTTATATGGTTCGAGGTAAATTTCCATCAAGTTTGTACCAAAACAATCAATTAGGGTTCTATAGAAAAAACTAGTCGTTTTAGCGTAAGCTAGGTGCTTGTCTAGCCTCTCTTGTTGGATTCTATTTTGTTATATGTGTTTCTTATGGTTTTAAATGTGTTATTATATTTGGAACTAAGTTTTATGAGTGTACAAGGGTCAAGTGGATCAAGATAAAAGTCAAAACAACAAGTTAAAGATCAAAGTAAAATTTGCCTATGCTTATCTCTTGTTTCTATTTAGTTGTGTTCGATATTATGTTATTTTGAGCTCTAAATTAATTCTATAGGATGCTTGGTGAATGGATAATGATGATATATGAAGGATATAAAATCTTCAAATCAAGTGGAAACAACTCTAAAAGGCTTGGAATGGATCACGGAAGCACAAAACACAACTTGACGCCAATTTGGTCACCTGAAAAGTATTTGGAGAGTGTAGGAATGTAGGAAAAGTTGTGGGCATGTGTGACACATAAATAGACTCAGAAGGTACCCAAAACAGTGGGTACGTGAGATATGTGTTTGTTGCATGCTTCATTCCGGGGAAATACAACGTGCACCGCATGCTTTACTTAAGAGGTCCAATGCCTTAGATAAATTTAAGAAGCCAACTTCCGGTGAGTGCATGCGAATACCATGCGACGCATGCTCCACTCCACACCTGGGCGTGTCACTCCAATTCAACTCCAACATAGACTTGGCTTAACCTTATTCTATATATACATGTATCACATTTTTACATACTTTTGGATATATTTTGGAGATCAAGGGGCTGCTACAACATTATAATTAGGTTGTTATTAATTTCATTTTGTTCATACATTTTTTAGTCATTAATTAAACCTTATGATTGCGATTATGACTATACGTGGCTAAACTCCCTCTTTTTGGGGTTGAAGCCAAGAACATGAGTATTATAGTTTTGAATTAGATTCGTTTGATTTGCTTATCACTGTTGGTTGTTTGCTTATTCATGTTTTAACTATTTTAAGGATTGATCACCCGTATAATATATCTATTGTCGACCTTGTGAACTCTGGAGAGGAAATAGGGAGATAGAACATGGTAATAAGCAGCGTAAGGTTTGATTTTCTTTATGAAATAAGAGGTTTAAATTAGTATCTAGGACAGGGATGTATGTAGGTACCAAACTTGATTCATATGTAGGATGATATTTGTAAAGAACTTAAGTGAATCATTACATCCCCACTCAACGATGTAGGTGTAAGGTTCAACTTAGGTAAATAATTAGAGGTTGGAAAACCGTAATTATGCAATAAACCCTACAAATCAACAACCATGATAAGTAGATTAACGAATGAAGTTCAAGACGTAATATGATTGTTCGAAGTACTTCAACCCTATTTTTTCTCCTAATAATTGTCTTTAGATCTTTACGTTTTGTTAATTTTCTTGCAATTATAAACTACAAACTCTCTTTTTGGTTATGCTTGCATCAATTGATTTTAAACTGTGAACTAAAATTAAATCGTTGCCAAATCTTGTCTCTGTGGGATTGATATTCGGCTTCCTTGAAGGCCACTATATTACTTGTCAGACCACGTACACTTGTGTGTGCGCTTGAGTCGCAACAAGTTTTTGGCGCCATTGCCGGGGACTTGTTATTTCGCAATTGTTTATTTTAGTTTTACTTTTAGGTTTATTAGGTGTTTTTACGCTTGGTCTTAGTTTTGTTCTTGCAAGAAACAGGTTTTTAAGTTGATAAGCTGGCAAGGGATAGGGAGTTGGTACAACCAAGCCTGGAACCCAAATAATTTTACCATCAACGCAGGAGAGAAGCAATCCTTCTCCCTAGAATTCCTCAAATCAAAGAAGGCCAAGAGAATACTATTTCTATGGCTGAACAACAAGCAGCTTGTAGGAAAGTAAAAGAAGTGGCAGTCTCACTTCTAACAAACTTGACTTCCCCAATTCAAAGACCGACAACTAGGGAGAACTTTGAGTTGAAACATAATATGGTGTAGCTTCTTATTAGCAGTGGATAGTTTTCAAGGCTTTCACATGAAGATCCACAATTCCACTTACAGACCTTCATTGAACTTACAGATACATTCACTCCAACTAGGGTGACTCCAAATTATATGAGGAAGACACTATTTCCCCATTCACTTTTTAGGGAAGCTAAAAGGTGCTTGAATGTGAAGTCGGTAAAGTCAATCACATCGTGGGACAAATTAGCCAAAAAGTTCCCATCAGATTTTTTCCATCAGGCAAGACTGTGATACTTCACAGTGAGATAGTGAGCCTCAAAAAAAAGCCTGATGAAAACCTCTATCATGCTTGGGAATGCTTCAAGGCTCTTTTTTAGGATTATCCACATCACCAACAATTGAATGAGGTACTTTCTCACACTTTTGTAGAAGCTCTTGATCACAATACAAAGATTTTGCAAAATTCAGCCGCAAATGGTCAAGCTTTGGAGCTAACTTATGATGAGCTGTGCACATTGCTGGACCGCATAGTACAAGAAAACCCAGATTGGCATTCAGATTCCAGAAGTCCCACAAAAAAAATTATAGATGTATTAGAGGTGGATCAATTCACAACCTTATAAGGATAGGTTTCTACACTATAGAATTTGATCAACACATCATTCAGCATCCTGAAATTGGGAGCAGCACAACCTACAGCCATAGTCAATGCCATTCAACATGTTGTAGGTTCGTGTGAGGTATGCGGAAATAATGGCAATTCAGTGGACCTATGTGCTTCAAATCTGAAATTTGTGATGTACGTAGGTAATGTTCAAAGGTAAAATTACGATAATTCCTACAACATAAAGTGGAAAACTCCGCCACCAAATTAGCCATGAAATGCTCCACAGCCTCAGGCGTAATTAAATCAGTTAAATAGCAACACGGAAGAGATGTTGACGTAGATCCTAGCTATTCAGACATAGTTTGCTACAGACTTAGAGAATCAAAAAGCAACCACAAGAAGTTTAGAGTTGCAAATGGGCTAATTAACACAAGCACTAAATGCCAGACAAGAAGGTGGGTTGCCAGAAAATACAGAAAATCCAAAACAAGTCATGGCAATCAGCTTGAAGAGCGGTAAGGAGCTTCAAGGAGAACCTCCCAAGTTAACAACGGAGGTAGATGCTGATGTGCTGCCCAATAGGTAAATGACAGTGTTGGTAAAAATTCAAGGAAGCCTGAGTACTTGAAAGAAAAAGTTGCTGAACCAGAGAAGAAAAAGATGCTTCCACTCCCATTCGCTCAAAGCCAAATAAAAGAGAAGGAGGATGCCATATTAAAAAAGTTCATTGATACATTCAAAGAGCTTTATATTAACTTACCTTTGCTAGATGTTTTGCAAAGTATGCCTAAGTATGCAAAGTACTTGAGGGATGTGGTGGTGAAAAAGGTAAAGTTGCCAGATATGGGAGCAATAACCCTCACGGAAGAGTGTAGTGCGGTAATGACACAGAAATGCCCTAAGAAATTGAAAGATCAGCGAAAGTGTGCTATCCCTATTCAAATTAGGAGAAAAGAGGTTCATGCATTAAGTGATTTAGGGGAAAGTATAAATTTAATGACCCTACCTCTGTTTGAAAAATTAGGCTTGGGAAAGCCTAAATCGACCACTATGGTTTTGCAGCTAGCAGATGGTTCCATGGCAAATTTGAAAGGAATAATTAAGGATGTACTTATTAAGGTTGGTAAATTTGTTATTCCTACTGACTTTATAATTCTTGATTTTTTAGCAGACGAACGGGGACCAGTAATATTAGGCGTCCATTCTTAGCAACTGGAGGGGCATTGATTGATGTTAGAGAAGGCACACTCAAGATTATGGTAGACCATAATTTGATACAACACGATGATGTAGAAACAAGAGCTAAGCATAGGAAAAATTCACTTTGATCTTTAACTTGTTGTTTTAACTCTTGTCTTGATCCATTTGACCCTTGTATATTCATAAAACTTAGTTCCACATATAATAACATATTTAAAACCATAAGGAACACATAGCACGCAATAGAGTCCAAAAAGAGAGGCTAGACATGCACCTAACTTATGCTAGAACGACTAGTTTTTTCTATTGAACTCTAATTGATTATTTTTGGTACAAACTTGTTTGGAATTCACCTTGAACCATATAAACATATGTTTTAACACATTTATCTTATTATAAACCATTATATCTTAGAATCATCCTCAAAACAAAGCTAGAAAGGATAGAATGTGTGTGTGAGGTATTTATATATATCTTCTTTGATAGACCATAATTTGATCCAAATAGCTCGTAAGTTCTTTAATTGAAAAAAACTGAATTAGTAAGGAGTGTGAGTAATTGAAAAAGAAAAAAGTGAAATTGATGCCCGCAAGGTAATAGTTATTGGTGCATAATTGATGTGTGGTGGATGGTTGTGATATAATTTATGTTAAAAATATTGTCATGATTATGGAAAAAGAGAGAAACTGATTCTTGTGGTAGTAAACTATGTACCCCCAAAGTAATAGTTATTGGTGCATAATTGATGTGTGTTGGATGGTTGTGATATAATTTATTTTAACAATATTTCCATAATTGTGGAAAAAGAGAAAAATTGATTCTTGTGGTAGTAAACTATGTGTCCACCAAGTGTTTGTGAAAATGCTTAAAAGAGATGGGGCAAAAACAAAAGGTATGGGAGGATGAAAATGTGTAATTAAGTTGTTTTAGATTGATTTTAAATTTTTAATGTAGTGTATTAAAGTTCTTATAGAGGTTATTAACTATTCCAAAATAGTTCCTACCTGTCCCTTAGCATGCGTTACAACCCGAAAAAGTCCTACTTGGTCCTAAGCTTTACATTCAAATATTCGCGGAGCATTACATTAAGGGCAAGACTATTGTTTATTGTGTGTAACTAAAATAATAATTAACTATTGATGTGTCGTAAGTGCACAAAATCCTTCCCACGCGCCCACACTCTCCCAATACTTTTCAGGTGTCCAAATTGGCATCAAGCTGTGTTTTGTTCTTCCGTGATCCATTCCAAGCCTTTTTATGTTGTTTCAACTTTATTTGGAGATTTTATATCCTTCATATATCATTATTATCCATTAAAAAAGTATCTTATATCATTAAGCACAAAAATTTAGATCTCAAAACAACACAACATCCAACACGACGAAATAGAAACAAGAGCTAAGCATAGGCAAATTTCACTTTGATCTTTAACTTGTTGATTTGACTCTTGTCTTGATCCATTTGAATCTTGTACATTTATAAAACTTAGTTCCAAATATAATAACACATTTAAAATCATAAGGAACACATATAATACAATAGAGTCCAACAAGAGAGGCTAGACTAGCACCTAGCTTACGCTAGAACGACTAGTTTTTTCTATAGAACTCTAATTGATTCTTTGTGGTACAAACTTGCATGGAATTCACCTAGAACCATATAAAAACATGTTTTAACAGATTTTTCTCATTATAAACCATTATATCTTAGAATCATCCTAAAAAAAGCTAAAAAGGCTAGAATGGTGACACTGGAATGCATAAATACACCCAACATCAACACAACACACATAAAACCTTGTTCGTGCTCGAACAACTCTTAACTATAATCATCATCAACTAAGGAGACTCTACACTTCTACTTAATTCACGATACTCAAGCTAGTACTACAATGACTACATACAATGCAAGTTACTAACCTAAGCATGTTATTTACACAATTAAAAGCTCATGAACACTACTCAAAAACATCCTAGCCTCAAGAATTAACTCACCTAGTTGGCAAACTCATGTTTATAATTCAATCAAAGACATCATACAAATCACCCATATTCATCAAACATGTACCCTCACAATAATAGAGTTACTCATAATCACTCCCAATTAAGTAATTCATAACATGATGAGTACAAGAATAAAATTACGCTCACTTTCAAACAGAATTCACAAGTTACACACAATGAACCATAGGCTTGACCTTAGTGTAATGCCCCGCTATCAGACGAATGTAAAGCTTGGGATCAATTAGGACTTTTTTAGGTTGTAACGTAGGCTAAGGGACGGGTAGGAACTATTTAGGAATAGTGACTAACCTCTCTAAGTTCTTTAATACACTACATTAAACATTTAAAATCAATCTCCAACAACCAAATTACACTTTTTCATCCTCCCATACCTTTTGTTTTTGCCCCATCTCTTTTAATCATTTTCACCAACACTTGGTGGACACGTAGTTTACTACCACAAGAATCAATTTTTCCTTTTTCCACAGTCATGGCAGTATTTTTAACGTAAATTATATCATAAAAATCTATCACACATCAATTATGTCCTAATAACTATTGCCTATGGGGAATCAATTTAACCTTTTTTCTTTTTTAATTTCACACACTCCTTAATAATTCAATTTTTTCCAATTAAAGCACTTAGGAGCTTTTTGGATCAAATTATGGTCTATCAAAGAAGGGTATTAGGCTACACATGAGGCTTTCAAAGAATAGGCTAAAGGATCAATGGAGGTTAACTTGGATAAAGCACAAGGGTAGGACAATTATAAGGTATAAAACAAGGCTATCAAAGAAATGCCTATATCATCTCCTAAACACACATTCTTGATTTTGCTTCACACACACACCGAGAAAGTTCTATATATCACATGCAAAAAGGAATATACAAATACCTCACATGAACATTGCATGTGTTAAACTCAATAGGATCATCATAGACTCCCCACCAAAAAATAGAACAAATTCTAAATTAAGCCAACAAATACTAGAGTCATAAATATGAGCCTAGGAGTCTCAAAAATAGTAATGCATTCAATCAACTTACTTTTTCAAATAAATCCACTTGCATCATGTAATAAAAAATAGCACCAACAAGAATAACTCACTTATTCCTATCCTAATTTTTAAAAATTAAGCCTAAATTTGGCAATTTCCCTACCCCACACTTAAATATCTACTTTGTCCCCAAAGTGAATTTAAAAGTATAGAGATATAAATACTCCCTGAGGCCTCTATTCCTAGCTAGTAGTATCTTTTCATGAATGAGATCCATTGGACCCCATACTCAATCTTTTCCATACTTCAAGCTCAACATTATGGTACTCAGACCTCCCATTAACCTGTGACTTAACCAAAAACAAAAAAAAATTGTGAAATAAAAACTAAAACTAAAAATAAAACCTACCCAATTTAACTTGGGTTGTCTTCCAAGCAGTGCCTGATTTAGTGCCACGACACAACCCAACTCAACCAAACCATATTCCTTCATATTTTTCCTCACACTTGGAGGCCATTTTCTTATACTTTTCAACTCTCTTGGTTGTGAATTCTCAAGAGCAGCAGGTTTCTCAACTTTAGCCTTTTCAAGCTCATCAACTTCCATCATGTCAAGCTTAGGAGATAGAGTCTTAGGCTGCTCAATTAGGTAGTTTAAAGAGGTCTTTTATGGACTAGCCACCCCATACTTGTCCCCTTTAATAGCATTTATCAAACATAAATCCTTAAATTGGGGCATAATTATGGGTGATTTGTATACATCAAACACCACTTATTCATCATCTACCCTCATATTTAGTGTGCCTTCTCTAATATCAATTAATGCTCCTCTGGTTACTAATAATGGATGCCCTAAAATAATTGGCGCCTATTCATCTGCTTCAAAATCAAGAATAATAAATTCAACAGGAATACCAAATTACCAACCTTAATAAGAACATTTTTAATTATTTCTTTTGGATATGCCATAGAATCGTCTGCTAACTGCAAAACCATGGTGGTCGATCTAGGCTTTCCCAAGCCTAATTTTTTAAACAGCCATTGGGGGATCAAAATTATACATTCCCCTAAATTACTCAATGCATAAATCTCTTTACTCCCAATTTGAATAGGGATGGCAAACTTTCCTTGATCTTTCAATTTCTTGGGGATTTTCTATATCATTACCGTACTACACTCTTCAGTGAGTGTTATTGCTCCCACATCCTACAATTTCACAATCTTTGCCACCACATCCCTCAAGTACTTTGCATACTTAGGCATACTCTGCAAAACATCTAGCAAAGGTAAATTAATATGCAACTCATTCAATGTGTCAATTAACTTTTTAAATAAGGCATCCTCGTTCTCTTTTATGTACTTTTGAGGGAAGGGCAGTGGCAGCGTCTTCTTCTTTTCTGGTTCAACAACTTTTTTATTCAAGTACTCAGACTTCCTTGAATTTTCTTCAACTTCTTCATTTACCTTTTGGGTCACCATATAAGCATCTACCTCCTTTGTTGCCTTGGGAGGTTCTTCTGGAAGATCTTTACCACTTCTCAAGGTGATTTCAATAACTTGCTTTGGAGTTTTTGTGTCAGCTAGCAAACCACCTTGTGATCTAGTATTCAATGCTTTCTGATTCTGGCCCACTTATAACTCTAAAATTCTAGTATCTACATGCAAATTATTCAGGTTTGCATCAAACTCTGTCTGATTAGCTAGGATCTACTTTAAATCTCCTCCATGTTGCTGTTCAGTGACTTGATTGGGCCAGTGGCAGTGGGGCATTCCATGGCTGAATTGTTGGTTGAGTCAGCCACTTCATGTTGTAGGCATTACCATAATTTGGCCTTTGAGCATTGACTACATACACCACAAATTCTGAATTTGAAGCATAAATGGCCGCTGAATGGCCATTATTTCTGCATACCTCACTCTAACCAGTGGCTTATTGGATGATATTCACTGTGGCTAAAGTTTTTGTTGCTCCCAACTTGATGTTGTTGATTAAAGTGTTGATTAAATTCTATAATACAGAAAATTATGCTGATAAGGTTGTGAATTGGTCCATCTCCATTACACCCGTAATTCTTTTTGTGGCACTTCTAGAATCTGAATTCCAATTTGGATTTTGTTGTGCTATGCAGTTCAATAATGTGTACCGCTCATCATAAGTCAATTCCAGCACTTGACCACCTATGGCTGAATCTAGCAAAATCTTTGTATTGTGATCAAAAGCTTCTACAAAAGTATTAGCAACTACCTCATTAGACTGTTGGTGGTGTGGTACTCCTGAAGAAGAGCCTTGAAGCATTCCCAAGCATGACAGAGGTTTTCATCAGGCTTCTATTCGAAGCTCACTATCTCACTGCGAAGTCTCACAGTCTTGCCTGATGGAAAGAATTTGATGAGGAAGTTTCTGGCAAAGTCATCCCATGATGTGATTAAATTGGTCGGCTCCGCATTCAACCACCATTTAGCTTCCCCCAAAAGTGAATGGGGAAATAGTTTCAGCCTCACATAATCTAGAGTAACCCTAGTCGGAGTGAATATATATGTGAGATCAATGAAGGTCTGCAAGTGGACTTATGGATCCTTATGTGAAAGCCCCGCAAACTGTCCACTAATGATAAGAAGATGCACCATATTATATTTCAACTCGAAATTCCCCCCCAGCTGCCATTCTTTGAATTGGAGAAGTCAAGTTCATTAGATGTAGGACTGTAACTTCCCTAACCTTTCTACCGACTGCTTATTGTTCAGCTATTGGAGCTGTATTCTATTGGCCTTCTTGGATTTGAGGAATTCTTAGGAGAAGATTGCTTCTCTCCTGCATTAATGGTAAAGTTGCTCGGGTTTCGAGCTTGGTTCTACCAACTCCCGATCCCTTGCCAGCTTATCAACTTAAATACCTATTTACTGTAAGAACAAAACCAAGACCAAGTGTGAAAACACCAAATAAAACTAGAAGTGAAACTAAAATAAACAATTTCCAAATAACAAGTCCCCGACAATGGCGCCAACACGGACTCCTTCCCACTAAACCATTATATCTTAGAAATAACAAGTTCTTATTTATTTTCTATATTTTGGGCATTTCACTATTTTTATGCAGATCGAATATACACAATATATTAACAAGAACTTGTTGCGACTTAGGTGCACACGCAAGTGTATATGGTCTAACAAGTAATATAGTGTCCTTAAAGAAAACCGAATATCGATCCCACAGAGACAAGATTTGGCAACAATTTAATTTCAGTTCACAGTTTAGATTCAATTGATGCAGGCATAACCAAAAAGTGAGTTTTTATTTTATAATTGCAAGAAAATAAACAAAACGTAAGTAAAGATCTAAAGACAGTCAATAGGAGAAAACCCAGGGTTAAAGCACTTCGAACAATCATGTTACATCTTGAACTTTATTCGTTAATCTACTTATCGTGGTTGTTGATTCGTAGGGTTTATTGCATGATTATGGTTTCCCAACGTCTAATCATTTACCTAAGTTGAACTTTACACCAACATCGTTTAGCAGGGATATAATGATTCACTTAAGTTCTTTACAAATATCATCCTATATATGAATCAAGTATGGTATCTGACTACATCCCTATCCTAGATACTAATTTGAATCTCTTATTTCATAAAGAAAAACAAACCATACTCTGCTTATTTCTATGTTCTATCTCCCTATTCTCTCTCTCGAGTTCACAAGGTCAACAATACAAATAATTTATGAGTAATAAATCCATAATATAGTTATAACAAGAATAGTAAAACAACCAATAGTGATAAGAAAATCAAACAAATTCAATTCAAAACTATAATTCTCATGTTCTTGGCTTCAACCGCAAAAAGAGGGCGTTTAGCCGCGCATAGTCATAATTACAATCACAAGGTTGTAATTAATGACTAAAAACATGTATGAACTAAATAAAATTAATAAAAACCTAATTATGAAGTTGTAACAACCCCTTGATCTCCAAAACACATCCAAAAGTATGTAAAAACGTGAACAACATTTATATATAGCATAAGGGTAATCCATGTCCGTGTTGGAGGTGAATTGGAGTGAAACGGACAGGTGTGGATCAGACCATGCGTCACATGTATGCTATTCGCATTCACTCTCTAGAAGTTGTCTTCTTTAATTTCTCCAAGGCATTGGACTCCTACAGTAAAGCAGGCGGCGCACACTATATTGCACTGGAATGGAGCAAGTGATGCACACGTAACATACGTACACACTGTTTTAGGTCCCTTCAGATTATATTGATGTGTCGCACACACCTATACTCATTTCAAAATGCCCACACTCTCCCAATACTTTTCAGGAGTCCAAAGTGGCGTCAAGCTGTGTTTTGGGCTTTTATGACCCATTCCAAGCCTTTTCGAGTTGTTTCCACTTGATTTGAAGCTTGTATATCCTTAATATATAATCAATATCCATTCAACAAGCATCCTATAGAATTAAACACAACAATTGAGAGCTCAAAACAACACAACATCCAACACAATGAAATAGAAACAAAAGCTAAGCATAGGCAAATTTCACTTTGATCTTTAACTTGTTGTTTTGACTCTTGTCTTGATCCACTTGACCCTTGTACACTCATAAAATTTAGTTCCACATATAATAACATATTTAGAACCATAAGGAACGCATAGAATGCAATAGAATCCAACAAGAGAGGCTAGAAAAGCACCTAGCTTATGCTAGAACGACTAGGTTTTCTATTGAACTCTAATTGATTCTTTTTGGTACAAACATGCTTGGAATTCACCTTGAACCATATAAACACATGTTTTAATACATTTATCTAATTATAAAACATTATATCTAATAATTATCACAAAAAAAAAGCTAAAAAGGCTAGAATGGTGACACTATAATGCATAAATACACCCAACAACAACACCTCACACTTAAAACCTTGTTCGTCCTCAAACAACTCTTAACTACAATCATCATCAACTAAGGAGACTCTACAATTCTACTAAATTTACGATACTCAAGCTAGTACTACAATGACTACATAGAATGCAAGTTACTAACTTAAGCATGTTATTTACCCAATTGAAAGCTCATGAACACTACTCAAAAACATCCTAAACTCAAGAATTGACTCACATAGTTGGCAAACTCATGTTAATCATTTAATCAAAGAAATCATACAAATTACCCATATTCATCAAATATGTGCCGTCACAACAATAGAGTTACTCATAATCAATCACAATTAAGCAATTATAACATGATGGGTACAAGAATCAAATTACGCTCACTCTCAAAAAGAATTCATAAGTTACACACAATGAACCATAGGCTTGAACTTAGTGTAATGCTCTGCTAATAGTCAAACGTATAGCTTGGGATCAATTAGGACTTTTTCAGGTGGTAACGTAGGCTAAGGGACGGGTAGGAACTATTTAGGAATAGTGACTAACCTCTCTAAATTCTTTAATACACTACATTAAACATTTAAAATCAATCTCCAACAACCAAATTACACTTTTTCATCCTCCCATACCTTTTGTTTTTGCCCCATCTCTTTTAATCATTTTCACCAACATTTGGTGGACACATAGTTTACTACTACAAGAATAAATTTTTACTTTTTCCACAATCATGGCAATATTTTTAAATTAAATTATATCATAACCATCTATCACACATCAATTATGCCCTAATAACTATTGCCTATGGGGCATCAATTTAACCTTCTTTTTTATTTCTCACATTCCTTACTAATTCAATTTTTTTCCATTAAAGCACTTAGGAGCTTTTTGGATCAAATTATGGTCTATCAAAGAAGGTTATTAGGCTACACATGAGGCTTCCAAAGAATAGGCTAAAGGCTCAATGGCGGTTAACTAGGATAAAACTCAAGGGTAGGACAATTATAAGGTATAAAACAAAGCTATCAAAGAAATGCCTATATAATCTCCTAAATCCACATTATTTATTTTGCTTCACATACATACCATGCAAGTTCTAGATATCACATGAATCAAGGAACATACAAATACCTCACCCGCACATGGCACATGTTTAACTGAATAGTTCCATCATAGACTCCCCACCAAACAATAGCACAAATACAAAATTAATAAAACAAGTGCTAGAGTCATAAACATGATCCTAGGAGTCTCAAAAATAGTTATTCATTAAATCTATAGATGATCCTATTATGCACCACTCCACACCTGGGCGTTTTACTCCAATTAAAACACAGTCTTGGCTTACCCTTATGCTATATATACATATTGTATCATATTTTTACATACTTTTGGATGTATTTTGGAGATCATGGGGCTACTACAACTTCATCCAATTCAAATCAAACACGGACTTGGCTTATCCTGATGCTATATATATATGTTGTATCATGTTTTTACATAATTTTTGATGTATTTTGGAGATCAAGGGGCTGATACAACTTCATAATTAGGTTTTTATTAATTTCATTTAGTTCATACATATTTTTAGTCATTAATAACAACCTTGTGACTGCGATTATGAATATGCATGGCTAAACGTCCTCTTTCTAGGGTTGAAGCCAAGAACATGAGTATTATAGTTTTGAATTGAATTCGTTTGATTTGCATATCACTGTTGGTTGTTTTATTATTCTTGTTATAACAATTTTATGGATTGATCATCCGTAGAATACATTTATTGTTGACCTTGTGAACTTCCGAGAGGGGATAGGGAGATAGAGCATAGGAATAAGTAGGATATGGTTTTTCCTCTTTACAAAATAAGAGATTCAAATTATTATCTAGGACAGGGCCACTTTGAACAATCATATTACATCTTGAAATTCATTCATTAATCTACTTATCGTGGTTATTGATTCGTAGGGTTTATTGCATGATTATGATTTCCCAACCATTAATCGTTTACCTATGTTGAACCATAAACCTGAATCGCTGAGCGGGGATATAATGATTCACTTAAGTTCTTTACGAAGATCATCCTACATGTAAATCATGTATGGTATCTAAGTAAATTCTTGTCCTAGATACTAATTTGAATCTCTTATTTTATAAAGAAAAACAAACCATACTCTATTTATTTCCATGTTCTATCTTCCTATTCCCTCTCCTGAGTTCACAAGATCTACAATATATATAATCCACGGGTGATCAATCCATAAAATAGTTATAACAAGAATAATCAAACAACCAATAGTGATAAGCAAATCAAACGAATTCAATTCAAAACTATAATACTCATGTTCTTGGCTGCAACCCTAGAAAGAGGGCGTTTATCCATGCATAGGCATAATTTCAATCAAAAGGTTGTAATTAATGATTAAAAATATGTATGAACTAAATGAAATTAATAAAAACCTAATTATGAAGTTGTAGCAGCCCCTTGATCTCCAAAATATATCCAAAAGTATGTAAAAATGTGATACAACATGTATATATAGAATAAAGGTAAGCCAAGTCCATGTTGGAGTTAAATTGGAGTGAAACGCCCAGGTATGGAGTGGAGCATTCATCGCATGCTATTCGCATGCACTCACTGAAGTTGGCTTCTTAAATTTCTCTAAGGCATTGGACACCTGAAGTAAAGCATATGGTGCACGCTGTATTATGCCAGAATGGAGCATGCGCCGCAAGCATATTGCACATACACACTATTTTTATTTATGAAGTTGTTGTTAATACAGTTTATTTTAACAAGTTTTTATTTATTTTATAAGATATAACAAGTTTATGGCCAAGATCATGACTACTTTTATTTTTGAATTGATTTGTTTAAGTAGCTTACCATTATTGGTTCTTTGGTTATTCTTGTTTTAACTATTTTAAGGACTAGCTACCCTTAGAAAATATCAATTGTCAACCTTGTGAATTCGGGAAGGAATAGGGCGACAGAACATGGGAATAAGCAAAGTATGATTTGTGTTTCTTTATGAAATAAGGAATTCAAATTAGGATCTAGGACAGAGATGTACTTATATGCCTTACTTGATTCACATGTAGGATGATGGGTTTAATGAACTTAAGTGAATAATTACATCTCTGCTCAACAATGTAGTTGTAAGGTTCAAATTATGTAAAGGATTAGAGGTTGGGAAACCATAATCATGCAATTAACCCTACAAATCAACAATTAAGATAAGGAATTTAAAAAATAAAGTTCAATAACATAGTATGATTGTTCATACGCCTTAACCCTGGGTTTCTATCCATTGATTGTCCTAAGTCATTTAATTTTTCTCAATTGTTGAACTAGAATTGGATAGTCGTTGAACGCAAGTCCCTGAGAGATCGATACTTAGGATTTCTTGAAGCCACTTTACTACTTGATAAGACCACATAAACTTCCATGTGATCTTGGATGCTTTCAAGTTTTGGCGCAATTGCCGGGGACTTTAACTCGGCAACTATCTTTTTTTTAGTTTTTCTATATTGAGTTGTAAATAGTTTTTGTTCTTAGTTTCTTTTTATTTTACCTTATTTCTATTCTTCTCACACTCTTCTTGAGATGTCATTCTTGGATAGATGGTTTTCGAGGGATGATGATTTTTGTCATTATTGTAGAGGACCCTACCATGAGGCTTTTTGTCTAGATTTTGATCCAAGTATTTGGAGGGGACCTACTTATTTCTGACCTATGCAAGAGATTACAAGTTGGTGTGTGGCTTATGGCAAGTTGTATCACTCTACAGATATGTATCCTTTTAATCCTGATTCAATCATGTTTGTGGGCAATGCTCAACAAACAACTAAAGAGGTTCAGGAAATACTATCACCACTGTCTCCACAGAGGTAGAGAAAAACACAAAAATTGTAGCCACTCAATTGTTTTCTTTATCTTGAGACTAAAATTGAGAAGGTGAATAAAAGTGAGTGTGTTGTAGATTGTTTAAACTTTGAAGTATGATTGGTTGGGTCTTACTCGAAGCACTTTTCTACATTATGTTTAGATGATATCTTGTCTGTGGAATCATTTAAAATAGTGGAAGAGTGTGAATATGAGAAAAAAGAATCCTATATTCTAGATTTTACAGCGGATAAGCAACATAAAAACACACCTCACCTCAAGGATGAGTGGTTTACCATGCACATTTCATTACTCAGTTTCTTAATTTTTGTACTACCTCCCTATGAACGAGGCAAAAAGATGGATGCAAAGTAGGGGGTGAAATTTATATCCTCAGGGTGGAGGAAAAAGTTGATGTGGGTAGTGCAATGACACTAAATCAGGTGCTTCTTGGGAGGCAACCCAAGCTAAGGTATGTTTTCTTCTTAGATTTTAGTTTTTTTTACGTATCTTTTGTTTTTGGTTGAGTCGCAGGTTAATGGGAAATCTGAGTACCATAAACTTAAGCTTGGAGCATGGAAAAAACTAAGTATGGAGTCCCATGGATCTCATTTATAAGTAAAGATGCTACTAGCTAGGCATAGAGGCCTCAGAGAGAATTTTTATCTCTTACTTTTAAGTTTACTTTGGGGACAAAGTAGATTTTTTAGTGTGGGGTGGGAAAATTCCTAATTTATGGCTCAACTTAAATTCTTTTTTGTGTGTATGAGATATTCTTGTTAGTGCTATTTTTTATTACATGATGCAAATGGGTTTGTTTGTAAAAGCATGATGATTGAATGAATTGTTATTTTATGGGACACCTAGGCTCATGTTTTTTACTCTTGTTCTTGTTGGCTTAAAATTTGAATTTATGCTATTGTGTGGTTGGGATTCTATATGATCCTATGTGAGTTGAGAATATTCCATATGCGTGTGTGATTTTTCTATATTCCTTGTTGTATATGATGTTTAGAAATTTCCCGGTGTATGTATAAAGCAAAATAAAGAGTGTGGGTTTAGGAGATGATTTAGGCATTTCTTTATAGCCTTGTTTTATACCTTTTATTTGCCTACCCTTTGTGCATTATCCTATTTAACCCCAATGGAGCCTTTAAACTTTTCTTTGGTAGCCGTATAAATAGCTGAATCTCTTCTTTGATAGACCATAATTTAATCCATAAAGCTCCTAGGCACTTTAATGAAAAATTAATTAAATAAGGAGTTTGAGAAATGAGGGGGAAAGGTGAATTTGATTCACCAAGGTAATTGTTATTGGTGTTTATAATTAATGTGTGGTGGATGGATGTGATATAATTGATGCTAGAAATATGTTCATGATTGTGAAAAAAAAGAAAAATTAATTCTTGTGGTAGTAAACTATGCGTCCACTATGTGTTTGTGAAAATGCTTAAAAGAAATGGGCCAAAAACAAAAGATATGGGTAAACAAAAATTGTGTAAATAGGTTGTTGAAGGTGGTTTTATGTGAAAAATTGTAGTGTATTAAAGCGCTTAGGAAAGATAGTCACTATTCTTGGCCTAAATAGTTCATACTCGTCCGTTAGTCTACATTACAACCCGAGAAAAACCTATTTGATCCTAAGCTTAACATTTTAACATTAGTGGAGCATGACACTAAGGGAAAGTCTATGGTTCATTATGTGTAACTTGTGAATTCCTTGTGAGAGTAAGCCTAATTTGATTCTTGTACCCATTATATTATGAATTGCATTATTGTGAGTGATTATTGGTAACTATCTTGTAGTGAGGGGCATATGATTGATCAATATGGGTGATTTGTATGATATCCTTGATTGAGAAATAAGCATAAGTTCGCCAACTAGGTGATTCAATTCTTGAGGCTAGGTTGTTTTTGAGTAGTGTCCTTGAGCTTTCAATTGTGTTGAAATATGCTTAGTGTAGTAACTTGCATTATGTGTAGTCATTGTAGTACAATCTTGAGTGTCTTGCATGTATAATAAGTGTGGAGTCTCTTCGTCTCATGATGCTTATAGTTAAGAATTGTTGGATGAACAAGGCTTTAAGTGTGGGGTGGTGATGTTGGGTGAATTTATGCATTTAGCATTGCTATTCTAGCCTTTTTAGTCTTATTTTGAGGACAATTCATATGATTAAAATGGTGATAATGATATAAATGTCCAAATAAGTGTCCATGTGTGTGTTTAGAATGTTTAATAGTAATTCCATGCAAGTTTTTATTCAAATTGATCATTTAGAAATCAATCGAGAAAACTAGTGTGACTAGCTTGAGCTAGGTGTTTGTCTAGTCTATCGTATTGGGTTCTAACGTGTTTAATGAGTTCCAAAGGTTTTTATTGTTTATTTACATGTGAAACAACTAGTTAGTAATGTTCAAGGTTCAATTAGATCAACACAAAAGTCAAAACAATAAGTTAGAAATCAAAGTGAATGAAGCCTATGCTTAGCTCGTGTTTCTAGTTTAAATTTTAGCTCAATTTAAAACTTTTTAGGAAATAAATAAGTGAGATATTCTTTTTGGTGCTATTTCTGATTACATGATGCAAGTGGATTTATTTGAAAAAGCCTGTTGATTGAATGAATTACTATTTTTGAGACTCCTAGGCTCATGTTTATGACTCTAGTACTTGTTGGCATAATTTTGAATTTATGCTATTGTTTGGTGGGGATTCTATTATAATCCTATTGAGTTAAATATATGCTAAGTGTGTGTAAGGTATTTGTGTATTCCTTGTTGCATTTGATATCTAGAACTTGCACAGTGTGTGTGTGAATCGAAATAAATAATGTGGGTTTAGGAGATGATATAGGCATTTCTTTGATACCCTTGTTTTATACCTTATAATTGTCCTACCCTTGTTCTTTATCCTAGTTAACCTCCATTGTGACTTTCGCCTTTTCTTCTCCTTTGATAGACCATAATTTGATCCAAAAAGCTCCTAAGAGCTTTAATTAAAAAAAAAAAAAACTAGTAAGGAGTGTGTGAAATTGAAAAGAAAAAGGTGAAATTGATGCCCCCAAGGTAATAGTTGTTAGTGCATAATTGATGTGTGGAGGATGGTTGTGACATAATTTATGTTAAAAATATTGCCATGATTGTGGAAAAGAGAAAAATTGATTCTAGTGGTAGTAAACTAGGTGTCCACCAAGTGTTTGTGAAAATGCTTAAAAGAGATGGGGCAAAAACAAAAGGCATGGGAGGATGAAAAAGTGTAATTTGGTTGTTGGAGATTGATTTTAAATGTTTAATGTTGTGTATTAAAGTGATTATAAAGGTTAGTCGATATTTCTAAATAGTTCCTACCCATCCCTTAGCCTACGTTACAACTCAAAAAAGTCCTACTTGATCCTAAGCTTTACATTCGACTATTAGCGGAGCATTGGGAAAGCCTATGGTTCATTGTGTGCAACTTGTGAATTCTTTTTTATACTGAGTGTAATTTGATTCTTGTACCCATTAATGAATTGCTTAATTGTGAGTGATTATGGGTAACTCTCTTGTTGTGAGGGCATATGTTTGATGAATATGGGTGATTTGTATGAGGTCTTTGATTGAATAATAAGCATGAGTTTTCCAACTAGGTGAGTCAATTCTTGAGGCTAGGATGTTTTGGAGTAGTGTTCATGAGCTTTCAATTGTGTAAATAACATGCTTAGGTTAGTAACTTACATTCTATGTAGTCATTATAGTACTAGCTTGAGTTTCGAGCATTTAGTAGAAGTGTAGAGTCTCCTTAGTTGATGATGATTATAGTTAAGAGTTGTTCGAGGACGAACAAGGTTTTAAGTGTGAGGTGGTGAATTTGGGTGTATTTACGCATTTTAATATCACCATACTAGTCCTTTTAGCTTTTTTTAGGACGATTCTAATATATAATTGTTTATAATGAGATAAATGTGTTAAAACATGTGTTTCTATGGTTCAAGGTGAATTCCAAGAAAGTTTGTACCAAAAAGAATCAATTAGAGTTCAATAGAAAAAACTAGTCGTTCTAGCATAACCTAAGTGCTTGTCTAGCCTCTCTTGTTTGAGTCTATTGCATTCTATGTGTTCCTTATGGTGTTAAATGTGTTATTATATGTGTAACTAAGTTTTATGAGTGTACAAGAGTCAAGTGGATCAAAACAAAAGTCAAAACAACAAGTTAAAGATCTAAGTGAAATTTGCCTATGCTTAGCTCTTGTTTCTATTTTATCGTGTTGGATGTTGTGTTGTTTTATGCTCTAAATTGTTGTCTTTAATTCTATAGGATTCTTGGATAATGGTTAATGATGATATATGAAGGATATAAAAGCTTCAAATCAAGTGGAAACAACTCAAAAATGCTTGGAATGGATCACGGAAGAACAAAACACAGCTTGACGCTAATTTGGACACCTGAAAAGCATTGGGAGAGTGTAGGCACATGGAAAGGAGTATGGGCACATGTGACACATAAATAGACTCAGAAAGGACCTAGAACAGTGTGACTAGCTATATGAGTGCATCGCATACTCCATTCCGGTGCAATACGGTGTGTTCTGCATGCTTTACTTCAGGGGTCCAATGCCTTAGAGAAATTTAAGAAGCAAAATTCTAGTGAGTGCATGTGAATAGCATGCGATGCATGCTCTACTCCACACATGGGAGTTTCACTCCAATTCGACTCTAACAAAAGCTTGGCTTACCCTTATGCTATATATACATGTTGTATCACGTTTTTACATAATTGGACGTATTTTGGAGATCAAGGGGCTGCTACAACTTTATAATTAGGTTTTTATTATTTTCATTTATTTCATACGTGTTTTTAGTCATTAATTATAACCTTGTGATTGTGATTATGACTATTCATGGCTAAACGCCCTCTTTCTCAGGTTGAAGCCAAAAACATGAGTATTATAGTTTTGAATTGAATTCATTTGATTTTCTTATCAGTGTTGGTTGTTTTCTTATTCTTGTTATAACTATTTTATAGATTGATCATCCGTACAATATATCTATTGTCGACCTTGTGAACTCGGGAGATGGAATAGGGATATAGAACATGGGAACAAGCAAAGTATGGTTTGTTTATCTTAATGAAATAAGAGATTCAAATTAGTATCTAGGACATGGATGTACTTAGATACCATACTTGATTCATATGTAGGATAATATTTATAAAGAACTTAAGTGAATCATTACTTCCCCACTCAACGATGTAGGTGTAAGCTTCAACTTAGGTAAACGATTAGAGGTTGGAAAACCGTAATCATTCAATAAACCCTATGATTCAACAACCATGATAAGTAGATTAACGAATGAAGTTCGAAACGTAATATGATTGTTCTAAGTGCTTCAACCCTGGGTTTTCTCCTATTGATTGTCTTTAGATCTTTACTTACGTTTTGTTTATTATTTTTCAATTATAAACTACAAACTCTTATTTTTATTATGCTTGTATCAATTGAATCTAATCTGTGAACTGATATTAAATCATTACCATATCTTGTCTCTGTGGGATCAATTTTGGCTTTCTTGAAGGCCACTGTATTACTTGTCAGACCACGTACATTTGCTTGTGCACTTGAGCGCTGTCGCTTGGGCCTCAGTAACCATTGTTCAACATCTAGGAACTCATACAAGGACATATGGTTCACTTATTGGAGGTTTGAATCTTTACCAACCAACTCTGTTTGTGACAGAAACAAATCTAGAGTACCTTTGACTCCGGAACCACATACTCAATCTTTGGTTGAATTTTTTGTGGACGTGCGTGATTACTAAAGCAAAAATATTTTACAAATCAGCACGTTTTGATTTTTTCAAGGACCTAGTTCGGCCCAAAAACATAGATAAGATGAAAGAGGCTTCAATCAAATGTCTCCTAATTAAACCCATGCATGTGAATGTATAGGTATATTTAGACTTATTTTTCAATTACCTTTCCATATATTATGTGACTTTTTATTTTTCCCTCTTTTTCTAAAGAAACAAGCTAACATCTGAAGCCTTTAATGACTCGTAAAGGAGAATAGAATTAAATTAGCAGACTAATGAGTTGAAAAAATGAATTTTTCCCCTGAGTAATGCATGGTTACAGCCCTTAAAGAGAAACACGGATGTTCTTGACAGGCTTCTAATATCATACAAGCTAAATGGGCTCAAATAATAATTGCAAAAACCAGATGCCTTAGTGCTTACCGCTACTATGAATGAATCTGAGTTTTAAGTAAAGGTTCAACACTTGTAGGATCTTCTTGCAGAAAAGGCTATCCAACAGGTCTTTCTTGATAAGGAAGTTGGCAAAGATAAAGATGTTTCTTACCAATTTTAAGATAAGGTACAATAATGGAAAGACGATCTTTAGATTCCTTAGGCCTAGAAAGATGAAGTTATCTGAAAAATTATTAGGGTCACTAAAGTATCCAAGTCGGAGGTGTCTACCATCAAGATCCGTTACATGATACACCAATTGAGCGCCTTGAGGATAATCGTGGGGAAAGTGGTTACTGACACTATGAATATGGAGGTTGAGACTAATAAGGCTCGAGCTCTTGACGAAAGTACCAAGCATGACATTCCTTCTTCATCAGAAGAAGCTCATAGCTTGTCGGAGGGGAATCTGATTCTGAAGGTCCCAGGGATGAAAAAGCTATGTTAGATCATACACTCCTTCTCTAGTTACTTTTGATGTCCCTGTCTTGGATGTTCATGCTCCAAATGTTTCTACCCCACTTTGAAACTTCTTTACAGCAAACCTAGTGCACCACATTTGCTTGTTGTACTTATTTATTTATTTTAGATTATTTAATTTATATTATTTATTACAGAAAACCTATTGCAACATATTGTGGCAAATATCTCTAGAAAGATATGGGTATTTATGGATGCAATGATGGAGTACAACATCATTAGAGATAAGAAACAATTACTTATACTTAAGATGGAAAATTCGTCAGCTGGAGCAGTTGTTTTTGTAACTCTTGTGTATGCAAAATATAATCAGAATGAGATGCTAGTTTTATTGGGGTCACTGGGTGAAATGGGAAGTTTAATTCAAAACCCATGGTTGGTGGGTAAAGATTTTAGTGTGATAAGTTCTGGGGAGGAAAAGCTAAGTGGTTTACTAGTCACTATAGAGAAGACTCATGATTTTAATCACTGTATGAATATTTGTAACCTAGAGGAAAATACCTTTAAAGGAAGCAAATATACATGGTGGAATGAAAGAATTGATGAGTATTTTATATTGAAGATGTTGGATAGAGTGTTGGTGAATAATAAGTTGTTGGATTTTTTTTATCATAGAAGTAAAGCATATGGTGAGTAGTGGCTCTACCTATGCTTCAATGTTGTTACCATTAAGGAATGCAAGTGAACATCTGATTAAACCTTTTAGGTTCCTTAATTTTTGACTAAAAGAAGAATCATGCATAGAAGTCATTAGGTAGAACTGGAATTCTGACTTTGAAGGAAGCCCTGTTGTAAAGTTTCAGAAAAAGCTAAAAATACTAAGTCAGCTTTGACTAAGTGGAGTAAACTAACTTTTGGAAATATTTTCCAAGAGATTTCCACATTGGAGGAGGTGATAAAAGTAAGGGAGCAACATTTTAAAGAAGAGTTAGCAATGCAATTCAAAATAGAGGAAGACTTTTGAAAGAAAAAAATAGGTTTTCAATGGTTCAAAGATGGAGAAAGGAACAACAATTTTTTCCATGCAGTGGTGAAAGATAGAAGGACCAGATTAAGAATACAAAGAATCCAAGATACAGAAGGAAATTGGTTGGAAAACCAAGATAATATAGCAGAAGCTGCAGATTATTTTTTCCAAAAATAGTTTGAAAAGAAGGAGGATACTGAAGATTTCTCAATGCTGGAAGTTCTTCCAAAGCTTATAACAAAAGTTCAAAATAAAGAATTGAAGAAGATCCCAACTATAGAGGAAGTACAAGTAGTAGTTATGTGATTGAATAGAAACATTGTTGTTGGTCCTGGTTGTATGACAGGTGCATTTTATAAGGATGCATGGAGAAAAATCTTAGAGGATGTATACCAAATGGTCATAGCCTTTTTTTGTGGATATAAGCTTCCAAGGTTTATTACTCACACAAATTTGGTTTTATTACCAAAAAAGTTAGTAGTAAACACTTTTTTAGATCTTAGACCTGTTTCAATTAGTAATTTTGTGAATAAGGTCTTTTCTAGAATTATTCATCAAAGATTAAATTGCATTTTTCCTGATATAGTGTTTTAAGAACAAGCTGGTTTTGTTCAAGGTAGGAGTATAGCTGAAAACATTCTTGTGCTTCAAAAAATTGCTTTTGAAATTAGGTAAAGGGGAAAGCCTCCTAACATGGTGATAAACTAGATATAATGAAGGCATATGACAGGGTTGAATGACTATTTCTTACAAAAGTGTTGAGAAAGATTAGTTTTTGTGAGCAAATAATTGATATGGTGTTCAGATTGCTGGCAAATAACTGGTATTCAATATTCCTAAATGGATAGCCTAAGAGTTTCTTCAAATTATCTAAAGGGCTAAATAAAAGAGATTTATTATCACCTACATTGTTAATTATTGCAGCAGAGGTTTTATCAAAAAGCCTAAAGCAACTATTGGTCAGAAAAGAGTTCAAAAGTCTAAAGCTTAATCATCTGGCATTTGCAAATGATATAATTATACTTTATAAGGCAGAAATGGTTACATTGTAGCTGATCACATAAATATTAGAGAAGTATGAGAAGGTCTCTGGGTAGAAAATTAACAAGGAAAAAAGTGTACTATATTTTCATGGTACTGTTTTACATGAAATAGTTATAGCAGTAGAGGTAGCATGAAGAAGAATAAAGTCTATTATCAATAGATTATGAATAGAATTACTAACAAGTTGCAGGCATAGAAGGGAAAATTGCTATCTTTAAGAGGTAGAGCAATTCTTACTAAGCATGTAATTCAAAGCATTCCCATACACTGTCTATCTATTCTGAAGCCCCCTAAGAATGTACTAAGTACTATTCAGAAAATATTTGCTAAGTTCTTCTGGAGTAGTACCATCGGGGGAAGAGGAAGACATTAGGTATCATGGTTTACTATGTGTATACCTGAGGCAGAAGGGGGAAATAGGTTTCATGTGGTTAGATGATGTTTCAACAGCCCTCTTTTGTATGCTATGATGGAACTTTGGAAGTAAGAAGACTCTCTGAAGTGACTACATGTTTAATAAGTACTGTAAAAAATATCATCCTAAAAAAGTTTGGTGGAAAGTGGTTGGAGGATCTCAAGTATGGAAGAAAATACTACAGGTAACAGACCTAACTGATCACCTAATTATTTGAAATATTGGAGGAGGGAATGCTCATTTTATGGTTTAACAATTTGAGTGGGTCGGGAGTTTTCTACTCTATTCTGCAAAAAAGCAAAGCAGGGGAAACAAACTATCAAAGTGTGAAGGATTTGACATCTGGAGGGGTTAGGGATGAAGAGTTAATGAAGAAATTATTGCCAGAATAAATAGTGGAACATGTAATTTAGAATGTAAGGCCAGCCCAACAACAGACACTAAATGATAAACCAATATGGAGTGTGGAACCAAGAGGAAATTTAACTTTGAAGTCAGTATGGGATTGTGTGAGATATAGAGAAGAGCCTAATAACTCTATGGACAGTTGTGGATAAAACGAATGCCATTTACGATGTATTTTTTATATGGAAAATATAAAAAGAAAGAAATGTAGTGGATAATATAATAAGGAAATGGGGTATACATGGTCCTTCCAAGTGGTGGTGTTATCAAAATCTATTTCAAAAGACCATATCTCATGTATTACTGAGATCTTATTCTGCAAATAGGACATGGTCCTAGTTTCCTTCTTTTGCAGGTATCAATATCTAAAGACTGAGTCTAAGATAGACAATACAAGCATGGTGGGAAGTTCAGGTGAAGCAGAGGGAGAAGATGTATTTTAGATTAGTACCAACAATCATCCTATGAGAACTATGGAAGAGAAGGAATGATATGACACATGAAGGTAGAATGGTGAGTTCACAGAATAATCTATAATATCACTAGGCATTTGAGAATATTGTTGAAAGTTAGAAACCCAAGCTTGGAGTTTCCTATTGAATGGCCATCAATTCTAGAGCAGTTAAGTCAACTGAGGCCAAAAGTCAAGCTAGTACTATGGGAAATGCCAAAGCAAGGTTGGTGTAAATACAACACAAAAGGAGCATCAAAAGAGAATCTAGGTAGAAGTTCATAGTCATTTTTTAAGGGATGCACAAGGTTACTTAATACATGCAGAAGGGTTAATAGTAGAGAACAGAGACAACATCGAAGCAGAAGCAAAGGCAATACTATATGCAACCACTCATTGCAATCAAACAAGGAAATAAAGGGTAATTATTAAGTCTAATTCACTTGCAATGCAGAAATTCATATATCAGACTTAGGAAGTTCTATGGAAGATAGACATTGTAGAGCAGATAAATCAATTAACGGCAGGCACACAAGTATTCATATAACATGTACTCAGAGAGGGCAATCAACTGGCTAATTACTTAGATAACTTAGTAGTTCAACAAGGTGATTTCACATTTATATGATTCAACCAACTATCGAGTTTAGGCAGGAGGATTCTTAATAGTGACAAACAGCAATGCCCATATTTGAGACTAGTACCAACGAAGGAGTAAAGGGACTGGAAGAGCTACAATAAATTTTTTCACATGCACTATATGTGCAACCTGATAAGGTAAACAAAAGAGCCAAAATGCTACTTAGCCTATCTACACTAGCCAACAAAAAGGGAATCTCAGTAGGTAGGAGGTCACATAGTTAGATGCATAACAAGCGACTGAAGTACTTGAAACTTTCCAAATATCAGCGGGTCCGAGCATCCCAGAATCTCCATCCCAGCTATACCTATAACTCAAGAATGATACAGATATTGAAATAAAGCTACAAGGTAGTCAGTAATCCCAAAGGGGAGTATAACTTACTTGGAGTAAGAGACAATCATCAGTGGACTAGACCCGATGTGTTAGCACCAAAAAGCACTAGTGGCATCCATAAACTAGAGATCTCACCTAAGATATTAGCAAGCAAAGAAGCAAGTTAGGAACTTAAATAAGGAGAAATCATTAACCAGAAGAATGAAGGAAGCTACTTACTCATGCAAGCTGGACAAAGCTCTAAGCTGGAGTATCCATGGCACGGGGTTAAGTACCCATAGCTGAAAAAGATTGAACTGCACATTAATGAAAGAGGTGGAGTGAAAGGGAGCTTAGCTCTAAGCTCAATTAGGAAACTCTACTCTCTTTTATCTGTTTGTTTTATTGGGTCGGGTCAATGTTTTGGTCTGATCCTTTTGTTTACAAAACATGTAATTTGTTGGATTTTTTGGATGGGTTGGTCTATCAGGACTATTTTTTATTAATAAAATCACAAATTAAACGAAAAAATATTATATTATTATTATTATTAATATTTCTTTTCTTCTTTTTGTTGAAAATATTTGGGGCCCTTTTTGAGAAATGTAGGCCTACCTTTACCTTTTGTTTGCAATCCAACTGAATACTAAGTTCATGCAATTAATTTTCTAATTTCTTACATGAATCTGAATCTTAAAGATTAACGCCAATATAAATGAATCAAAGTAAGGATAACCATAACTTTTTTTCTTCTAGTAGTTAGAATACTTTAGATTCGTTAGATCTAAAGTTTTGAGGCAACTCACGGGGTTTGGATGGAGATATAGTTTAACCAAGCATTTAACTTCCGGCTCTGGTAAAATTAAAAAAATTAATATGTGCGTTGGGAACCAAAGCATCTGGCATTAGCCATTAACTTGGTGGATTTATAAGAGAGGGACTTTATACATTTGGTACATATGAAGAGAACGTCTCCTATTCATTTAGGGAATGTTCAATGGGATTTTATATCCTCATCTTGCTTTCTGGTATGAAAAAATGTCTTAGTAAATCAGAAAGAAAAATGTTGCTTAGGGCATATGCAAATAGATGCAAGTTTTATTTCATTCTTCAATACGATTACATAATACAATTCGACCTATGTATATTTACATTGAATAAATAAAAAATATATTGTAGGAAGATTTAAGCATACTACCATATTTTCTAGTTAACCTATGGTTTTTAGTTCTTCTTTCCTTCAGAACTTGTTGTGTAGTCCTCGGTACATTGCTTGAAAAAACCCCTAAATTTTCAAGCTTACTTTAGGATAATTTACGGTGCTACACCTCAATACACTATATGGCAGTTGTTGATATTATTGTGCTCTGGATTACACAATGTAATGATCCCTTTAGTCTTAGGCTGCATTTGTTTTTTTTTAATATTCAGACGTCTGAATCTGAATGCACATCTGAATGATTAAGATGTTGTCTCTAGATCTGAAAACTGAATGATTAAGACTGTTTGTTTTTCAACATATGAATGTTCAAAAAAATTTTATCTGTATATATAATAAAATAAAAAATACCATTCAAATAAAAATATAATTATATATTAGAAAAGTATGTAATTTAATACAACAAAATTATTATTTTATTCAAAAAATAATTTATGTTTGTTAGAACTCTTGTGAACAGTGAGTTTTGAGCGTTATTTTCTTCATGGTATCAAGTCTTTGGCTCAATTGAATATAAACGATCCTGAAGCTCTCCTTTTCCTCACAAAAAATCCATGGCTTCATCTTCTAACACCGCTCTATCTCATTCTCTGTCACCATCCTTTCTTCACCAACTAGCATTGATTTGTCCTATCAAACTAAAACCTTCAAATTACCTTTTCTAGAGAACACAAATTTTCCAACTTATGCAAATCTTGAAAGTTGAAAAGGTTATTAGGGAGGACCCTCCATCTGAGACTTTAAAGAAGAAGAAAGAAGAAGTCAATTCAAATCCAAAATTCATAAAATGGGGGAACATGACGTTCTTGTTAGGAGTTGGCTTACCGAAATAATTATAGAAGAATCTATGTTCCTTATTATAGGATGTTTGACTGCAAAACAGATGTGGACTTGCCATGAGGATACGTACCTACAAGCAAGCAAGGATAAGGAGTTCCAGTTAAAGGAACAAATTCGAACTATGAAACTAGGGTTAAATTTATTGATGAATAAATTAAGGAGTTTTAAGGGATTTGTGGTAGTCTTAAAAGTAATTAATTTTGCTAGAGGTCTTGGAAGCAAATACAAGACCTTCACACCATGATGTTGGGTAAACCACCATAACCTACCTTTAATCAATTTGTGAATGCTCCTGGAGGAATTTGAAATAAGGAAATACAGAGAAGTCGAAGAACAGGCTCTGCAGACTTCTTCTGACACAACCATGGCTTTTATGGCACAAAAGGCTTAAGGACAATGTCGAGGCAACTCTTTTAGAGGAAAGGAAATTCAATGTGGAAGAGGAAATCGGGGAGGCTTTAACCAGCGTCAGTTCCCTACATAACCTGGAGCAAATCAGCCAACGAAGAATCTTAAAAGTAATCCCTATAGAATTTGTGGAAGAAATAACTATACAACGCTCGTTTGTTTCTTTAGAGGGGATTATTTCTATCAGTCATAAAAAGAAATACTACAATCCCAGTCGCTATGTCAATCGATAATCACCTTTACATGGACTCAGGTACTACCAATCATATGCTGAATTCTTCAAGTATTCTTATGAAATATTCTCCATTTAAGGAAACTGAAATATTCTAGAACTATTAGTTTTTTGCATAGCAATAAATTGATTGATGTCGAAAGATGGAATAAAAATTTTTCTGTTTGTGCTAGTTGACAAATGGGAAAGAGTTCTTAGTTACCCTTTCAAGTATCAAATAAAATAGAAACTGAGCCATTAGCAAAAATTCATAGCAATTTATAGAAACCTGCTCTTATTGCATCATCTCAAGGAATTAAATATATTCGTTGACTATTGCACGCAATTTACTTGGTTTTATCCTTTGAAGAGAAAATCTAAAAAAATGTCTACATTTATAGTCTTTCAAAAATTGGTAGAAGATCAATTATCAAGGCAGCTTAAGGTGTTGCAGTGCGATGGTGGAGGAGAATTCAATAGTTTGGCATTTATTAATCACTTGGTTCAAACTGGTATCATAAGACAAATTTCATGTCCACATACTCCTGAACAGAATGGAGTCGCAGAGAGAAAACACAGACAAATTATTGAAACGAGTCTAACTTTGCTCTTTAATGTAAATTTACCAATGTTTCTTTGGGCTGAAGCTTTTACGATTATTTTTTTCTAATTAATAGAACGCCTACCTTTACCTTGAGCATGCAGTCTCCTTTTGCTAAATTACATGGACAAACTCCTGTATATAATACTTTAAAGGTCTTTGGGTGCAGATGTTTTTCATATCTCAAAGGACAAAATAAGGATAATTTCAATATAAAACATTTCCTTAGTACTTATTGTTTATGGCCTACTTCATAAAGGGTTTAGGTGTTATCATCCTCAATCGAGAAAGATTTTCATCTCTCGACATGTTATCTTTGATGTACTAAAACTAACTTATGTATCCTTTACTAATGGTCTCTCTACAAAACCAAGTAGCACTCAATTTGTTACTTTCAGGAGTTCGTACAACAACTACACAAAAATTCAGCTACTATAAATATTTGACATAATTTTGCCACTATAGGTTCATAGCCTGAGAACCTTGAACCCTTTATTGTTGGGAAAATAAATATTACCACCCAAGATAATATCCACACAAGTAGCAATAACAGGAGTAACAACGACACCAAATATTATAACGGGGTAAATAAAATATTCAATGGAGTAATACAATAATATTGATTACAACTTGATAGTGTCAAAAGACTACTACTCTTTATAAATGAAACAACATTCTTTTTATTTCTCACAACTCACTACAATATTACTCTCACACTATTATCTCACAAACTATAGAATATTTATGGATTACTCTCTTTTCTCTCTATTGCTCTCTCAATTTTGGTGAGTCTTACAATGAAAGTGAACTCATCTATTTATAGATGAACTTTCCATACTTTTCATGTTACGACACCAATTTTCAAATCATGTTGCAACACCAATTTTCAACTTCATAACCTCACATTAATCATGTGGCAACACCAATTTTCTTTTCCTTTTTATTTATTTTATTTGACTATTTTTTATCCCACAAATCTCTCCCTTAATTTTGATTTTTCTTCTTCATTCCAAGACTTGATCTCAATCTCTGAAAGTCTTCAAACTTGAGAGACTTTGTGAAAAATTCTGCAACTTGATCATGGAATTTCACGTACTTGAGGTCTATCTCTTTTTCAGAAATGCATTCTCTGATGAAGTGATACTTTGTATCTATGTGCTTACTTCGATCATGATATACTGGATTCTTGGAAAGAGCCTGTGCTGACTTGTTATCAACACAAATCATCGTGGCTGCAGTCTGTGGTAAGTTAAGCTCCTTCAATAATTTTCTCAACCAAATGGCATGGCACGTACATGACATTGCTGCTACATATTCAACTTCACACGTTGAGAGAGTAACAATGGTTTGTTTCTTTGAGCTCCAAGAAACAACACAATCACCCAAGAAAACACAAAATCTGATGTGCTTTTCCTATCATCTACATCTCCCTCATAATTGCTATCACAAAATCCCACAAGGTTAAAATCATTAGAAGAAGAATAAAATAGTCCAAGGTCTATCGTAAATTTTAGGTAACGAAGAATTCTTCTAGCAACTTTTAAGTGAGTAGAGGTAGGAGCTTCCATGAATCGACTTACTACTCCAACTACAAAAAGTATATCTGGTCTCGTACAGGTCAAGTACCTCAGACTTCCCATGAAACTTTTGAAAAGAGTAGAGTCCACTTTTTCACCATTATCAAACTTTGATAATTTTGTTCCACTTTCCATTGGGGTGTTCACAGGATTGAAATCAAACATGTTGAATTTCTTCAAAATCTCCTTTGTATAGCTTTCTTGAGATATGAAGATGCCTTCCTCCATTTGATTAACTTCTAGGCCTAAGTAATATGACATGATACCTATGTTTGTCATCTAAAATTCAAAGGACATAGTTTTCTTGAAAGCTTCAAACAAACATGGATTATTACCCGTCAAAATAAGATCATCAACATAAAGACAAACAATTAAAACATCTCCATTAGTATGAACTTTAATGTAAAGAGCATATTCATGGAGACAACGAGTAAATCCATTTTCTTAAAAATACTTGTCAATGTGACTATTCCACGCTCGTGGAGCTTGGTTCGACCCATATAAAGCTTTTTTCAATTTCAATACTTTATCTTCGTGATTCTTGACTACAAAGCCCAATGGTTGTTCAACATAGACTTCCTCTTCAAGATATCCATTTTAAAAAGTCGACTTGACATCTAGTTGATGGATTTTCCACTTTATTTGTGCCACCAAAGAGATTAGTAGATGTATTGTCTCCATGCGGGCAACAAGTGCATAGACTTCTTCATAGTCAATGCCATGTCTTTGCTTGTAGCCTTTAGCTACAAGTCTTTCCTTATATCTCTCTGCCTTTCTATAAGAATTCTTCTTTGCCTTGTATACCCATTTAACTCTAATTGCTTAATAATCTTTAGAAAGAGTTGTTAACTCCCAAATGTTATTCTTTTTTATCAACTGAATTTCTTTCTCCATGGCTTGTCTCCATTTTTTGTCTGTAACAGCATCATCAAAATTCATTGGTTCACTATCAGCATAGAGACAACACAAAAAATCAAAATTAGTAACTTCTTCTATGTTATCATAGAGTTATTGGATGCTCTTCATCCTCTGTGGCCTTTCACTTGAACACTGATCTTGAGAAGAAGGAGAGGCAACATTCACTGGTAGGGTTGATCCTATGTAGGTGCCATGGTATCCTACTCTTCTTCATCTCCAAAGTATGGAAGAAAATTATATGTTCTTTTTTTTTGGAGCCTCCTGGCCTTCCCAATTCCATGACACTTCTTTATCAAATTCAATATCACGACTGACCACCACTTTGTTGTTGCTTAGATTGTATAACTTATAGCCTTTTGAACTAGCGTCATAGCCAATAAACACATACCTGATGCTTCGATCATCAACTTTAGCTCTCCCTTGATGTGGAACATGAGCATAGGCTATGCTCCCAAAAATTCTCAAGTGCTTGACACTTGGCTTTCTTCCGCTCCATACTTCTTGAGGTGTTTGATCTTTCACATTTCTTGTTGGAGACCTGTTGCTTAAATAAACTGCACATGAAATAGCCTCAGCCCAAAATTCTTTTGGCATATTTTTAGTTTTCAACATACATCTTGCCATATTAAGAATTGTTCAACTTTTTCTTTCTGCAACTCTATTTTGTTGGGGCGAGTAAGGTACCGTTAGAGGGAGACGGATATCGTGAGAATGACAAAATTAATTAAATTCTTTTTAAGTGAATTTGCCTCCTCTATCGGACCTTAAGGCTTTTATTTCATAGCCGCTCTCTTTTTCTAGAAGTGCTTTGAAATTTTTAAAGGCAACAAAAGCTTCTAATTTTTGTTTCAAGAAATATACCCAAGTCTTTCTACTTAAATCATCAATAAAGAGTAAGAAGTATTTACTTTTACCAAAATAAGGTGGATTGATTGGACCATACACATCACTATGAATAAGCTGAAGTGGATTAGTTGCTCTTGACGTGGTTTTCTTCGGAAAACTCCTCCTTGTATGTTTTCCAAGAAAACAAGCTTCACACAACTGATTGGGATGATTGATTGATGGAATTCTATCAACTATGTTCTTGTCTCCCATTGATTTGAGAACTTCAAAGTTCAAATGTCCAAATCGCATGTGCCAACACCATGACTCATCTTGCACAATAGCCTTCAAACACTTTGCATTAATGGTCTTAGGATTCAAAGAAAATAATTTATTTTTTGCCATATGCACTTTGGCAATTAAATTATTACTTGAATCTCTAAGCCAGAGATGCATATTTTTCATATAAATATCATATCCTTTTTCAAGAAGTTGGCCCAAACTCAAAATACTATTTTTTAGTTTTGGCACATAGTAAACCTCATTGATCAATTTGTGATTGCCATTTTTACAGGATATCAAAATCGTACCTATTCCTTCAATTTGAATCTTTGAGGTATCTCCAAAAATACATTACCTCTCGTCGTTTTCTTAATCTCCATAAAATTCTCTTCGTATCCACACATATGATTACTTGCTCCATTATTAAGATACCATGAACTGTAATCATCTGTATCATCTTCTGTGAGTACCATTAACAATATTGACTCATCTTCTTCTTTGTTATTGTCAATAAGGTTAGCTTTTTCTTCAAATTACTACGATATTTCCAAGAGTAATGTCCAAATTTATGATAGTTGTAGCACTTAATTTTAGATTTGCCATACCTTATTTCATTGGTACCTTGATAAGCTCTATATTTTCTTCCTCCTTGTTGTCCACGACCACGTCCTCTGAATGTTTGGTGGTTTTTATCTTCATTGTTGAATTTGTTGGTGTTACTCCTTCCTTCCCCATGACCTCCATGGCAGCCACGGCCTCTCCATTGTACATTTCCTCCGTAACATTTTTCACCTCCAAAATCTTTGAAGGATGCTTGAGTTTTAAGAAGTTGCTCTAATGGCTCTTCTTTTCATCTTTTCTTCGTAGGCTTGTAAAGAACCTTCCAATTGCTCTACTTTCATAGAGTCTAAATATTTAGACTCCTCAATAGCACACATCACATAATTAAATTTGGGTGTTAAAGGGCTAAGGATCTTGTCTACCACATACACATCATTTACTTCTTCCCTGTACCTTTTTAGTTGATTCACAACAGCCATTATTCTTGAACAAAATCCAATATGGATTCGGATTCTTTTATTTTTAAAACTTTAAAATCAACCCTTAGAGTTTGAAGTTTTACCTTCTTCACCTTATCAACTCCTTGGAGAGAATTTTGTAAAATCTCCCGAGCTTCTTTCGAGGTGGTTGCATCAGCCACCTTCTCAAACATACCATCATCCAGACATTGGTGGATGAGAGTGAGGGCCTATTGATCTTTTTTCCTTGTTTTAATCAAGATATCTTTTTCATTATGAGACAGAGTTTTCTCATTGGAGGATTTTGTATACCTTTTATCTACAATGTCCCAAACATCTTGAGAACCAAGAATGGCTTTCATTCGTACGCACCATTTTTCATAATTTTCTTTTGTAAGGCGGGGGTACTGAAAAGATAGTGGACTATTATTTGCCATGGCTCTGATACCACGTTGTTGGGAAAATAAATATTCCCACCCAGGATAATATCCACACAAGTAGCAATAACAGGAGAGTACAACAACAACAAATACTATAACTGGGTAAATAAAATACCCAATGGAGTAATACAATAATACTGATTACAACTTGGTAGTGTCAAAAGACTACTACTCTTTATAAACGAAACAACACTTTTTTTGTTTCTCACAACTCACTATAATATTACTCCTACACTATCATCTCACAAAGTATATAATAACTGTGGATTACTCTATTTTCTCTCTATTGCTCTCTCAATTTTGGTGTGTCTTACAATGAAAGTGAACTCATCTATTTATAGATGAACTTTCCATACTTTTCATGTTGAGACACCAATTTTTGAATCATGTTGCAACACCAATTTTCAACTTCATGTCATCACATTAATCATATGGAAACACCAATTTTCTTTTCCTTTTTATTTATTTTATTTGACTATTTTTGATCCCACATTTATAACCTTCGGTCTCACTACTTCATAAATGAAACCTGAGCTGCCTGCACCTTCTATTCAGGTTACTATGCCTTTCGAGATAACAACACCAAGTCTACGTAACTCCAACACCAGTAATGTCACATGAAGGGAAAGAGGAACTGGAAGACAACAAGCTGAAACAACAACAAAATGGAGCTATAAATTGTTGGCAGAAAGCAAACTACAGAGAAGAAGAGTTGAAACTTATTTTAGTACTCTTATTTTTCTCTTAATTGAACATTACATAGACTACAAACATATATATAGTGTGTGTGTGAGAGGAATACAAACCACAAAACAAGCAAAAATATCTACTAACTAGGAGTTTCTAGACAAATCCTAAAATATCTACTAACTAGGAGTTTCTAGACAAATCCGAAAAATCTACTAACTAGGAGTTTCTAGACAAATCTTAATTTCCTAACACTCCTCCTTAAGATTTTTCATTGAAACTCCCTGCAACGTCCTTTGGAACTCAAACTTGTTGGTGGGAAGAGCCTTGGTTAGAATATCAGCTTGTTGTTCTATACTTCTATAATGCACCAGCTTAACTTCGCCATTCTTCTCGGTATCTCATAAAGCATGAAATTTGTTGTTGATATGCTTCGTCCTTCCATATTGCACTGGATTTTCATCCATAACAATGGTTGATTTATTATCCATATAGATCATTGTTGGTTCTTCTGGCAAAAGATCCAATTCAAACAAGATTTTTCTCAACCAAATTCCTTGATTTATAGCAGATGCAGCAACTACATACTCGGCTTCAGATAAAGATTGAGCTACGATATCCTTCTTATTTGTGCTCCAAGGAAAAAAGTCTGAACTAAATGAAAAAGAGTAACCAGATGTGTTTTTGTAATCATCCAAATATTCACCCCAATCACTATTTGAATAGCCAATAAGAGCTCTATTCTCCACACTTTTGTACCAAATGCCATAATCAGTTGTCCCTCTAATATACCTCAACACCCTTTTAGCAGCTCCAAAATGCTTAGTGCTGGACCATTGTATATATTGGGATAGTAGACTAGTAGCAAACATCATATCTGGCCTGGTAGCAGTTAGATACAACAAGCTTCCAATAAGGCTCCTATAAAGTTTTGAATCTGCACGTTCTTCTCCATCATCCTTCATTAACTTTTCATTTACAACAAGTAGAGTTGCAACAGGTTTGCACTTATCAAGTTTGAATCTTTTTAAGAGATTCAAGGCATACCTCTTTTAGTACAATAAAATTCCTTCAGAAGATTGAAAAATCTCAATTTCCAAGAAGAACTTAATCTGTCCTAGATCAGACATTTCAAAATTTTTTAGCATTGTATTTTTAACTTCGTGAACCGCAAGAGAATCTTCACCTGTGATCATCAAATCATCAACATAAATGGATATCACAATCAAACTTCCATCGGCTTGCCTTTTGAAGTATAAAGTAGCCTCATTTAGGCTTCTTTTCAAGCCTTGATACAACAAATGTGTATCTAGCCAACTATACCAAGCTCTCGGAGCTTGTTTAAGGCCATAAAGAGCCTTTTTAAGCTTGTACACCTTGTATTCTACACCTGCAACTATAAAACCTTCAGATTTTTCAACATAAATATCTTCTTCAAGAAATCCATTTACAAATGCAGATTTGACATATAAATGGTAGATTTTTCACTTATATTGTGCTGCAAGAGCGACTAGAAATCTTACTGGTTTATGCCTCATGACAAGAGCAAACATATCTCCAAAGTTCACTCCAGGCTGCTGGGAATAGCCTTTAACTACAAGTCTAGATTTATGTTTAAAGATGGAGCCATCTGGATTAAACTTCGTTCTATAGACCCATTTGACACTGATGATATTTTTTTGGTTGGGTCTATCAACCAGCTCCCAAGTATCATTTTTATTAATCATGGCAAGCTCCTTGTCCATTGCAGAAATCGAAGCTTCATGACTTGCTGGTTCTTTAAAAGAAGATGGTTCCACGAGAGCAAAATTGCATTGGTCATAAACTTCAGGTAGTGACCTGGTCTTCAAAACTGGAGAATTTGAAGTTAATTTAACATCTGAATTGTGCTCTTTTCCAATAATAGGACTAGAAAAAATATTACTCTTTTGCAGATTTAGAGATGTAACTGAAGTACTCCCTTCTTGGTTCTTTACAATAATATTTTGATCCCAATCATAGTGGCTAGACTCGTCCACCGCAAGATTGCTACTGATACGCACTTTTTTTGTACTAACATTTTACATTTTGTACCTTTTTGCAGTTGTTCTATAGCCCAAAAAAATACAGAGTTCTTTCTTGTTGTCCAATTTGCCTCTTTTAGTATATGAAACATGGTCATAGCACACTAAACCAAATACTTTCAAGTATCTCGCAGACGGCTTTATACCCCTCCATGCTTCAAATGGTGTTATGTCTTGAAGTGCTCTAGTTGGTAACCTGTTCAGCAAATAGACTGCGGTATTGACTACCTCAGCCCAAAAATATTTAGGCATCTTCTTTTTTGCCAACATATATCTCCCCATCTCCATCACTGTTTTGTTCTTCCTCTCAGAAACCCCATTCTGTTTTGGAGTGTAGCTAACAGTGAATTTTAGTTAAATACCCAAGTTTTTACAATACTTGCTGAACTAATGTGAAGTATATTCAGTTCCATTATCTGACCTGATATACTTCAACCGACATCCACTCTCCATTTCTACCATATCCTTGAATTCTTTAAAAACATAAAACACTTGAACTTTGCTACTTAAAAAATAAGACCATGTCATTCGAGTTAGATCATCTATGAAGAGAATAAAATATTTATTCCCACTCAAAAAAGACGTCCTTATTGGTCCATATATATCTGTATGAACCAGTTCTAGCTTTTCCTTCGCCTTCCAAGACTTCTTTTAGGAAAGGATCGTCTATGCAATTTACCAAATTGACATGACTCACAAACATCTCGGCACATGTAAATTTTGGGTACATCAAGCACCATACCCTTGGATTGCATATAAACCAATGAACTAAGGTTGTAATGACTGAATCTTTTATGCCAAAGTCAGGTATCACTCATTTCAACATTGAAAGAGCAACTTTTAGCAAAATAGCATGAAATTGGAAAGGAATTACCAATCATGCTAATTTTAGCTACTTCGCAACCTTTAGGATCATAAATGGCACATTTTTATCCTTAAAAGTAAGTGAATAATTATTGTAAAGTAACTTAGCAACACTCAACAAGTTTTGAGTCAAGCTTGACACATAAAGAACATCGTTTATGATTTTTATACCTTCGTCCATAAGGAATTTTACTTATCCTCTTCCTTGAGCTTGCACCAGTGCACCATCTCCAAGTGTCACTTTGGTCCAATCAGACCTGTCCAAGATAACAAATAAATTTTCATCAATCGCCATGCTCCTTGTGTATGCACTATCAACATACCAATTATATTGATCAACATGTGATGTGTGAGAAGCCATGAATACCTCCTCCTCTGATTTTTCAACTTGGTGATCTTCCGCAAAATTTACTCGTTGGGAAGACTGACCACTATGAGCTTGTTTTACCTGTAATACTTCTCAATGTGTCCATACTTCTTACAATATCTACATTAAATAGGAGACCTCTTGGACTTCTGTCAATAATTCTTCTCCAAGTGGTTTGTCTTCTTACAAACACCACAAGGTGGAAATTTTCCTTTCCTCTATGATTCACCTTGGTATCCACCAGATTTCGCCTCTCCAGAGTGGTCTAAAGAGGCTCTTTGACTTTCTTTTGTTGCTTGAATTTATGCATTACTTGAAAGGAATCTTCAACTGTCCCTCACTTAACATGGTCACCCTTTGCTCTTGAATTTGCAATTTAGAGATCAGCTCAGCTATTGAAAGAGTAGTCAAGTCACATGACTCTTCAATAGCTAAGATTTTTTATTCAAACTTGTCTGGAAGGTTGACCATGATCTTCTCTACAACTTGCTAATCCGGAAATTTTCACCAAGTATCCTTATTTGGTTCACAATATCCATCGGCTTGGAAGAGTGTTCCTTGACAGTATCTGAATCCTTCATCTTCAAGAGCTCAAACTCCCTCTTCAAAGCTAAGACCTTAATAGACTTAACTCTGTTGCTGCCTTTAAACTCCTCGTTTAGCTTATCCCAGGCTTCTTTGGCTGTCTCACAAGCCATAATTCTTGTAAACATCAGTTCCATAAAACTTGAATGTATACAAGTGAGAGCTCTTGGAGATCTAGTCACCAACTCATCATACTTTTTTATTTCATTAAGAGTTGTGTTGTCTCTCAATGCCTAGACAGTAGGTTCCCCTCTCTCAATGACATCCCACAAGTTGAGAGCATTCAAATAAACCTTCATTTTAATGGCCCAAATATGGTAATTATCCCCTGAAAAAATCAGAGGACCTGTTTTTGGTTTATTTTCTGGTGCCATGTTTTTCAGCAAATAAATCCAAGAAAAAGAGTTAAAAATAAGATGAGTCAGTCAACGAAAAAAGATTCAGATCCCATAATAAATGGGCTCTGATGCCATGTCACTAGAAGGGGAAGAAGAACACAAGAAAGGGAAGCAGAACCGAAAAACAACAAATTGAAACAACAACAAAATAGAGCTATAAATTGTTGCCAGGAAACAAACTGCAGAGAAGAAGAGCTGAAACTTGTTTTAGTACTCTCATTTTTCTCTTAATTGAACATTACATAGACTACACACATATATATATATTGTGTGTAAGGAATACAAACCACAATACAAGCAAAAATATCTACTAACTAGGAGTTTCTAGACAAATTCAAAAATATCTACTAACAAGGAGTTTCTAGACAAATCCAAAAATATCAACTAACTAGGAATTTCTAGACAAATCTTAATTTTCTAACAAGTAACCCTTTATCTCTTCCTAATTTGATAACTGACATTGTCAGCTCTACAATGTCCAATGTCCAATGTCCCAAGTATTAAACTATTTGTAGAAGTACCACATTTTTCTCCAACCCTTCTCCTTATACACTCCCACCAGTAGTTAATACGTACCACATGGTCACATGATATCAGTCTAGTATCATATCAAACCCCACATTTCAGTCTCTTTTCCTTGCTACCAGTTCTCATCTCGATATTGCGGAACCAAAGACTATTAAGATAGTCTTGTCTAAACCCCACTAGTTTTCTGCTATGCAATGAGTAATACAAGCTCTCAGATCTAACAGAACTTGGATATTGGTTCCTCGAGAGCCTAATATGAATGTTGTTGGTTCTTGTCGGGTGTTCAAAACTAAATTTCATGTCGATGGGCCTATAGAATAGCTCGTATCTCACTTGGTTGCTAAAGGTAAAAATCAAATTGAAGATATTTACTTTAAGGATACGTTTAGTGTCGTTGTAAGGGCTGCAACAATTTGGATTATTTTATCCATTTCTATTACGTTGCATTGGGAGATCAAGAACTCGATGTCAAAAAATGTATTTTTACATGGAGATCTGAAGGAGACATTTTTCATGGAACAACGACCCGTATTTCGCAATCCTATCTTCCAAAATCATGTTTGTCTACTCCAAAAGGCCCTTTACAAACTAAAGCAAGTTCCAAAAACATGATTTCATAAGTTTAGTTTGTATCTCCTTCACCTTGTATTTTTTATAGCAAGGCAGATTCATCTTTGTTTGTCCTACAATACCCTCAAGGTACTATATTTCTCCTTATTTATGTGGATGATATTATATTGACTGGTAGCACTTTCTCTTTTTTTTCTAATCTCATACACAAGTTACAATCTCATTTTCCATGAAAGACTTGGGACCTCTTTACTTTCTTCTTGGCATTATGGTATTTTGTGATAAAAATGGCCTTCTTCTTAGCCAATAGAATTATGTTGCTTCTATTTTCTCTAACAAACAGATACGGTCTCTCCCCGTGCTCATCAAACTCTTCTTTCCTAGAAACATCATCTACATGCTTCCACGGGCTCTCTTATGGATGTTTATGAATATTGCAGATTAGTTGGTGCTTTAAAATACTTGATGATAACTCGACCTGAGATATATCATGTTGTGAACCTTTTATGTCAATATATGCAAACTCCTATTGAAGTCCTTTAGTCCAAGATCAAATGTGTGCTTTTCTACATCACTAAAATTCTTCACTTACGTCTACTTATCTCTACTAAATTATCTCTTAATTTGGTTGGTTCTTTAATGCTGATTGATCTAGATGTGCCATTACTCGATGCTCTACAATTGAAATTTGTGTTTTTCTTGGATCCAATTGCATTAGTTGATCCTTTGGGAAATTTAACATTAATACAAGGTCGAGAGTGGAAACTGAGTATAGCTCATTAGCTTTGCTAGATGTGGACTTGACTTGGATCACCTTCTTGTTGAAAGACATTGGTACCTCCTTGAATTATCCTTCATCTCTCTTTACGGACAATATTAGTTCTCTCCATTTAATGGCTAATCTAGTGTCATATGCTCCCACAAAGCATATCGATCATGATTATCGTTCCATTCGTGAAAAATTGGTCCAAGGTGCAATGGTAACCACAATTGTTCTATCATTTCAATAAGTTACAGACATCTTCACCAAATAATAGGTAAATTTTCGATTCCAGGCGCTATGATCCAAGCTCGGCATTGTCAAAACCCCACCACCACTGTGAGGGGGGATGTAAGACAACCGAGTTAGGGTGGTTAGGACTCCTAGTCTAACACTAACCTAAGCAAACCAGAATTAGTCACTAGAGTTAGAACTTTTATATGTTGATATCTAATTTTTGCCCTCCTCAACTAGGTTTAATCCTGAGTTTCTTCAGTTTTTAAATAAAATTGAAGTATTTATTTTATCCAAATAAAAATTTGCTAAAATAACATTTTGGGGGTTAATTTGTCATTTTAAATAGCAATTATACATCTCTATAATTTTATATATGACATCATATAATTTTTGTTACTTAAATAATTATTTTATTAAAAAATTAAATTTTTAACCGAGATTCATCTCAAAAATTGATTCAAACGGGTGAATCTTGATTTGAATGTGTTTTGTTCTAAAAATTGGGTTATTTGAAAAATATTTACTTGAATTTATTAAATTAGGAAACTCGAGATTAAATCGATTGTTTATTATTTTAAATTTTGACTCAATTTAGTCGATTTATTGAATTGGCCGTAATTAAAATCAATTTGGCCACAATTGCAATTCAATTGGCCAATTGATTTATCAAATTGATTAAAATTTAAATAAATTGACAAAGATCCTAATTCATTGGCTATTTAATAAATAGTCTAATACTAAACAATTTTGTCTATTTAATAAAAGACCTAATCTACCAATTTTCCATTGAAAATATGACCCGATCTAAGCCCCAACCCAAAACCTAAAAAAACTAGACTCAGACCACCCTTTTTTCCTTATCATCAACAATGCCTACAACGGCAATAAAACAACAGATGACACCAACAACATACAGCTTCAGAAAACCCGACTTGGCTTTAACTCGCCAACCCAGCGAACCCGCAAACCGACTCAAACCCACCAACATATACTCACATCAATGTGAACCTCAGTAGCCAGCTCACCCCAACGGCTTGTACGAACCCCAAATGCCACCTCGTAGCCTCCAACTAAGGGTGGCAAACGGACGGATTGGATTGAATTTGGACGGGTTAAATATGGATTGAGAAAAAATGGTTTGGATTGCAATCCGCCCATATAAATATGGGTAAATATGGATTTGGTCAATATGGATTAGGTAAAAACGGTTTCAACCCACTTTAACTCCTAAGTCAAAAACTTAAAACTTCTATATCATATCAACTTGACTTTTTTTTCATTTCTTTTTTTTAGTTTTTTTTTTTTGTATCTCTTCTATATGTAGCCTCTAATTTTCTTTTTTTTTATTTTTTTTTCATTTCTTTTTTTTCTCTCTCTTCTATCTCTACCCTCTTTCCATTGTTTCTTTTTCTTTTTTCTTTTTTTTCTTTTCCTTTTTAGTCTCTTTTTTTCTATTTTATATTTTTTTTTGTTTTTACTTATTCCTCATTTTTTTTCTTTTATGGTTGTATTTTATGTTTTATATTTTTTTTATTTCGAAGAACATGGTTAAGTCGAGTACATATTATGGATGATGACTAAAATATCGTAACCACTCAGTATATTTGTTTTCGCCATCATCTTTTTTCTTTTTCCTTTTCTCCTTTTTCTTTATTTTTTCTTTTTGATTTTTTTTGTATTTTTTTCTTCAATTCTTTCTTTACGCTTTTTTCTCTCTTCTATCTCTAACTTCTACCTCTCTTTCTACTTTTTTAATTTTTTTTTTCAATTTTTAGTTTCCTTCTTTTTTTATGATAACGAAAATACCATAAGCGTATATTGATTTATATTCACCCAACATTTATAATTCGAGGGCTATGTGGATCCTCAGCCATATATATTTTAGTCTCAAGAAAATACAATTAATTCATATACTTTTTTTGATTTTTCATTTGTTGTCCGGTGCTTGCATTGGAGCCCCGACTAATCCGTATCGGGCATTGTAGGGCCCATTAAGGTGGCAGCGCTCGCAACAGAGTTTTCTCCATAACCAGGATCGTACCCTCGGCCTCTGGTTAAGGGTGGAGAAACCCCATCCACTGCACCACAATCCATATTGATTTTAATTCATATATTTATTTGTATATAAATACAAATGATAAATTGCATATATTGACAAGTAGACTATTCAAATACAAATAATAAATTTATTTGAAATATATAGTATGATACAAATAAATTTTAAGTAAAAAAATATAAAATGCAATGACAAAAAAAAAGATTAGGAAAAGAATATAAAAAAAATTAAAAAAATGACAAAAATGACGAACCAAGAATGAAAAAGGGGGAAATGAAAATTAAAAAAAATGCAAAGAAATAAAATTGAAAAAGAAAAAAATGATGAAAAAGAGAAAGAAAAAAGTGTAAGAAACGAGTAAAAAATAAGTGAAAAAAATGAAAAAGAAAAAAAAGTAAATTAAAGGAAAAAAGAAAGAAAAAATAAAGAAAAAAAGAGAAATAAAAGATAGAAAAAAAATAATAAAGGAGTGAGGCTATGGATTATATTTAATTGATAAGAGATGTTATGAATTATATAGGTTAAATGGGATAATTAGAAGTTTATATTTATTAATCCATGTAGGTCTCAAGTGAATACGAATGATGAAATAAGAATGAGAAAGGGGAAAGCGAAAAAAAAAAAAGAATACAAAGAAAAAAGAAATAAAAATTAAAAAATAGATGAAAAAATGAGAAAGAAAAAAAATATATAAGGAATGAGTAAAAAAAATGAAAAAGAAAAAAAGTAAATTAAAGAAAAAAAGAAAGAAAAAAAAAAGAAGAAGAAAAGAAACTAGAAAAGAACAAAAAATTGAAACTTTAAACATAGGTGGGTGATCTCTATGTTTAAATGGGTACCCATATTTTACCCATTTTGTCCATATTTGTATCAGCTTTTAAAATGAATTGAAGTCCATATTTACCTATTTGAAATATGAGTGATCCAATTCACTAAATATGGGTTAAATGGACTCTTTTCACAAATATGGGTTGAAATTGTCACCCCTACCTCCAACGTTCGTCTTTCATGATTCTCGATGCAAATATATCCCAATTCGTACCATGAAGGTACGGAGTTGTGAGATTTCTATTGGCTATGGGGGAATTCATTTTTTTTCCCTCAAACTTCTCAAAAAATCACCTACGGATTTGATCTTTTTTGGTCCAAATTTATTCAATTCCAAGCTGAAAATTCAAAAATCTTATCCTATTTTTGAAATTCAAAATCTCCAATTCATTTTTATTTTTTACCCCTTCAATTTTCCCCTAAAATAGCCTCAAAGTGTTCTATAAATACCCACCTATGGAGAAAGAAAATGGATGAAATTTTTTATTTTATTTTTTGGAGGGGGGGGAGGAGAGAGGGGATTGGAGATTTTGGAGCAGCAATCCTCTAAGCTCATGTAACCAAAAATTCGTGGTGACAAATATTTAAATTTAGTAAATTACTCAAATTTCGATGAAATTAATTCAAATTCTGGCGAAATCGAGGGAAACTTCGGCGGTAGAAGTTACATTGTGATAAGTTTGTTGTCCCAAGGTCCCTGCCTAGAAACAGGTGAATAATCACATCTCTTTACATTTTCTTTTGTTTTATGTTTGGGTGTTATTCCACTCTGTTAGTGATTTGAATATTCGTTGTTGTTTCGAACTATTTTGGATAATGGAGCCATGTAAAGGTTGTTATTTTAAAATATATTCTTCTGGATTGTGTTTTATCTGATGCATGAGGTTGGTCTTGTTGAAACTTTGTTGTTGTAAGTAACGATATGGTATAGTAGTGAATTTTGTCATCATGATTCACTATGGGAGCATGGACTGATTTGAAGAATGTGTGATAATAAGTTTGAAATGTTCCTAAAATTAGCAATATAGTTTCAACTTATGTTGGATTTTTCTTTTCATTTTTCTTACTTCCCAGATGCTAAAATCCCTTCTTTAGCTTTTATGTCTGGTGCCAATCTGAAATATCATGAATGAATCTAGAGACTTTGGATAATGAACTTACTTTGTGTCATCTTGTTTGAATTGTGGTGCACTATCAATCAATTGGGTCTTGTTTTCTTATACAAACATAAAGGAATTTGAAATTTGTTAGATGAAATATCATTAATCCTCACTTTTCCATGTTCTTCATTATTTAAAAATAGATTTTTAAATTTTATTTTTTAGAGAGAACTTAATTATCCCTCATTGAATGTGTACTGCTGTGTTGATTTTATTTTATTTGAATAATAGATGTTTGACTTAACTATTGCATAGTGATAATGAAATGTCTTATTTTGCTTATAAACAGTAGCATTTAGTTAACTAAAAACATTGTAGTGCAATATATAAAATCTTGTTCTCACTTGAGTTTACTTCACAATGATAGATCCTAATCCTTATTTTGATTTTGTTTATGCGTGTGAATTCATCCGAGTCCAGTTGGACTTCATACCTCTGCATCTGTCTGGGACCAAGTCCCAAGCCTCTGCAAAATCCCAAAAAATAGAGTAAAAGACAAGAATCAAGGTTATTCACAAAGATATACAAAAAATATACGGCATATACAGGCCAGGGAAGCTAATATACAAGCTCAAAAAGAGCAAATACAGGAGAAGGGAGCTAGTACACTAATTTGCAAGTTGGTATACAACATGTATATAACCAAAACATGGAAGAAAAAAACTTTGATATACATTCAATATATATAGCTAAAAGTTCTGAAAATTCATAAATATAGGCCAAAAAATTGAGCAGATTCCAATGGGCCAAATCAGGAGCTCAATCTTAAACTTTTCCTTTTTAATTTATGGTAAAAAATCTAAATATACAAAATTAGATTGTTTAATGCAAGTTATAACAACTCTTTTTAAACTGTAAGTTATAACAACTTTTATTATAAAAAAAAACTTTAAAAAAAAAAGAATTTTCATTTTTTCTACATAATCAAATCAAGGCCAATCATAAAAGGAAAAAATAGATTTCATATAACAAAAATAAAATATTTTTTTCTTAAAAATAGATGACAGTTAATAAAAGATACCAATCACACCCCATCTCTCTTTAATCGCTTCTTTTCTTCTTTTAAAACAGATCATTTCTTCTTGATCTTCTTCAACAACTTTTGTTTTTTCTACAAAAATATAATTTTTTCAATCAAAATCTTTCATAAAATTTTATTGTTTTAGGCGAGGTTTTAGGCCATAGCAATTTGAGTATTTTATGTGAAAATCAAGTTCTTAAATTTTCAAATTTAAAAAAAATGATTCATACAATATGGATTGTGATAATTTACATTTAATAATGATACATCATGAAGGAAGATGGGATGTCATAGGTATGTTATCTTGTTTAGCAATTTGATATTTTGCATTCAATCTTTTTTTGAAAGATATAATATTTGACTATTGATTAAGAAAAAATATTTAGGGAAAAAATATTCTTTTTTATATTTATTTTCGATTATGTGATGTTAACATGTTGAATTTTTAAAAATATAAGGTGGAAAGTCACAATAAACAGTTCTTTTATCATTAATAGTGAATGATTTTTTGTTATTGTCTTCTATCATTGTATATGTTTGTACTTAAATTTTTTTGGTTATTTTATTACAATGATTGTGGCATGTTTGCATGTGACTTTGCTAAATTTGTTAGTCATGATGTGTTTGAGATTTCAAGTATCGACTTCAACGCTTCCAGTGATCATCTTAGATATGGCGCACTACTTTTGAATTATGCTAGAAGAAAGCAAAATAATGGTACAATTAGTGAAAGTGAGGTGATTGAAAATATTACTAGTAGACTTGGTGGTCCAAAGATTTCAAGAGAAGTTGTTCCGGATATTCAGAAATTATATGTTGATTATGTCTAAAAATGAAATTTTCTTTAGTTTTTTGTTGCTTAAACGTATTTTATCCTATCAACGATGTCGTTACTTTTTTATAGTCCTATTTTGATGTTAAATTTGATATAATCTTTTATAATATTAATTTAGTATTAAAGTTCACATAAAGTGTTGAAATTGTTAAATTATTATGTCTATGTTATGCTATATAAATAGTATAGCATTGTATTTCTTGACATCAAGTATTGTTCAGGTATTAAAGTTGATATAAAGTGAATGGAATTGTTCAATTATTGAATCTATGTTATTCTATATAAATAGTATAGCATTATTTTTCTTGATATCAAGTATTTTTTTGATATTAAAGTTGATATAAAGTGACTGAAATTGTTGAATTGCTGAATTTATATTATGATATATGAATCGTATTGCATTGTATTTGTTGATATCAAGTATCATTTTAATGTTAAAGTTGATATCAAGTGACTGAAATTATTGAGTTGTATTATTTTGTATCCTTTATTGGTCTATACAATGGATATTTAATAAAGAAATCGACATCAGTATTTTTTTAATCTTGATATACCACTATTTTTTTATCATTATGTATGATCATTGGTAGACATTTGTAACTTATCGCTTTAATCTCAATTTGAATTGAGTTAGTGTCGATCTTAAGTTGTTTTCTATTCTAAAATGGAGCCTTACAGAAAGATGGAAGCTCACCACTTCAATCCAAATATTGTAGCCGAGTCAATCACTTTGTAGGAGGAGTCGAATAGTCAGTTCCTGCATAGCGTGGGTGTACAGTTGCTAGTAGATGGGTTAGCGAATGACCGCTAACATATATCTCAAGATAAGGATAAAGTAATGTCATTTAAAAAACCAAGTAAAATCATCCATGATGCATACAACCATACATTTAAATACGTGCCGAGAAAGGGAATTCGGGTTTACCATGCATTTAACCACACCCATGGACTGTATGGGTTCAGCTTCCCCTGCTGAAAGAGTCCCAGTGCGTCTAGCCGCAAGACCAGGAAATATCTCATGGGATGACTAGTACATCCCTCCAATATAAAATGTGACATTCGCACGTGGTCATCGAAAACCTCTCATATCGACAAATATGAGTTTCTAGTTTCGGTCCCCCCGGAACCTCCACCTTCAACGGAATAGTTACACATCCCTCCATTAATGTCCAAATTAAAACCATGTCCAAAAAATCTAGTTACAATTTATTAACCCAGGACAATTATTAGTGGTATCGTTATTCCAACCATACTTGAAAGATTTATATATAGCCAAACCATTTAGGTTAAGGGGACTCTTAAGTGCCTTTTCCATTTACCATATTAAACTCTTGAGAGACTACCATGTTCTCCACAAGCAAAACCAATTAACCTTTAACCTTTGTAAACCATTTAAACAATTTATAGTTTCAAATATAAGCTGAAAACAAGCAAGAGTTCCGTTTAAAGAAGTCAATGCAATGAACATATCTTTATAAGCATTTTATCAAACACCTTGGGCGCATAATATAACCAAAACCAATTTCAAAGACTATTAAACCATTATCATGCAATCCAATTGCCCAAAACCATTATTGATGCATATAAAAGCATCATTAAACCATAGAAAATCATAACCAAGCCATTATAAACAAAAACCCCCAATTAATAATTGAAAACCATAAACCATGCAATATTGAAATCATGAAAACATCCATAAAATCCATGCCTTTTTAGATATAATAAGTAGGGAAGAGACACATGCCTTAAACCAAGAAAGATGATGTAAGAAAATCACCAAAGTAAGCCCTAAAGCAATCCCTAAGTTGAAACCTTAGCTTTCTTAAAAGCTCTTGAGAGAGTTATGATGTATTTTAGAATAGATTTTAAGTGTTAATGAATAGAATAATAGGATAAATAACCCCCTAAGTGTATTAGAAGTCGTTGATCATAATTAGGGTAAGTAGGGAAATGTCTAGAATACCCCCAACTAAGTCCCTTAAAAACCCGTCACAGGGATACGACTAACCCTCTTAGGAATCATACCCTTGCTTACAATTGGTTTCCACCAATCGTACCCAGGCCTTAACCTTTGGATCAGACATTGTCCAGCATATGAATCATCCAACCAAGCCATAACCTCAACATACGAACCGTACCCATGATCCGTATCCCTGACAGAATGAATTACCAGGAGGATCAAACACTGTCCACTATATGAGTCACTGATACGGATCGTACCAATCCTTATGACTTGTACCCTTAAGTCGTGACTATTCTAGTGATCAAAATCGTCCCACCAACTAATACTGGTCAGCTTATGACAGGGCCATACCACTTGTACCCCAGCATATGGCTCGTACCCTGGAGTTGTATTGGGTTCGGAGAATGATTTCAAGGAAAATTTTCTAAGGCCAAAACCCAGGATGTGACATTCTCCCCTACAAGGAACATTCATCCCCGAATGACGGATATGGTAGGGGTAACCACACACAGAGTCATTTGCATTATCCAAACATCCCTCTAACAAAGTTTGAAAACAAAGAGGCAAAAATGTTAATCTTTCCTTTAACAAACTCAGAAAATAAAGATGTATTCAAGAACACATACCTTCCGTACGAATACCAAGAGCAGAGAACAAAAATGGATACTTGGACTTCATGTCCTCTTCCGCTTCTAACGTAGCTTCTTCTACCTTATGTTTCTACCACAGAACCTTAACCAAAGCCATATCCTTGGTCCAAAACCAATGAACTTACCTATCTAATATCTCAACCAGGACCTCTTCATAAGACAGAGAATCTGAGATATCCAACCCTTCCAAAGGAAAAAAACAAAAAAGGATCACCAATACACTTCCTCAACATGGAAACATGAAAGACCGGATGAACCAAACCCAAACTAGATGGCAACTCCAACTTATAAGCCACATTACCAACTCTTCGCGAAATCACATAAGGACCAATAAACCGAGGATTGAGCTTTCCCTTCTTGCCAAACCGTACTACTCTTTTATTAGAGACACCTTTAGGAACACCCTGTCCCCAACCTCAAACTCCAAATCTCTATGCCTAACATCCCCATAAGACTTTTGGCGACTCTGATCAGCTTTAAGCCTATACCGAATCACCTTCGCCTTCTCCATAGCTTGATAGACCAAATCAGGACTAAACATATCCGCCTTACCAAGCTTAAACCATTCAATAAGAGATCTACACCTCATACCATACAACACCTCAACAGGAGCCATACCAATACTAGAATGATAGCTATTGTTGTAAGAAAACTCTACCAAAGGTAGATGCTCAACCCAACTGCCACCATAATCAATCACGCATGCCCAAAGCATATCCTCCAATGTCTGAATCATTCGCTCTATTTGGTCATCCGACTCGAATGTAAAGCCGTACTCAGACTAACCTTAGTCCCCAATCCTTTATAGAAAGACTTCCAAAAATGAGACGTAAACTGAGTACCACGATCAAAAATAATTGAAACAGGAACCCCATACAGCTTCACAATCTCTTAAAGATACAACTTTACATAATCTTTCGCTGAAAAGGTAGTCCTTATTGGAAAAAATGAGAATACTTAGTCATCTTATCCACGATAACCCAAATCGAATCAAATTAGATTCAAGACCGAGGAAGACTAGTAATAAAATCCATGGTTATCATCTCCCACTTCCATTCAGACAACTCTATTTCTTGATGCAATCCACCAGACCTCGTGTGCTCAACATTAACTTATTGACACACCATGCGCTTGGCCACGAAATCAACTACATCTCTTTTTATACCATTCTACTAATAGATCTCCTTAAGATCATGATACATCTTAATTGAGCTAGGATGGACAACATAGCGCGACTCATGCGCCTCATCCATAACCTTTTGACATAATCCGTCGACATTCAAAACACACAGCCTCCCTTCGTACCACAAAGTACCATCACTACTATTCTCAAACACCGCCATTTTTTGCCCACCAACATCACTCTTGATTTTCATCAAGACCGGATCTAGCTCTTTCTTCTCCTTAATCTCTGCACCAAGAGACAATTGAACCACTTCTTGCACCATCATACTACTATATTTGGAATCTAAGAGACGAACTCCATGATTGGCCAAGCGGTGAATATGCTTCAACAATTCTCAATTTTCCTCCTCCACATGAGCCAAACTGCCCATAGACAACCTGCTAAGAACATCAGCAACCACGTTAGCCTTACCCAGGTGATAGTGAAGACTCATCTCATAGTATTTGAGAATCTCGAGATATCTTATCTGCCTGAGTTAAGATCCTTTTACGTGAACACGTACTAAAGACTCTTATGATATGAAAAGATATCTATGTGAATACTATACAGATAATGTCCCCATATTTTTAAAGCAAACACAACTGCCAACAACTCCAAATCATGAGTAGGATAAATCCTCTTATGTACCTTCAATTGCCTGAAAGCATAGGCTATCACCTTCCCATGTTGCATCAAAACATAACGAAGCCTTACCGAAAATGCATCACAAAAAACCACAAAACCATCATTGCCTTTCAGTAAAGTCAAAATTGGATCCAAAGTCAACCTATCCTTTAACTTCTCAAAAATCCCCTTACAAGCATCCGACCAAGAAAACTTAAACTTCTTCTGAGTTAAATTAGTCAAAGGAGCAGTTATCGACGAAAAGCTTTCCATAAACCGCTTTTAATATCCGGGTAAACCAAAGAAGCTTTGAATATCGGATGGAGTCATGGGCCTAAGTCACCCCTTCACCGCAGCAATTGTATGAGGATCAACCATTATCCCCTCACTAGAGATAATATGACCCAAGAAGGTCACAACATTCAACCAAAACTCACACTTAGAGAACTTGGTAAACAACTGTTGTTCCCTTAAGGTATGCAACAGCCCACAAAAGTGATTAGCTTGATCCACCTCACTCCTCAAATACACTAGAATGTCATAAATAAACACAATGACAAAGAGATTCAAATACTGCCTGAACACCATGTTCATCAAATCCATAAATGCCGCTGGAGCATTAGTAAACCCAAATGACATCACCAAAAACTCAAAATTCCCATACCGAGTACAAAATCTTAGGGATATCCACCTCCCTAATCTTAAGATGATAGTACCTAGACCAAAGATCTATCTTAGAAAAGAACTTGGCACCCTGCAACTGATCAAACAGATCATCTATCTTTAGGAGAGGATACTTGTTCTTGACTGTTACCTTGTTCAACTGTCTTTAGTCAATGCACATCCAAAGGGAACCACCCTTCTTATGCACAAATAACACCGGTACACCCTACGGAGAAACACTAGGATGAATAAACCCCTTATCCAGAAGATCCTTAATTTGCTACTTGAGTTCCCTTAACTCAGCTGGAGCCATTCTATATGGAGGAATAGATATTGGAGAGTGTCCAGAAGTAAATCAATACCAAACTCTATTTCTCTATCCAGAGGAAGACCAGGAAGATCATCCGAAAAGACCTCTGCAAACTCGCTAACTATAAGAAATAAATGTAAAGAAGGACCATCCGAGTTAGAATCTTTAAATCAGACCAAGTGATAAAGAAACCCTTAAGAGATTAACTTTCGATCTCTAAGATTAGAAATAAATTCCCTCCTGAGAGATTAAAAACAACCCTCCTATTCTATTTCCAGCTCATCAGGGATCCTAAAGATGACCTTACAAGTCCGTCAGTCTAAAGACACCCATACCCAAAATCATATCAATATCCACTATCCCCAACTCAAACAGATCTACCAAGGCCTTTCTATCACCAACAGATACCATACACCCCGTATAGACCAGTTCACCAATGATTGAGTCTCCTATCAGGGTAGAAATAGAAAAAAGGCTTGAAATAATTTCTAGATCAAAACTAAAAGACACAGCTATATAAGTAGTCACATAAGAAAGAGTGGAGCCCGGATCAAGCAAATAATATATGTCATAGGCAAAGAGCTATAACGTACCAGTATCAACATCAAGTGATGCCTCAGATTCCTGTTGAGATGCCAAAGTATACAACCTATTTCGACCAATACTAGAACTAGGAGCAATAACAGAAGCCGATGACACACTACCAGGTATAGGAGTAAAAGATAAAGCCACCGAAATCTTATTAGCTCCCGTAGCAACCTTATTGACCGGACAATCCTTAAGTCGATGGTCTAACTGACCAAACTTAAAGCACTTTTCTCTCCCTTCCTTATAGAATCCCCGATGAGGACGACTGCAAAATCGACAAAGAGGGAAACAGACTGACCTCCACTCGCCTGAGATTGGGCAACTTGAGCCTGAGAATTATCACCACCTTGGTGACTCCTGTCACCCAACTACTGTGGGTAAGAAGCACTGGCAACATAGAAGAAACCAAAACTCTCCCACTTCTTTTTCTTCTACTTGCCACCATCTCAACCACCCTAAGACTGTGCACCTCCCTGATTAGAAAACCTGCCCCACTTTCCCTGCCTATCCCCAAATTCTGCCTGCTTTTTTTTCTCATCCTCAACCTATTACATATGAACTGTCAACCTAGAGATGTCCATATTCCTAATAAGCAAAGCAGTCTTGCTCACCAAAATCAAATCTCTATTCAACCCGGCAAACTTTCTCATTTTTGACCTTATATTAGCCACCAAATCAGGAGCATACCTTGATAACTGATGAAACTTCAAGAAATATTCCCTTACTGACATCCTTTCTTACCTGAGGTTCACAAACTCCTCTATCTTAGCTTTCCTCAACTCTTGAGGAAAGAAACGATCCATAAAGGCATTAGAAAAGGCCTCCAACAACCCTTGATCTTCCATGTCATCCTTATATATATCCCACTCCTCATACCACTGATAAGCAACATCTTTGAGCTGATAATTCACAAAAAAACTAACTTTCTCCACATCAGAAGCCTATATATCCTGAAATATCTTCTCCAATTCATTTAAAAAACCCAGTGGGTTTTCCTTCACCTTCACTCCCATAAAAATAAGATGACCCATCTTCATAAACTGACCAAACCTTGTGGCCTCAGCAGATAAAGCATTAGTCGCAACTCGCTCAACCTGAGCAGCGACCATCTGAGCAATAACATAAATAGACTAATAAAACTCCATATTCATCACGTTACCTATAGGGACCTGAGAAGCAGTAGGAGGAATAGGAGAAACTCCAGCATAATCGGGAATAGGACCATGAGATCGAAGATGTACTCCAGACGTAGGAGGTATCCCTTCAGCATTATCCACAGATGAGACGTAAGAGTTTACTTGTGTTTTGAATCTAGTAGGCATGATCTGAAAGACAAAAAACCAAGGATTAGTAAAATTCTAGGACTGAGAATTTAAAGAAAGTGAAATATTCCTAAATGTCTCGTAGCCTTTCTCTTATGAGTGTGGTGTGTTTCACACCCTTAAAAGAGACTCTACTCGATATGGCTTTTTAGACTTCCCAGTTGACCATAAACCTAGAGCTCTAATACCAAATTTTCATGATCTGAACCAAGGCATAGACGTGATGGGCATCCTAAGTCTAACCAAGACCGGGGACCATCCCCTTAACCCAATCCAACCATCTTTCACAGCCTTAGATGAGCTAAATTTCTAGCATATAAAAAGATTTTATAAATTCTCTCATGAAGACTGTAGGATAGGGTCATGACAGTGACCGGCCCAATCGAGTCTACCCGCACCAAACCAACCATCTATGTCATACCAAACAAAAAAGAATATTAAAATATAATATGATAGTCAAACCCAAAATGTAATATGATGGAACAGTGAGAAATTATGTCTAATAATGACAGCCTCCTAGCTTAGTCTAATGCCAAGTCCGAAATCAATACCGATCCTGCCCAAACGAACCTCTAGTAGTACTATAAATCCCCTATCCAAGAGAATACAAATATCTAATTGATACATTCCCCCAATTATGACCAAAACCAATATTTCAAACAAAAAAAAAATGCCTAAGAATGTCTATATCATGAAATGGAGCCTTCCAAAATGGTGAAAGCTCACTACTTTAATCCAAATATTTTTCCCGAGTCAATCACTATGTAGGAGGAGTCAAACGGCCAGTTCTTGAATAGCGTGGGTATACAGCTGCTAGTAGATGGGTTAGCGAATGACTGCTAGCATGTTTCTCATGATAAGGATAAAGTAATGCCATTTAAACAAATAAGTAAAATCATCCATGATGCAACAACTATACATATATATAAGTGCCGGGAAGGGAATCCTAGTTTACTATGTATTTAAAACCTTTGTCTGGGCTGTGTAACCTTGTCGTTTAACTATACCCATATGTCGTATGGGTTCAGCTACCTCTGCTAAAGGAGTCCCCGTACATGTAGCCACACGACCAAGAAATATTCCATGGGATGACTAGTATATCACTCTAATATAAAACGTGACACTCACACGTGGTCATCAAAGACCTCTCATATCGGCGAATATGAGTTTCCAGTTTTGGTCCCCCTGAAAACCCTACCTCACCTTCCACAGCTTTGTTACACATCCCACCATTAATGCCCAAATTAAAACCATGTCCAAACAATTTAGTTACCATTTATTAACCAAGGCCAATTATTAGTGGTATCGTTATACCAACCATACTTGCAACATTTATCCATAGCCAAATTATTTAGGTTAAGGGAACTCTTAAGTGCCCTTTTTATTTACCATAATAACCTCTTGGGAGACTACCATGTTATCCACAAGCATAACCAATTAGTCTTTAACCTTTGTAAACCATTTAAAAAATTTATAGTGTCATATATAAGCTGAAACAAGCAAGAGTTCCATTTAAAGAAGTCAATTCAATGAACATATCTTTATAAGTATTTTATCAAACATTTTGGGGGCATAATATAACCAAAGCCAATTCCAGAGACTATAAACTATTACCGTGCTATCCAATTACCCAAAATCATAACTGATGCATATAAAAGCATAATTAAACCATAGGAAACCATAACCAAGTCATTATAAACAAAACCCCCAATTAATAATTGAAAACCATAAACCATACAACATTAAAACCATGAAAACATCCATAAAATCCATGCCTTTTTAGAAATAACAAGTAGGGAAGAGACACATGCCTTAAACCAAGAAAGATGATGGAAGAAAATCACCAAAGCAAGCCTCAAAGAAAGACCTAAGTTGAAACCCTGGCTTTCTTACACCCAAAAGCTCTTGAGAGAATTATGATGTGGTTTAGAATTGATTCTAAGTGTTAATGAATTGAATTATAGGGTAAATAACCTCCTAAGTGTATTAGAAGTCATGGGCCATAATTAGGGTAAGTAGGGAAATATCCAGAAAACCCCCACTTAAGTCCCATAAAAACCCATCACGGGGATACGACTGCCCCTCTTACGAGCCGTACCCTTCCTTACGATCGTTTTTCACTAGTCGTACCCATGTCTTAACCTTTGGGTCAGACACTGTACAGTATAAGATTCATCCAACCAATTCGTAACCTCAACATACGATTCATACCCATGATCCGTATCCTTGGCAGAATGAATTACTAGGAGGATCAAACATTGTCAACCATATGAGTCACTGATACGACTCTTACCAATCCTTACGACTTGTACCCCTAAGTCATGACCATTCCAGTGATCAAAACCATCCCACTAACTAACATTGGTCAGCTTACGACAGGACCATATTACTCGTATCCCAGAATATGGCTCATACCCTGGAGTTATATTGGGTTTGGAGAACGGTTTTTAAGGAAAATTTTCTAAGGCCAAAAACAAGGATGTAACATATGCAAGAAGGTAACTAGTGCTAGTATACTCAGGGTTCCTAAATCATATGTCTAATTATGAAATAATTATCCATATTAATTAAATCGTAAGATAGAAGAAACTAGAATCATACCTTAAATCTCGATACCAAATCAATAATCAATTTGTCAAAAAATTGCCATAACAATGATAATAACAATGTCGATAACAACGTGAGTAACTAGTTAGTCCAAAGAACTAAATACCTAGTTTGAGACTATCACATACCCCCACCGCCCAAGCTCAGAAGGTTCAATCAACATAGAACACACTATAAGGCATAGTCATCACCATAACTATGCAAATCCTTATGTGGGATAATAGATATAGTTGTTTACTGGTGATAGGCAATAAGCATGCAAGGATGATTGCAATAGAATCCACAATACCATAAATGATCCAAGTATCATAATATAGTCATCATAACCATCACCATCATATTCATCCTCCGGCCTAGTCGGGTATATATTAACCATACATAGGGCTAGCCGGACTTAAACCAGTAGATGTATGTATAGGCACATAAATATAATCATCCCTTGGCCTTGCCAGGTATACCATCATAATCATATCCCGACCTTGCCGAGTATCAATATCATCATCACAATATCCTCCGACCTCGTCGGATATCAATATATCATCATAATGTCCTCAATATCATCAACATCATCAACACACATGCATATAACATCAATACTATAATCTTACATTGGGTTTTTACCCAAAATTTATATCAACAATACAGCATCATCTTCTATCCCAACCGGAGAGATGTGTACTAGATATAATAGGTGCACGAACTCAACTCGCGGCTAAAAGAGTATAAATTCATAAATCTATTGCCCGGAGTGAATCTCAAGACTAAATTATTATAAAAGTGTAGAAAGGATTAGGATTTCTCACGATTGGAATAATTAATAGTATCAATTCATAGATCGGAATCTGTCTTGGTTAAATCTTTAAAACGTCAATATTAATCTCTTTTACATATAAGTCAGCCTTTAAAATAGCTAGTTATTATTGAAGAAATCTACTTTTAAGGTGAAAAGTAGGCTTTAACCCTTATTTAGGAAAGAGAGTAATAAGATCAAATTTTTGCTAAAATCATATCATTTACTGATTTAATAATCATGAATGTATCGAATCTGTACATGCCATCACCCGTATTCAAATAATGGAACTAAAACATCAGTATATACATAAACTATAACCACATTATTTACGAGGATAAACACTTCCCGAATATCCAACCAATATCATAACATGGTCTTTTGGCTCAATAATGTGTTCAGAATAATTACAACATCATAATCACAACCTTAGGCCCACATATATATCCGAAACCCATATCAATAGTCATATATGTAAGTTATCTCATATTTGTAAGCCATAACATATCTAAGAGGCATAACATAACTATAATAATACATAAAGCATATGTTTGATCATCTCATATCTAGGAAGAAACTCATATCTAGGAGGAATAATATCAATAAGCGTCTCATATCTAGGAGGCTTCTCATAACTAGAAGGCATAATATTAATAAGCATCTCACATCTAGGAGGCATCTCATATCTAGGAGGCATAATGATACCACATCTAGGAGGCAACTCATATCTAGGAGGCATAATATCACTAAGCCATAAATTATTACTATGAGGAATATCATCTCCATAGGCCAAATATCACATCTATGACTATATCATGGCCATGAGACATTAATCATTATTCAAGAAAAATACCATCATGACTCAACAAGTCACGACGTAACCTTACACTAAAGTCCTACTAGTATCGACTATGTCTAACATCCGTGTCCACATGAGCTAACACAAGTCTTGGCCTAAGGTGGGCTGGAAGAACCCACTTCAAAACCTTGAATTACAAATTTTAGGTAATCTATACCCCAGACTAGACTAAGGTATCTAAATTCTCTCCTTGATTGTTCATAAGAAATAATCGCTCCCTAAGATACGAATCCTACCTAGAAACATGAGCAATTAAGTCAACTCCACCTAAATTACAATTTCAAGATCACTAGAATAGTCCAAATAAGGTTAACCATACTAACCATGCTTCCAATGCTTAAACCGCATCCCAAACCAAGCATGATATCATATCCATTCTATGAATTAAAAGTGTAATAAGCATTTCACCTTACGGGTCAAAAACCCTCATCTAAACCCCAAACTTCAATAATAAAAACTAAGTCATTCTACCCATAATCAATCTTAACATTCACATTCACATTCACATACAATCTATAATACGCATTATCTTACTAAGAAGAGTAGGCAGAAGCCTACCTTAATACCGAATTGTAAATCCTTGAATCATTCACCAAACAACCGTCTTCACTTCATCATCCCAAATATTGTCACACTATCATAATTGTAATATACTCATCAATACAAGAATAACAATACCCATATTGCACCATAGTGCTTTGGATCCAAAAATCACACCCAAATCCCTAAGTGGGTCCCACTAACGAAAAATGTATTTTTGAAACCAACCCAACATTCATACATGCTCAAGGAATCATAACTCTCAAAAATGGGTGAAAACTAAGATAAATTGGTACTAAAATCAAGCCCTCTAGCTATTGGGGTTTTGGGCAAATAATCAAGGAATTTCACCAAGAAAGAGGTGAATTAATACCTTAAATTGAATGTCAATCACAAAATAGATGTTAAACAAGCTTCCCAATCACCAACAAGCTCTAATTTTAAGATATCTCACACCTAAAGGTTTTTTATCTCAAGAGATGGGTGAAAATGAGCTAATTCACGACATAAGGGGACTATTTATACCCCTTTTAGGTACTCAGATGTTGCAATCGCAACATGAAAATGTGCAATCGCACTATATGGCATTAGGTGCAGGTGTTGCAATTGCAACAACCCTCAATGCAATCACACTATCCTCTTTTCCAAAGGCACCACGATCACGGACCTTGGTGTGCGATCGCTAGCCTATCAGATATCAGCTGAAACTTGGAAATTTTTCCAAGTTTATTCCATGGCCTAAGGATTCATTCGAGAGCCCATATAAGTAAATGAACTATGTAATCATACTAAATTTAATATTTCAAAAGTGATGACAAAGTCATATTTTCCATTCGAGGTTATTTTTACCTAATGTGGGTCTTACAGTCGTATTTCTAATTTTCTTCAACTTCCAACTAATAGGTCGAAATGAGCTCGGGTGCCTCGAGATCCAAACCAAAGGTCTACCCAACCTAAAATCGATATTCCAGAGCTATTGTTGTAGTCAGAATTTGTATTTGAGGTCATATACTAGGAGTTTTGGTCTAAGACAAAATCCTAACCAGCGAAAGCTCCAGAAAAGGGAAATGAGCCTAAAATCCAAACGAATTATTCGATCACCGAAGCAACAATTTTGGAAAGTCATAATTGACCTATACCCACTATGGTAAGGTTAAAAATGCCAAAAATGCATGCAAACTAAGGAAATAACCTGGAGGGTCATTACAATATACACTACTAAAAGGACTTTCATCCTCGAAAGTCAATAGACAGAAAAACCTCAAAGCATAAAAGAATGAGGTACTGAGCTTGCATGCCCAAGCAAGACTTCCCAGATAACCTCCACGAAGAGAAAACTTTCAAGGAATTTTACAACAGGTATCCCTTTTTTGACCCGCTCTCCCACTTCACTTCGAAACAGCCAAAACTCAACTTCAATCATTAACTGGTTTTCAACTGAACTAAAGAAGACTGATGCACGGAAATATGATCTACAAAACATTGATACCATCTTGATACCTGAAAAAATCAGCAAAGGCTTATCCGAGCCAAAACTAATCTAAGACATGAGTCACACCACTAACTCCAAATCCAAATATAACCTTTGTTTACCATTCCACGCCTGCTATCTACTCCAAACCAGGAGGAATATCACTTGAGTCCTGTCCACACAATCTCATCACAGAGAACTCAAAGAACTGAAGCTATTCAGCTAAAAGTGCATACGACAAACATGATAATAAGCCCATAAAGTGCTATCTGGGCACACAAATACAGATAATTAAGGAATACAATCTATGCCAATGCTATAACTAGTCTGGATGGTAATCAAAATTGTAATCCAGAAGATCAAGGAATAATTACTCATCACTGAACGATCCACTCAAGGATATCCCATCAACTGAGAATAAAACCATACTGAATCAAACTTAAGTATTCTACTCCCACTGAGCATATCATCCAAAATTCCCCAAAAAGACTAAAGACCCGTGGTCAATTCTATAGGAATTAATATTGGGTCTATGGGCTATTATCTAAACACTTATCAATTATAATCTATCCGAAGTTGAGAAAACCCAATACGTAACCACGGAGTAGGCTCAACCAGCCTATAGATGAAATCCAATCTGAGACAAAGCTAAAACAAAGGTTGCACTCAAGATCTACCACTCCAAGAAGAAATCTCAACACTAAGGCTGAATCGCTCGATCTCAACTACCCAAATCAAACTTGAAGACGGGTAGGCATTCATACTCCAACTCAATCATAACTTCCAAATTGTTGCTCTAAGGCATCAACTCCAAATTAAGAAAATAAGTTTACATTAATGTCAACTACTCAAATCGACTTTAGTATCCAAATCTAACATATCCAAGCTAAGTTTACATTAATGAAGAAAAAGGAGGAGGAGGAGGAGGAGAAAGAGGAAGTAGAAGAAGAAACGAAGGAAGAAGATGAAAAATAAAGAAAAAAAATGAAGAAGATGGCAAATGAAGAAGATGAAATGAAGGAAGAAAATGGGAAATGAATAAAAAAGAAAACTAAAATACAAAATTTAAAAAGTGGGTCCTTTTTATTACACGTGGCACATTTTAATTCCCTGGTTCAATTTTTTTTTCCATTCACGTGTTTCAGGTGCGTGTAGACACGCATGGTCAAAATTTTAGTCAAAATGATGCATTTACAATGGTTTAGGTAAGATTCGTGGGGTAATAATTCAAAAGTATAGTTTAAGCGTCTTTTAGAAAATCTCAGTCAACATTAGGGGAGTAATTATGTATTTACTCTAAGAAAAAAGAAAAATATAGAATAGATTTGAAATTTCTAACAAAGTAAATAATTAAAATCTTTCAGAATAATTAATTAATATTTAGACCAACATGGGTTTTGGTGCAGTGGATGGAGCTACACCACCCTTAATCAAAGGTTGAGGGTTCGACCCTGGGTATGGAGAAAACTCTGTTGGGACCGCTGTCACCTTAATGGGCCCTGCAACGCGTGATCTGGATTATTCGGGGCTTCAATGCGGGGCACCGAACACCGGATGAGAAATAAAACAAAAATTAATATTTAGATTTTAGCTTATGGTAAACTTTCACTTTAATTAAAGTTGTGTCTATCTAATTCTTCTAAAAAAAAAATAGTGATGAATCATATTTATGGTTGGGTTGATAAAAATCGAAACATGTACATATTGCTTGAATTTATGTTTTTCATTAATATTTTAATTTTTAATTTATTTATAAGTGTTTGCATTATTTATCTCAAGATTTTTATGACATGATTTTTTTAATTCATTTATCTAGTTAAATATGATCAATAATGCTCCCTAAGAAAAAAATCTCATCTTTTAAGTTTTATAAATTAACATTATTCAATAATATTTTGTTTTTAATTATATATACTCATCGAATAGGTATACGCGCAAAGCGCGTATTTCTAAACTAGTACACACACACACACACATATATATATATACATACATATATATACATATATATATACATATATGTGTGTGTATATGTTTTGTACTATAAATATATACGCAGATCTGTATGTCTATATATTTTGTATATTTTTTGAATATGTATATCTAATATAGATATGTGTCTTTTAAAAATAAAAGCAAGAGATAGAAGAGTAAAAAAATAAAAAAAGAAAAATCCAACAAAAGAAGTAAAAAATGAAAAAAAAAAAAAAAAAAAAAAAAAAAAAAAAAAAAAAAAAAAAAAAAGAGAGAAATAAAAGCTAGAAATATAAGTGTAAAAATAAAGGCAAAAAAATAGAAATAAAAGAAGAAGAAAACGAAAAATAGAAAAAGAAAAAGAAAAATAGGAGAAAGGTAAAAAATAAGAAAACAGAAAAGAAAAAAAATAAAGAAAAAAACAAAAAAGGATAAAAAAGAAGAAAAATAGAAGAGTCAAAATAAAGTGAAAAGAAAAAGAAATCAAAATAAAAAATAAATCGATTAAAAAAGAAAAAAAAAATATGAGAAAGCAAAAAATTAAGAAAACGAAAAATTAGAAAAAAAGAAAAGAAAAAAATGGAAAAGGATAAAAAAGAAGAGAAATAGAAGAGTCATATTAGGAAAAAAAAAATTTATAATTAAATGTACCATGAGTTAAGGACGGTTACTTCCCTTATTTAACTCTAACTGATGCGAGTTAAAATAGTAACTACTATTCAATTTATATATGTATTTATATAGCAACATTTTACTTAAATACAAAATATAATTTGCTATTTTTTATAATTATGACACAGTTGTTATAAAAGTTATAATTATAGCTGTTTTATTTTTTAAGCTCTTCCATCTGCTTCTGTCATTAATCATTTACTTTATATAACTTTCTCAATATAAATGACTCATAAAACATTAGCCATTTAGTCTTTATTTGAAGCGGTCTCATACTTTAATATTTGAAGCCTCAGATTTATCGAGTTACACCGTGAATATGAGAAAAATTGGATTATAATTTTGTCCCTGAAGTAAAATAAAATATACTTAATTAAGTTTTTAATTGAATATAACATTTTAATGTAAAAATAAAATAAAATAGGGATCCTTCAGGGTAAGTCGATAGAACTGGTTAAGATTCTTAAAAAGAGAAGGACCAGTATTGTGTATGTCCAGGAGACCAAGTGGATTGGTTTTAAGGCTAAGGATGTAGATGGGTACAAGTTGTGGTACTCCGGTAGTGAGAGGCGTAGGTATTTTAGTGGATGAGGAGCTTAGGGGGCAGGTTGTGGAGGTTAAAAAGGTTAGTGATAGAGTGATGACTATTAAGTTGATCGTTGGAGGGTCTTCTTTGAACATTTGTAGTGCTTATGCACCAAAGGCGGGCCTGGACGAGGAGGAGAAAAAGAGATTTTGGGAGGTTTTGGACGAGGTGGTAAGAGGCGTGCCTAGTTTAGAGATGATTGTCATATGAGAGGATTTTAATAAGCACATCGGGACTCTGTCGATGGGCTATGATGATGTACATGGAGGCTTTGGGTTCGGGGATAGGAATGTTGAGGGAGCAGCTCTTTTAGATTTTGTGAGGGCCTTTGGGTTAGTGGTTGTGAATTCCAGCTTTCCGACGAAGGAGAAGCATCTGGTTACTTTTCGTAGCAGGCTAGCCAGGAATCAGATTGACTTTTTGCTGCTTAGGAAGGGGGATAGAGCATTGTGTAAGGATTGTAAGGTAATCCCAAGTGAGAATCTTGTGACCCAGCATAGACTTTTAGTAATGGACTTGGTTATCAAGAAGGGCAAGAAGAGACGGGGTGGGGAGGGTCGACCTAGAGTTAGGTGGGGTGGCCTGACTTCAGTTAATGCCTTGGAGATAGGGATAAAGTTGGAGGGGATGGGGGCTTGGGAGGGTAGGGGGACGTGGATAGTACATGGGATAGGGCTGCGGGATGCATCAAAGAGTCTACTAGAGAGGTGTTGGGTGTCTCTAGGGGCTGGTCTAGCAAGTATCAGGGGGTTTGGTGGTGGAATGAAGACGTTAAGAAGAAGATGGAGACGAAAAAAGCAGCTTATGTTAAGTTGGTGGAGAGTAAGGATGAAGAGGAGAAAAGAGTTAGCAGAGAGGAGTATAAGTTAGCTAAGAAAGAGGCTAAGTTAGCAGTTATAGCTGCTAAGACAGCAACTTTTGAGAGTTTGTATAGGGGGTTAGAGGAGAAAGGCAGGGAAAAAAGGTTGTTTAGGCTTGCCAAGGCTAAGGAGTGGAAGGGTCGGATCTAGACCAAGTGAAGTGTATTAAGGGGGAGGATGGCAGAGTATTGGTGGAGGATGCCCTCATAAAGATAAGATAAAAGTCGTATTTTCATAAGATCTTGAATTATGAGGGGGGACAGAGGTGTTTTGTTAGGAGAGTTGGAGCACACCGGGGAGTGTCGCGTTTTGGCTATTGTCGGCGTTTTAGAGTAGAGGAGGTCAGTAAGGCTATCCGCAAGAGAGACGGGGCCCGACGAGATTTTGGTAGATTTTTGGAAGTTTTCTAGCGGGGCTGGCTTGAGATAACTGACCAACCTATTTAACAACATTTTTAAGTCCGCGAAGATGCCTGAGACATGGATATGTAGCACAATGATCCCATTATATAAGAACAAGGGTGACATTTAGAGTTGTAACAACTACCGGGGTATTAAGTTGTTGAGTCACACGATGAAGATTTGGGAGAGGGTGGTGGAACGGAGGTTGAGGAAGATTGTGTCAATTTCGGAGAATCAATTTGGTTTTATGTCTAGTCGCTCGACGACTGAGGCAATTCACCTAATGCGTAGACTGGTAGAGCAGTATAGAGAGAGGAATAAGAATCTTCATATGGTGTTTATTGACTTGGAAAAGGCGTATGACAAGGTCCCTAGGGAGGTTCTTTGGAGATGCCTGGAGGCGAGGGGGTTCCTGTGGTGTACATCAGAGCGATTAAGGATATGTATGAGGGGGCGAAGACTCGAGTAAGGATGGTAGGAGGAGATTCTGAGCATTTTTCAGTCTTGACAGGGTTGCACCAGGAATCAACTCTTAGTCCATTTTTATTTGTTGTGGTGATGAATGTGTTGACGCGAAGTATACAAGGCGAGGTGCCTTGGTGTATACTTTTTGCGGATGATGTAGTTTTGATTGAGGAGTCGCAGCAAGGTGTTAGCGATAAGCTGGAGGTTTAGAGACAAACCCTGGAGTTTAAAGGTTTCAGATTGAGTAGGACCAAGACGGAGTATTTGGAGTGCAAATTTAGTGACTCGAGGCAAGAGGAGGAGGTGGTAGTGAAGTTGAAATCTCAGGCAGTCAGTAAGAGGGATAGTTTTAAGTATCTTGGGTCTACGATCCAAGGGAATGGAGAGACAGATGAGGATGTATCTCATTGTATTAGGGCAGGTTGGATAAAATGGAAGCTCGCTTCGGGAGTTTTATGTGATAAGAAGGTGTCTCCCAAGCTTAAAGGCAAATTATATAGAATTGCGGTCCGGCCGGCTATATTGTATGGAGTGGAGTGTTGGCCAGTTAGGAGTTCTCATATCCAAAAGTTGAAGGTATCGAAAATGAGGATGTTGCGTTTGATGCGTGGTCTTACAAGGGCGGACAAGGTTAGGAATGAGATTATACGAGAGAAGGCGGGAGTGGTATCGGTGGAGGATAAAATGTGGGAAGTGAGGTTGAGATGGTTTGGTCATGTGATGAGGAGGGGCACGGATGCCCCAGTTCATAGATGTGAGAGGCTGGCGTTAAATGGTTTCAAACGGGGAAGGGGTAGACCGAAAAAATACTGGAGAGAAGTGATTAGACGTGACATGGAGCAGTTACAGCTCACCGAGGACATTACCCTGGATAGGAAGGTTTGGAGGAAGAACACTAGGATAGAGGGATAAGGTGGGTGTTTGAATCGTAGTCAATAGTTAGGTTTTGTTTGGTGTCTTTTGTTTGGTAATGTACTTTATTCTTGTGGTTGTCGTATCTATGTTAGTTTTATCACGTTTCTTGCTTTAGATGTTCTGGTTTATTGTCCTGTGTCTTGAGCCGGGGGTCTATCGGAAACATCCTCTCTACTTCTTTAGAGGTAGTGGTATGGATTGCGTACATTCTACCCTCCCCAGACCAGACCCCACTAGATGGGAATATACTGGGTTTGTTGTTGTTGTATAATATTTTAATGCAGTAACCATTATTGTGGATAGATTATCATTTTCTTACCTTTTGTATCTTCTTTAATTTCTCTTTCTGGAATTTGTTTTTCTCTCACATATTCTCATTTTCTTGAATTGTGTTTGCTAAATAATTCTTGTTTGTTTCTCTGCATTTCATATTTAACTTTATAATGATCGCATCATCAGGCATATACTATACTAGCCATCTTGAAAAATATAATTGTTTAAATTTTTGTACAATCTTTATAAAATAATATTATTTGATGATAACTTTTTGAATTGTATGTGACTCTAAGAAAGAATACAGTATCGTAAAGACAAGACAAAAACTTTAAGACGCGAAATATTTGCGAAAATATACAACCAATATTGCTCAAATACACATTCAATTTGTTTGTAGAAATAATAAAAGACAAGAAAAGGGTCACCCTAAATATTTGATATATTAGAAGAACTACATAAGGTCATTCAATTGATTGTATATAGCTATAAAGTATTGTACTTTTATTTTCAGAGTTTAAATAAGTCGTTACTTACATGTTTAATATATCTATATTATTTAAAAGTTTTATACTAATTGATATGGGACAAACGTGCCACGCACATTTTTAAAGACTAATGTATAGAGCAAATTGATTTATGTAGCAAAACAAACAAAACCCAAATTAAATCATCACTATGTGGTGGAATTTGTCTAAGCTCTTGCTATTTCAAATAAATACAGGATATATATATATATATATGTCATGTAATTTGCGCTTCTTCTGATTGAGAAACCTTAGGTGCTAAGTTTTATTGAGGGAAACAAGACAAGACTCAGCAAAAGCAAAACTGAACCACATACATAATGCTAAGCAAAATCAAGATAATTGGAAGAAAAAAAATTTTGCTTTATGTTCTTTCTTCGTCGCTAATGACCCAAAAAAATAATTTTAAATATCACGTGTAATAAAAGGATTTTTACCAATGTGTACGCAAGACAACCTTAATTTACTATGTTCAATGTGAAACTTATAGTAGCCTTTCAAGTTTTTTTTGCTCCAACTCACTCAATCTAGAGGTTAGAGGCATTCAACTGGAAATTAATGAGGGGAGGTTCTAGGGAGCAACTATAGATATCTTTCCATACTTTGTATCTAGAGTACTTGGGTTAATTTCTTCTGCATCATTGAACTTCGGTGGAATGCCACAATTCAAAACCATAAGCTAAATTCTCTACAAACATTGAATCTGCCTCAAGCAAGAGAGGGTGATACTGAAAAAGCCTTTGGTCATAGTCAGGAGCGCTCGCATTTTTTTCGCTTACTAGTTTAGGTGTACGCGCCTCGTGCGTGTGCCTCACTTTAATGGATTTAAATACTACATTAAATATTTCAAATCACTTTTCTAAGAGTATTTACACTTTTAATATATTATAGATTATAGATATTTCTAAGATTTTCACAATTTTAATATATTATAAATATAGATTATAGATATAGATTATAGATTCTATGACCTGTATTTCAAAATCTGGTACGCTTCCGGATTGCGTTTTCTTTGAACCATTCACCCGCTCAGAAACTCTATATTTATATTCAAATGTTTCAGCAGATGAATATGAGATGATAAAATAGAATAGCAAATGAATACTCCTTCGCCATATGAATTTCCAGATTCATAGCCATAATGAAGATTCTCCAAACGCATTGAGAAAATAAATGGGAAATGTACCTTCATAATCGTGGGGTTGTAGTATTAAAATGATTTGCTATATTGTGTATACAATAAAATAGAGAAAACAAGAGACATAGAAGGCCTGCAAAAATTTTGAGAATATATATTCATCTACCAAGAAATCCAGCTTATTTTTGGCGACTTTCCAAGAAATCCCTGGTTCTCTTCCTCATGCGGGTGAAGGCAACAAATGCACAAGCCAAAAGCCATGGAGGGACACGACCATCAGAGATATTCAACTTATTTGCCCACTCTGGAGGGTCTCTGATCACCAGTAATATTATAAGTATGGTTATCACAGCAACCCCGACCAATATCCTCGTTATAGGTTTAACCAACGAGTCCTAAAAATCAAAGAAAAGAACCATTATAACACATGCACATGCACCTAATCGTCTATTTTAACGAACATAAGCAAATGGTTGCACAAATAAGGATCATCAACATGCTTGAGAATGTCTCACTAAAGCCATTTTATGACGTAAAAATAAGAATATGTGGCCAAACTCGTGCCCTAAGAAATAAATCATTCTTGATATAAAAGAATTGAGCGACCTTTTCTTATTTGAAAGAGGAAACTAAAGTACAGGAAAAGATGGGCATAATAGAAACTAAATCATCTGTTTCAACACGGTTGGGGGATTGTCTTAATCTAAAAGGTACAATCCTATCATACTTACTCTACTTGTGAATGAGTGGAAATCCATATTTCCATGTAGATGGCTTCGAGTTTTAAAAATATAGAGATACCAACACAAAAAAGAGGACATAACTAATCTTCAGAAACTATTTTTCCTTTGTCCATGCATGGTTCACCATATCAATTAGTGATGTTTACGCCTAAAATTGTGCTAACATTTTCACTGACCAAGTTTTCCTTTCTAAGTTACTCAGAAAGCGTAAATATCGGGTCGCATCATTCACTAAAACCAAAAGGAAAACAGAATGCAAGGTCCATAACTTCTTGCTGAGCGGATAATGAAGAAATATATCTTCATATTTAAAACAATCTTTTCTCCACAAAGTGCAATTGGCACCCAAAAACAAGGTCCGGATTGCTTTTCAAGAAAGAAGTTTCCCCACTCTATTTAGAAGTAATGTTTTAAATGAACATGACTATTTATTCATTCAAACATGAGTTCATAATGGATAAAATTTAGAAAATAAACCTTAACTGCATAAGTCAAAGATAGTGAGATCTAGGTTGTTCCCCCGATATTTGATTTGCTTTGTAAACGTTCAAATATCCAATTTCCCCAACATGTTATGCTGCTCAGACTCTTTAAAAATATTAGTAGGTGCGTGTCGGATTATCCAAAAGTAATGTACTTTTGGAGAATCGGACATGAATATGGTATCGGAAGTGAAGAGTCCGCCCAACTTAACCAACATGTACAGATTGTGTGGTGTACTAACTGCCCTAATTTGGCAAAATACATTTAAACATAATCCTTTTGCAATAAAAAGTAAACCTCTACAGCTCTACTATTATATGACTGCTTAAAAGGCAAAGCCTTACACCAAAAGACATTCGCCTCAAGGTGATCACCTGCAAGGCAAAGTCATCTCCCTTATGGTGTGCATCATAGGACATTTCATCTCAGAAGAGCCCAAAGTGCACTTAATGTTATCCTTCCTTCTACGGGTACAAGAATCTGTATACTAGAAGCAACCACTTCAAGTAGTTCAAGTTTAAGAACAAAAACACAATGAAGTACAAAAAATATCCTCAACCCAGGATCAAAGTGATCTTTATAAGAGGTGTATTTTATTTTTAGAAATAAAGATGAAGCAGAACTGGCCAAGTCATCCGAATTCACGGAGTTTCCTTAAGGAAATAATTCCCCTCACTGTACCCGAGGTTGTGGAATTTTTCCTCCCAAGATAAAATGGCCAAACAAACCAACTGTAGTGATACCTCAAACAATTGGAATATCTTTGAACTCACTGAACGTTTTGAGTGATCACACATAATATTTTTTAAGTCAAGAAAAGTATTTTTATTCTGAAATATTACATCTCTAAACCTGTGAATGAAAGCAGGTTTATATAGCCATAACATGCCTCTTCTGAAAAGAGGCAATGGTTCACTTTAAAGGTTCCACCTCTTTCTGAAAATTTATATCTGTTCATCAAAGAGTGCATCTTTTCCTGAACAGTCATCTCATTTCATGAAACAATGTGTTACTTTGTTGAAGGATTGCATCCTTCTGAAGCATGCATCAGTTCATGAAGCAGTGCATCAGTTCACTTGAAACAGTGCAACTGAAGCATCAGTTCTGTTCAAAACATTGCAACTGTTACTGCATGCATGTTATATAAATGGAGTATCAGAAAAATTTTCTTGCGTTTTTCTTTTGGTATGTTCGGATCTCAATAAATTTTGTCCAAAAAGATAGATTTCATCAATCGATCATTTGACAAATCCAAATCCAAATCCGAGCTGAGCGAGCGACGACGATGATGGCGCGAGGCATCTCTTATTTCTTGCCTCACTTACCATGTGGAGTAAGTGTTCTTGATTATAAACACTTCTAAGTTCTCTTCTTCCACCAATGTGGGAGAAAGAGTAAACTTTCTAATTTGGGAGTACACTTTCCATTTTAGTGTCTCCTTCCCTCCACTATTTTACTCTCCATTTTTTCATTCACACCTTGTCATATACTATAAACCCAACAATCCCACACATGAATGGGGAATGACTTTTTTGTAAAAGTTTTACGGACAAGTATGTGATCATAAAGCAAAGACTGATTGCATCTGGATAAATAGGTTTCCCTTTGAACTTTTTGTAGTGAACATACATCGGATGCACTCGATCAATCGGTAGATTTGATATCTTTGAACCGTCGAGCTTTAATGTACACCTATACAATACATGTCACACAACCAGTCTTTTAACGTTTATGGTTCTCATGGTTTTATTCTTTTCAACCATGAACACGTCCCGATTTCATGAGAGCTTAGAGAATAGGTCTTTACTAACATTCTCCTTGAAGCGACTTCCACCTCTCCATCACATAGATAATTTCTAAATGTTCAATTATAGATTAAACTATTTGGTCAAATCTGCCAAATTTAGATAATCATTAAAAGACTTTTCGCCTTAAGTCTTATCCTTGTTTACTATACATTGTCTACATCATAAGAATGGGTTGGATAATTGACAATGTTGAACCTGTCAGACACAACTTTGTTTGATCTCCTTGAACCTAGCTCTTTGGATTTCCAGTCTGTTAGGTAGAGTTACCGTCATACTGACTTGTCCTAGGCCTTAAACCCATTCCCTTGGATGTCCTTTTCGTTCCTTCTCTAGATAGGCCTTTTGTAAGTGGATCCGACACATTATCTTTTGACTTTACATAGTCAACTATAATAATTCCACTAGATAAAAGTTCTCTAACGGTATTATGTCTTCGTCTTATATGTCGAGATTTACCGTTATACATTATGCTCCTTGCCCTACCTATTGCCGCTTGGCTATCACAGTGTATACATACTGGTGTCACTGGATTGGGCCAATAAGGAATATCTTTCAAGAAATTTTAGAGCCATTTTGCTTCTTCACCGGCTTTATCTAATGCGATAAATTCAGATTTCATTGTAGAGTGAGCAATACCTGTTTGGATGATTTCCAAGAGACTGCTCCTCCACCGATAGTAAATACATATCCACTTGTGGATTTTACTTCGTTCGATCTGGAGATCCAATTTGCATCACTATATCCTTCAAGTACCGCAGGATATTTATTATAATCTTGAGTGTATTTAAGATACCCCAAAACTCTTTTCATTGCCATCGAATGAGTTTTGTTGGGATTACTTGTGTACCGACTCAATTTACTAATAGCGCATGTTATGTCTGATCGTGTATAATTTATTATGTACATTAAACATCCCAATGCTCTTGCGTATTCCAATTGTGAGTCACTTCCACCTTCGTTCTTTTGGAGTGCAAAGCTCACATCTAAAGGAGTCTTGGCAATACCGAATTCCATATACTTGAATTTGTCAAGTACATTTTCGATATAATGAGGCTGTGACAATACCAACCCTTGTGGAGTTCTATGGATTCTTATACCTAAGATCACATCCGCAACTCCAAGATCTTTCATATCGAACTTGCTCTCAAGCATTCATTTTTTAACATTTATATCAGAAATGTCTCTACTGATGATCAACATATCATCCACATATAAACAAATAATGTCTTGGTGATTTGGAGTGTCTTTAATATAAACACATTTATCACATTCATTTATCTTGAACCCGTTTGCCAACATAGTTCAGTCAAACTTTGCATGCCATTGTTTAGGTGCTTGCTTTAGTCCATACAGCGACTTTATAAGTTTACACACCTTATTCTCTTTTTCTGGAACCACAAAACCCTCTGGTTGTTCTATGTAAATTTCTTCCTCCAATTCTCCATTTAGGAATGCGGTTTTCACATTCATTTGATGGATTTGAAGATCATATACCGCAGCCAAGACAATTAATATTCGAATCGATGTTATCCTTGTTACTGCGAGTATGCATCGAAGTAATCAAGGCCTTCTTTTTATTTGAAGCCTTTTACTGCAAGTCTTGCCTTGTATTTGTCAATAGTGTCATCTGTTTTTATCTTCCTTTTGAAGATCTATTTAGAACCTGAAGATTTATTTAGAACCTAAATGTTTATTTCCGGGAGGAAGATCAACCAATTCCCATGTACGGTTTCTTAAGATTGAATCAATCTCGCTATTGACTGCCTCTTTCCAAAAGAATGAGTCCGAAGATGTCATCGCTTCCTTAAATGTTTGAGTCTCATTTTCTAAGAGAAATATTACAAAATCTGATCCAAACGAAGTAGACATTCTTTGACATGTACTACATCTTGGATTTTATTTATTATGTACATTCTCACTTGGTTCATCTCGAGGTCATTTATACCCCCCACTAAACTGTTCATGTCTAGTTTTATACGGATAAATGTTTTCAAAAAATTCAGCATTGTCTGATTCAATTACCATATTTTCATTAATATCCGGATGTTCGGATTTATGAACCAAAAATTGAAATGCTTTACTACTTTTAGCATATCCTATGAACACGCAGTCCACCGTCTTAGGTCCTATCTTAACTCTTTTAGGCATAGGAATTTGGACCTTTGCTAGACACCCCCACACTTTGAAATATTTTAAGTTGGGTTTCCTTCATTTCCATTTTTCATAAGGAATTAATTGTGTCTTACTATGGGGAACTCTATTAAGAATACGATTGGCTGTAAGGATAGCCTCCCCCATAAGTTTTGCGGTAAACCGAAACTTATAAGCAACGCATTCATCATTTCCTTCAAAGTTTGGTTTTTCCTTTACGTAATTCCATTAGATTGAGGTGAATACGGGGTAGTAATTTGATGGACGATTCCACTCTCTACAAATATTTTGGCGAAGGGAGATTTATATTCTCCGCCCCTATCACTTCTTATCATTTTTATTTTTTTTATCAAACTGATTTTCAACTTCCGTTTCATATTGCCTAAATGCATCTATTGCTTTATCCTTACTATTTAGCAAATAGACATAACAATATTTAGTGCAATCATCAATAAAAGTTATGAAATACTTTTTCCCACCACGTGTTGGTGTTGACTTCATATCACAAGTGTCAGTATGTACTAAGTCTAAGGGATTGGAATTCCTTTCAACAGACTTATAAGGATGCGTTGCATACTTTGATTTCACACATGTTTGACACTTTGATTTATTGCACTCAAAGTTCAGCAAAACTTCTAAGTTTATCAGTTTTCATAGCATTTTGTAATTAACATGGCCTAAACATTCATGCCATAAATCATAAGACTCAAGCAAACAAGAAAAATTTGAACTTTTATTGATTTCAACATTCATTACTTTCATCTTATAAAGGCCCTCGGTGAGATAGTCTTTTCCTAATACATTTCTCCTTTGCTAATTATAATTTTTCCAGAAACGGTTACACATTTGGATCTGTTCTTGTCTAGAAGTGAAACAAAAATTAAATTCCTACGTAACTCCGGAACATACAAGACATTGTTAAGTGTCAAGACCTTTCTTGAAGTCATTTTCAAGCATATTTTTCCTGTTCCTTCTACCTTAGCAGTAGAAGAATCAGCCATGTAGATTATTTCTTCTACTTGAGCCGGAGCGAATGACGAAAACAACTCTTTGTTGGCATATACATGACAGGTGGCACCAGAATCCATCCACCATTCACGAGGATTCCCCACCAAGTTGCATTCTGAGAACATAGCACACAAATCATCACATTCTTTGTTGGATTCAGTCATATTTGCTTGATATTTTTTCTTGGCTTTCTTCGGGGCACGATAATCTGTGGACTTGTGGCCAATCTTGCCACAATTGAAGCATTTTTCCTTGTCCGACTACGTATTGAAGAGGATAATAAGGCCAACCTCTTTCTGAAAATTCATATCTGTTCATCAAATAGTGCATTTTTTCCTGAAGAGTCATCTTATTTCATGAAACAGTGTGTTACTTAGTTGAAGGATTGCATCCTTCTGAAGCATGCATCAGTTCATGAAGCAGTGCATCAGTTCACTTGAAATAGTGCAACTAAAGCATCAATTCTGTTCGAAACATTGCAACTGTTACTGCATGCATATTATATAAATGGAGTATCAGAAAAAATTTTAAGCATTTTTGTTTTGGTATGTTCGGATCTCAAATAAATTTTGTCCAAAAAGATAGATCTCATTGATCGATCATTTGACAAATCCAAATTCGAAGCCGAGCGAGCGATGACGACGACGGCGCGAGGCATCTCTTATTCTTGCCTCACTTATCATGTGGAGTAAGTGTTCTTGATTATAAACACTTCCAAGTTCTCTTCTTCCACCAATGTGGGAGAAAGAGTAAACTTTCTAATTTGGGAGTACACTTTCCATTTTAGTATCTCCTTTCCTTCACTATTTTACTCTCCATTTTTTCATTCACACTTCTATCATATACTATGAACCCAACACTTAACATGTATTATCTTTTAAATATGTTTAAAAAACATGTAGATTTTTTTCTTTAGAATCTAGCTCTCTACCGAACCCTACGTGAAAGCGGGATGCTTTGTGATCTAGGCGTCCCTTTTTCTTTTTAGAATCTACCTCTACCAAACAAAATAGTCGACAAAATAATTCAACTCCACTTTTTCCTATGTCAATAGAAATAATGCAACCCAATGAAGTGCATAAGAACCTTTTTTGTTCAAGTGCATAAGCACCCAATGCCAATAAGTTCCTTCAAAATCAGGTTCAGATTGTATTAATGTGTCAATCTAATGTATGATTTTCCCACAAGAGTTAAGAGTCTCCAATTCCACATAGTTATAATTAGCTCTCGAGAAAAATTTTCTCAATTGCACCTAAGGGTATGACCTAGTCATCAATGAAGTGAGTTGAATACCATGAGATCTCAAGTTCAAATTCCAACAGAGACCAAACACTAGGTGATTTCTTCCCATCTGCTCTAGCGTTGATGGACAGAGTTACTAGATATCTGTTGAAGTAGGAGGTGACAGATATCCTATGAAATTAGTTGAGGTACAAGCAAACTGGCCCGAACACCACAGTTATAAAAAATAAAAAAAAATTGTCTAAATTTCATTCAAATGACTCTAACCTTGCATGGAGCAAACTTGAGTCCAAAAACCATTCAAATGGACTGGTTGTCACAGACATCGGGTCTAACGCCAAAAGAATTTGGAACCAGCAAACAATATTGACGAGATTCATACTCTCTACATTTCCAGCAGGAAAAAGACCAGTGCTCTTCAGACTAATTGTAAATTGTGCACCAAAAATACAACAACAACATACTCAGTCTATTCCCACAAATTGCACCAAAATACTAAGCTACTAGGTTGTGGAGCATATAAGGGAAGAAATCATCTCTATGCTTAGACATCAATTTCATAAGACTTAATTATAGATTATTCAATAGAAATTCAAATGAACAACTTAGAGCATAGATTATTCGAACAATAGAAATCCAAATGAACAACTTAGAGCAGCATCTAGAAGATTGAAATCAAAGCAATAGTTTTTTCACTTTTTAGCTTAACATTCACCAGTCTTCTTCTATCTAAAGAAGATAATAAAATGAATAGGGCCATAGCATCAATATCATGCCTAACAGCATTCCTATTTCTTGCGAAGTCTTTTAGCTTAAGCTCATGCTAATAATTTGGTCACTTTATATTAAAAGTAAGTACTTTACCTACAACAATTTTTAATTGTCTAAAAAGTTCAGGCATTAGAAAATACTTATTTTCTTTATGCTCATGTTAGCTTGTTACATTCTCTTTTATTTGTCTAAGTTTTATTTCACGACAGTAAATTTAACTGATTATGAAAGCTAAATTAAATTAGATTAATTTGATATTTTGAATTTAAAACTTAGATGTTCAAAACTATACAGAAAAATGCATCTTAAAATGTTATCATGTTGATCAAAGTTTATGCCGTTTAACTTTCGAGAAGCAAAATGTTACAAATAAAAGTAACGAAGTGAGTATATTTTATTCATAAAAAAACTAAGACATCACGTAGACATGATTAAATATTAATCCATGCATTTCAAATATTTCGTCCTTTTTTCTAACAAACCGGCAACAATTATAATTACTCAAATAAAATTATGACTAAAATTACTTAGGCTCTCCATCAACGTAAATCTTAGATCAATCACGATAATTAATCATGGATCGTCCATTACGTGGATTAAATCGGATCGGAACACCCCGACCCGTTTCCAACCCAAATGCATAAACCGATTTGAATCTGTATTTATCTAAAATTTCCCTAACATCAAGTTGATCCTGATCCCACCCACCAAGGTTTGCCTTGAATACATCAATGGGACCCTTGCCACGTAGGTACAGGTGTACCTCCACTTCTGGTACTTTGGTCCATACGGATCTAGTTTGGTTTGTTGCGTTCGAACTTGGATTTGAATTTCGATTCGGGTTAGGTTTTGAATTTGATCGGAGTCGATTCGTTGGAGGGTAATTCGTTGATCTCCACCATTTTTATTGGTGGTGAAGGCAAAGAAAGAGGAAAGGCGAAGGGAGAGGTCAAGAAATGTGGAATGTTGAGATTGTTTAAAAGATTTGAGGGATTGATGACGTAGCAACTTTGTGTTTCTCTTCGGAATAAACATATCCGTCTATCCCCCATTAATTTAGGTGCGGAAAAAATATAAAGTAAAAATTAGTAGGTAACAAACTTAAGATTATAATTATAATAAATAATAATATTTTTATAAAATTATATTTTATAGTAAAAGTAGTATTTTTTTTGTCCATTAACTTCATACAAGCGTGTTTCACGCTATTTATTTTACCTCTTTCCTATTTTCATTCAATTATTATACGTCTCTTTATTTCAATCGTATTTTTTAAAAAAAAAATTCATCTAATTTTTCTCACAATGTAGATAAATAGTGTGCTCCATCAAATAAGTTAATCATCAAATTACAGTTATTGCATGTTATCTCTTTCATATATTCTATAAAATTTTATTTTTTTTATTCTTTTTTTGGTTCAACCTTGTTCTTGCATTTTTTTAAAGAAATTTTGTGAATTTTTTGTTATAAGATTGTGGAGGTCTGCTATAATAGCAGAATACACATATTTTAAAAGTTCAAATAGAAGTATACCACCTATTAATTTAGTTTCTGATAATCCACCATCATTTAGTTTTGAATTAATACAAGATGAAAATCTTAAATTGGTTTCTACGTCTATTCAGTCGAAGAAAGAAGTGAGCATTGAAGAGGTGATATCGAAGCATCGTAATGATTGAAGGAGATTGTGAAAATTATGAAATGAAAAGGATTGAGAAAATCTTCATCTCCAAACCCTCCAAAAATGCAAAGATCTGAGAAAAAGAGGAAGTCAAAGAAAATAGGAGAATCAAGTAAATTTCAAGTCCTGCTGGTCAAAATTCTTCTGAATATGAATTCAAAGAAGATAAAGTAAAAGAGATATTTGTATTTGTATTTTATTAGTTTATGGGTCATTATCAGATATATGTTTTTTTTTATATACATATTATTATGCTATGATATGTATTATGTATTTTTTTATTTAGTTACATGTTTATGTATATAGTTGTTACTGTTTAAGATATGCATTTATATTTTATTATTTTATATGAGTCACCTTTATATTTCGCAAAAACATATAAAGATATATAGTATAGTTATGTTTGTTACTGTTTAATCTGAATATGATATATATTTCGTAAATATATATCAGAGTCATATTTGTATTTTTTGTATGATAACATACATATGGGTCAGGCATCTATTCTGTAAATACATATGCAGAGCTATATGCATTTTTTTTGTAATGTAATATATATTATGTAAAAGAAAACATATGCATACTATGTATTTTGTATTTTTTTTTGTGAAAAGTATATGCAATATAGATTTATATCATTATTTTATTTTGTAGGTGTCGCGTGATCATATATTCATAGCAAGAGTACTTTTAAGATTTGCACCATATATTGGATGTCACACAGTAAATGATATTGAAGAACCTATTACGTCGATGTTATTAAAGGAGTAGTGTAAGATTTTTTGTCATAAGAATATTTATGGTGTCTACATGAAGAAGAAAAAATATGTAGTTCAAACACAATTAGACAGATATATTATGTCACTAATGTGTTATAAATCTTTTGGAGCATGTACATGTATTTGCATTTTGTATATATAAATGCACATTCATATGTATTTTTGTAAGGTGTTGAATTTGTCTTTGAACTGTTTTATTTCATTCTAGAGTGCAACATATATATTTATTTGTATTTTTTACTGTTTAAGATATATATCATGTATTTTTTGATTACTTATATGTATATGTATATAGTTGTCATTTTTGTTATACAGATTTTGTGTCCTATATGTTTATATATGCATATGAGTCAGATATGTATTTCTGTAAATACATATGCATATATATATATATGTGTGTGTGTGTGTGTGTATGTTCTGTACTGTAAATACATATGCAGATCTGTATGTTTATTTATTTTATATATTTTTTGAATATTTATATATGATATAGATATTTATCTTTTAAAAATATCAATTAAAGACAGAATATTAAAAAAACAAAAAGACAAAAACAAAAAAAATCCAAAAAAGGAAGTAAAAAAGAAAAAAAAAAGAAATAGAAATAAAAGCTGAAAATAGAAGTGTAAAAATAAAAGAGAAAAGAAAAGAAATAAAAATAGAAAAAAATGAAAATATAAAAAGAAAAAGAAAAATATGAGAAAGAAAAAAATAAGCAAACGAAAAAGAAAAAAAAAAGAAAAAAGGAAAAAAAAAAGAAATAGAAGAGAGAAAATAAAGTGGAAAGAAAAAAATGAAAAAGGAATCAAAATTAAAACAATAAAAAAAAGATGAAAAAAACTAAGAAGTGTTATAAACTAATAAAGAATAAAGAAGAAGAGTAGAGAGAATAGAGAGAGTAATTCTTATTTCTCTTGAGGAATGAATTACAATGAGAGAGAACCCTTTTATTTATAGGAGAAAACTAATCTTGGGGTTTGTAACTTCTCCATAAATAGACATTCACTATATATGGTAAAGTAGGCATTCACTATATATGGTACATTCATAACACTCCCCCTTGAATGTCTAATTGATAGATAATGTGCCTCGTTAAAACCTTTGTAGAAAAAACCCAGTGGAAAAAAAATCTAGTGAAGGAAAAAGAGTACACATCTCTAACAATACGCATATAAGCTACCTCACTAAAGACCTTATAAGGAAAACCCAGTGGGACAAAACCTCGTAAGAGAAAAATAGTACGTATTAACTCCCCCTAATAAGATTATCCTTGAACCTTTGCATCCCGATCTTGTGCACCATCTTATTGAAAGTTGTAATTGAAGGAGACTTGAAGAATAAATCAATCAGATTGTCACTTGAACGAATCTGTTACACGTTAATATCACCATTCTTTTGTAGCTCATGTATGTAGAAAAACTTTGATGAAGTATGCTTCGTTCTATCTCCTTTTATGAATCCTCCATTAAGATGTGTTATACATGTTACATTATCTTTGTATAAAACTGTGGGTAAATTATCACATTTCAAACCACATTTTTCTCGAATGAGATGTATCATGGACCTCAACCACACACTTTCTCGGTTTTCTTCATAAATAGCTATTATCTCAGTATGAATTGATGAAGTGACTATGATAGATTGTTTTGTATATCTCCAAGATATTGTAGTACCGCCACACATAGCCTATTTGAGACCGAGCTTTATGTAGATTAGATAAGTACCCAACATCAACATGACTAATAGGATCGGAACTGTAAACTTGCTAACAAATTAACTGAAAAAGGCTATATCAAGCCTCGTAGTATTTGCAAGATACATTAGTACAATAATTGTACTAAGATATTATACTTCATAACCAAGGAGTTCTTCATTCTTTTCTTGAGGTCAGAACAGATCCTTATTCAGTTTTGCATGTTTCTCATTTAAGCAAAAATTCTATTGCTTTTGAAAACTCTCCAAGAGTTCTAATGATACTCAAATCATCAAATTATCTCTTATGAGGATGATAAAAATTTTCTCAGAAACTTTATATGTTTCAGACATTTTGAATCCCTTAGGAATTTTCATATGGATTTTTATCAAGTGACAATATCCAACATGTCAAGTGTGACATCTTTAAGTGTCTGAACTGCAAATCAAATAAGTTTTACGCTTACCAAAATGCATCCTTTCAGATCACTTGATAAATATTTCTATGTCAGCATACTTAAATAAACATAGAATTTGGATCCTCGTAATACTTTACAATATTGCGTCAATATTGTATCAAAGATATTATCGATGATATATCATTTTGTATCGGTTCATAATGTTGCATAAGATTTTGAGATCTCATCACTTCATTATTTTCAGGTACATGAACCTCTCATAGGTTTCATGAAGTGTTATGGTGTAGGCTCTTCAAGAGCACATTGCCTTCTTGTTATGATTATTTGCTCCTTATTCTTTTCAAGAATTATTTCATTTGGAACCGATTAGTCTACCATGCTTCATGCATGCGTAGATTTTGTCCTTTAAAATGCAAAATATAAGCACTTGCAGCTTAGATATGAGATTAAATTTGAGTCAGTAAATGCTTCCGGCATATGACTTGAATTATCTTTTGAATGAGGATCTGATGATAATTCCTAACATATTTCATAGCTGCTTGTAATCTCCCCCTTACGTTAGAAAAACTAAAATACATCCTCCATTTTTTTTTAGGAATACATCTTTGTGCATCATGGTCTATTTATTAATTGTATACCGCACATCATAACTATTAGATGAAATAGTTGGTTCCTAACCTTGAACCAATTAAGAGGGAAGAAATAATCATAATTTATTGATCTAATACATACAAGTGCTATTGTATGCAACATATCATATTTCAGACCAATACATGAAGCTTTGTTCACATTAGTAATGGTTTAACTATTTATCGAAGGCATTCAATGCTAAACCATCATTATCAAGATGAATTGTCTTGATTACATAATCTGAAAGTTATGCTCTTAACTCAATTTTACTAAGCAAGCAACATTTATGAATGTGAAACCGCAGGTTGACAATAAATGTACATGTGATCATCTTATATCGATGCATCTTAATAGATCACATGACATGTGAACGGGCTCATATTCACCTTTTATAGTTTTCAGATTTAAGGAATTCAATCCCAACATTAGTTGGTCCAACCAACTTATCATGAGAACAAACGACATAAACAATTCTCGAAGAATCTTCTAGTTCTTCAATACATGTCTAATAGTCAATATGCTCATCTTCGAGATGTCACAATCATTCACATCAATTTATGAACTTTTATTCTAGTAAACTCCAAGTTTACCATGATATGTACTTTTTTCTTTAGTAAATTTCAGATTTACTATTACATGAATAAATTTTAGATTTACTCCTTTAGAAGTAGATTTCAAAATAATTTTTCTTAGTTATTCTGCATCATTCGGAGGTGAGTTGTGATACCATCACAATTAAGTGCACGTTTGCATTAATAAGGTTCTCATTTCCTAGGAATGAAATATAATTGTGCCTTAAGCCTATCAAATTATGATAGCTTATAACCTCTTTCATGATATTTCTACTTCAGGAGCAAATCTAGGCATAAATATGATAGAGAGAATTTCTCTATATTGCTACTACCACATTCACTTCAAGAATGGAGCAAATTATCATCTTCTAGACTTATCATATATTGCTACCACATTCACTTCTTGGAATGGAGCATATTCAATGGACAAGTTTCATGACTTTTCATCAAAAACACATTATTTTGCCTTAGCCATCATAATATCATCAATATGGTGCATTGAGATTCAAACTCAACGTCTTACCCATATAAAGGCGTTTTAGGCATAAATCAATAGGACTTGAACCCAACATATTATCATCCCTTTTGATAATATTGTTCTTGAGGAATAAATTTTAAACATAAGTGGTTCCAAACCAATTATTTTTACTCAAATCCAACAATAATTATATTATTAGTACCAAAAGACAAATAACATAAGGAATTACTAACCTTGAAATCCTTTAGATTTATAATCTCACCTTGTTTGGCAGAGTCTCGTACTGATAACGTGTTATAAACTAATAAAGAATAAAGAAGAAGAGTAGAGAGAATAGAGAGTAATTCTTATTTCTCTTGACAAATGAATTACAATGAGAGAGAACCCCTTTATTTATAAGGAAAAACTAACCTTGGAGTTTGTAACTTCTCCATAAATAGACATTCACTATATATGGTAAAGTAGACATTCACTATATATGGTACATTCATAACAATAAGAAAAAAGTTAGAGATATAAGAGAATGAAAGACAAAAAAATAGTACTGATGCATTATTTTGAAATTTTGAAGATTATGAAGATAATATTCTTCAGACTTGAGTTTGATTTGAAAAAGAAATCTACTAGTTTAAAAAGAGTAATTTATAGAAAAGGAATCTACTGCTTTAAATAAGAGTACTTTATGAAAAATGAATTTGTTGCTTTAAATACATGAAATAATTATTCCTTATTTGATTCAACTGATTTGAGTAAAAGAAGGAGAATAAATTAAGGGATTGGTTATTCCTTATTTAACTCAACTGATTTGAGTGGAAAAAAAACTTCTATTTCGTTTATATATGTATTAATATAGCAAACTTTACCTAAAATACAAAATACAACTTGCTATTATTCATAATTATAAAACAATTGTTATGAAAGTCCTAATTTTGAGCATAAGTATGCTACTCATGAAATTTTTTTAGGAAATTGTATGCCATAGACCCAAATATGGGTGACTTTAGATATTTGACCCCAAATAAGAATGTCTTTGAAGAATAGCCTTCCTTACTTTTTAATATACTAAAAGCACCATTTTACCTCTCTACACCTCAAATATATTTTTAAAATTTTCATACTCATTTATCTCTTAAATTTTATTTTTTATTATTTTTACTTTTAAATTTTTTCTTTACTTTTATTATTCTACTTTTTTCACTCTTTTTTTTAAAAAAATTATTATTGTGATTTTTATTATTTTCAGTTTTTATTTTTTCTTTTAACTTTATTTTCATGTTTTAATTTATTTGTCTCAACCTTTATTTTTTTTCTCTTTTTTTTTCTCAACCATTATCTATTTATTTATTTTTTCCTTTTTTAAATTTATTTGTCTTTAACCTTTATTTAGAGTTTTTATTATTTCTCTTTTTTTTCCTAGAATTTTCCTCAGATATTCATTCTCATTCATCTTTTTTCCTCATTTCTCAAATATCCTTTCTCTTGCTCCTCTTTCTCTTCATCCGATTTCTCTCAAATTTTCAAACTCGATTAACAGAAAAAAATGGATGTTGCTTCTGATGAAGAAATAGGGCGTCTCTCAGTGGATGTTGCTTCCAATTCTTTGGAACTTTTGTCTTCAAACTTAATTGACATTATTGTTGATGTAAGTTTCTACTAAATTCACTTTATCATTTACGTGTAATTTATCTTGTTTCTTTTGTGTTATTTTTGAATTGGGTGTTTGAATCTCTTTTGGTTATTTATGTTTAAGGTTTTACCTCATAATATAAAGATGTTGTATTTTTGGGAGTTATGTTTAGGGATTTGTCAGATTGGTGGTTGTATAGTTCAGAAGTTTTAATTTTGTTAGTTGTTTGTTACTAAGTGAATTTTGAATAACTCCATATTCTTGATTTCATGAAAATAATAAATCTTGATTGAAATTAAAAGTTTTATGTTACTAGAAAATCTTAGTAGCTCGGTTGATTGACTATTTGAACTTTGTGCTATTGGAAAATCCCAGTAGCTTAGTTGGTTTACCTGAACTTTGTGCTGGCAGGAAACCTTAGCATCTCAGTTGGTTGGTTGGCAAAATTTTCACCTTGTTGGTGAGGGTTCGGTGTCCCATCTTGTAATACCCTGTCGTCAATTGAACCAAAAAAGTTTTGTGCTACTAGATTTGAGATCTTTGATAATTTCTACTAATACTATGTAATTTCTATTGTGTCAAGTTGGAGGTCTTGTAATAGGCCTTTGCAATGTGGATATCTTTATTTTGCCTCTTAGATGATGGTTAGATTTCTTTTGATGAAATGCATATTTTGTTTCGGATTCCACACTTGTGGGATTACACTGGATTTTTTGTTGTTGTTGAAATGCATATTGTTGTTTTGATTTATTATCCCATCGCAGTTGCTTTCGGTAGTTCAGTTTTTAATTAAAGACTTTATGAATTTCTATTAAAGTCAATCATTTGATAGAAAAGACTTAATCGTTTCTACTTAGTTAATCCTATGTATAAGTAGTACATATAATTATACGGAATATTTGGTGCTCCTACTAGTTTTATACATAGTAATCATGACATTAACAATAGGAGTACTATTCTTATTCAAATAACCCCTATTAAGTATTATTCTTATTCTAACATTACCTATTCGTTAAATATAAAAAATCAAACCGTCAATAAAAGATAATGTCAACATTACTAGTGCACCCTACTAAACGACCCATGAGTGTATAATTTTTAAGGGAAAACTTGAATGAGGGATCTTAGACAAAGAAAAAGAATAATCTTATAGCTTATGAAGCCAGACTCAAGGAATAGTCTTTTCCATTCTTTCTCAGTTCTCTGCCCCCCCCCCCCCCCCCCGGCAAGAAGCACCGTCATCAGTACATAAAAAAGGAGCTTCATTTCAATCATGTCTGCTTTATCTTCATCTCTATTCATTACCATGTCAATGATAAGGAACTTCTTTTTTCTTCCTTCATCGTTATACGTGCTAGCTTCTCTGCTTCCCTGTAGTATCCTTACACAATCTTCGTCTCCAATCATGCATAACTAGCTGTAAAAAGTCATATTTTCTCAAACATCGTAATCAGTGACCTATAGACTCTAATATACGAACTAGAAATACTCAGTGCTACAAGAGTTCATTAGAAAATTACACTGTATAAACAAGATCAAAATCATATTTTATTTCTATAAAGTAGATGTTGAATCGCGTTTGCTTTTTCATGTGTTTACTTTTTCTATTTTGAATACCTTTAGCATAAAGCAAAATAGAACTTTGAAGGACATGTTAAGAATAAAATTTTTGTGCATACCTTAAGCAAAATAGCATCAGCATGGGGAATAGACTGAAAGATATCCCCTCCTACAAAGCTTAAATTTTTGGTCTGTGGCATGTTTACAACAACATGTGGAAGATCAAGAATAGTGCATTTCATATGGAATAGAGGTTGTTGTTGTGTTTGTTTTCAAAGTCTTGTTGTTTGCATGACGACCTTCCCATGTACATTAGTGTTTGATCAAGAACACCATCGTTGCTTGATTTTTGAATAATTGTACTTCTGGAGAGTGCTGCTGATGAGTTCTGAGGACTCTCAAGAGCCTTATGGTAAATCTTTTTCTTGAACACATGGCACACCACCCACCCTTCTTCCTGGTTACTTGATTCCGATGACTGGATATTAATAAAATAATATAAGTCATATATATCGTTAGTAAAATATACTATAAGGTCGTCTTACTTATGTATGTACTTTAGCAAGCAGGTTACTGCCTTAGTTTCAAAGATGAAAAAGGCATACCATGTAAAATTTGTTTGCATAATCAGGACATTCTTTCTATACACATACATTATCGTAACATGGTATGGGTGCTTACAATAATATTGAGGGAGGGTGCTTACATGGTATGGGTGCTTACATTCTTTCTATACCATGTGCTTACATTAATGTTGAGGGCTCAAACTAAAAAATCAGACACCGACTTCACTTACCATACAATGCCTAAAATTGGGCCATCTGAATAGTCAAATGAAAGTTGTTATTATGCCCAAAATCCACCAAGGCTAAAAATTTGTCCCCCTAACCTCCAAAATCCAAGGCATAAGTACAAACCATATCCTTCAAAACTTTAGAAGTTTGCTTTGACTGCCTATCAATCTGAAGATAAAAGGCGGTGCTAAAGTCAACTTAGGTACCCAACTCCTCCTGAAATGTCATCTAGAAGCTAGAAGTAAACTGAGAACCTCCATCTAAAATAACGGACCTGGGCGCTCTGTGCAGGTGAACCACCTCTCGAATATAGATATGTGTCAATCTCTCTACAGTGTAAGAAATCTAAATATGAAAAAATAGGAAAATTTGGTGAATTGATCCATGATGATTCAATAGATATCAAAACCATAAGAATTTATTATTTTACTGTTAAATCATAATTCAATGTTGAGTTTGTAACTTACTTTAGTAATCTTTTTTTTTATATAATTTTCATGCAGAGAGTGACATCTTCTATTAAGACTCATCTTGATACTTCTTTAGATGGGATTATGAGCCGTATTACGGTAATTATCACATTAGATTTTTTACTCAATAGAAACAACATCATTATATCAATAATTGTGTTATTGACATTATTAATTTTTTTTATATAGTCTCTAGAATCCAAGTGTGATTCTATTGTGGAGCTTATTCAGGGATTACATAAACCATGTGATGGGTGAGGAGTGGGCATTGCGAATTTCAAGGGGGTGAATGCAATGCAGGAACAACATGTTTCTATTCTTGAAGAGGAAGTCAAGTTTGAAATCGGTTCCCAGATTTGTGTCAAGCTTCAAAGCGGAGAAATTAATTTTTCAACACCTCCTGATCACTTGCTTTCTACGAAAGAAAGCAGTGCGAAGTACCAGATAAAGATTATGGTCCTAGTTTTACTCTAATAACTCTAACGCCACCCGATATTTCTGATCATATTTCTATAAAAGAAGAATTTTGTATGGCTGAAGACGTGGAAAATTCTTAAGAGGATTTAAGTTTGTCTTTTATTTTTTTATGATGTTTAAAGATAGTCACTCAAGTTGTAATTGACGGTGTTTACTTTCAACTAATTTTTGACGATTTCTGCTTATCCTTTTGTAAATTTTTGCATTATTTTTTCTTGTTTTATTTTTCTTATTAGTTTACTACTTGCTCTTTCGACTTTTAATATCAAATTTTGGATCTTAATCTTTTTTACTTGGGATTTTATTTTTGTCAAGTTATATAAAGGACATGATATATTCTCTTTTTTTAGTTATCAACTTATGTTAGATTATCTCATAAGTTAGACATAGTGAAATGGTGTAAATTATTTTACATACATTAATTTTTTTAAAAATTTATAAGATACATTTTACCTCTAAGGAAAGAACTACATAAAATTCAACTAGTTAGACTTAGTGAAATAGTATAATTGTTGCCCTTGAAATATTCGTTAATTTATTTAAAGACCTTGACCTATGTTTTATCTATGAGGTAACCATTACTATATGTTATATCTATGGGTTTCAACTTGTTCCTTTAAAACTCCTTGGCGAACTCTTCTCAACATGATTCATAGAGTATCTCATAAGCTAGACATTGTAAAATTATGTAAATTAGTGTCCATGAGGCATACATTAATTTTTAAAAAGTCAAATCTTGCCTATGGGGCATAACTTCTTTTTTGTGATTTAAAAGTCTTGTCTTTAGAGCAAGAGTTATAGATCATCTGTCAAATTATTACAGACTTAAGGCAAAACTAACTTTTGCCTATGGGGCACAACTTGTTCTTTTATGATTTAAAAATTTTACCTCTAGGGTAAGAGTTATAGATCATTTGTCAAATCATTACAGACCTAAGGCAAAGTCAACTCTTGGCCATGGAGCACAACTTATTCTTTTGTGATTAAAAGTCTTGCATCTAGGGCAAGAGTTATAGATCATCTGTCAAATCATTGCAGACTTAAGGCAAAGGCAACTCTTGCCCATGGGGCACAACTTGTTCTTTTGTAATTTAAAAGTTTTGCCTCTAGGGTAAGAGTTATAGATTAGTTGTCAACTTATTACAGACTAAAGACAAAGTCAACTCTTGCCCATGGGGCACAACTTGTTGTTTTGTGATTTAAAAGTCTTGCCTCTAGGACAAGAGTCATAGATCATCTACCAAATTATTACAGACTTATGACAAAGTCAACTCTTACCCGTGGGGCACAACTTATTCTTTTGTGATTTGAAAGTGTTGCCTCTTGAGCAAAACTTATAGATCATCTACCAAATTATTATAGACTTAAGGCAAAGTCAACTCTTGCCCGTGGGGCACAACTTATTCTTTTGTGATTTGAAAGTCTTGCCTCTAGAGCAAAAGTTATAGATCATCTACCAAATTATTACAGACTTAAGGCAAAGTCAACTCTTGTCCATGGGGCACAACTTATTCTTTTGTGATTTGAAAGTCTTGCCTCTAGGGCAAGAGTTATAGATCATCTGCCAAATCATTACAGACTTAAGGCAAAGTTAACTCTTTCCCATGGGGTACAACTTGTTCTTTTGTGATTTAAAAGTCTTGTATCTATGGCAAGAGTTATGGATCATTTGTCAAATCATTACATATTTAAGGCAAAGTCAACTCTTTCCCATGGGGCACAACTTGTTCTTTTACGATTTAAAAGTCTTGCCTCTAGGACAAGAGTTGTAGATCATCTGCCAAATTATTACAGACTTAAGGCAAAGTCAACTCTTGCCCATGGGGCACAACTTGTTCTTTTGTGATTTAAAAGTCTTACCTCTAGGACAAGAGTTATAGATCATTTGTCAAATCATTACAGACTTAAGACAAAGTCAACTCTTGCCCATGGGGCACAACTTGTTATTTTGTGATTTAAAAGTCTTGTATCTAATGCGAGAGTCATAGATTATCTACCAAATCATTACAGATTTAAGGCAAAGTCAACTCTTACCCATGAGGCACAACTTGTTCTTTTGTGATTTAAAAGTCTTGCCTCTAGGGCAAGAGTTATAGATGATTTGTCAAATTATTATAGACTTAAGGCAAAGTCAACTCTTGTCCATGGGGAAAAACTTGTTCTTTTGTGATTTAAACTTCTTACCTCTAGGGCAAGAGGTATAGATCATTTGTCAAATCATTACAGACTTAATTAAGGCAAAGTCAATTCTTGCCCATACGGCACAACTTTTATTTGTGTGGACTCTGTGTTAGACATTATAAAACTAGACATTGCAAGTTAGACAATATTAAATTATGTCGATACAAACTAATAATGTCTACTCTTACCCTCATGGCATAACTTATTTTGTTGGGTCTAAGTTTTTCTCTTGCATAACATTAGCTAATTTAATACAGATTAATAGTGTTAACGTTTTCCCATGAGGCACAATTTAAGATATATTATTTTATTAAAAATCAATTATTTTTTAAATGACATAATTTATTTGCACCAAGTTTAAGTTAAAAATACATTTTTGTACCAAAAAATATTAAAAATGCATTTACCCTCTGCACAAAGCTAAAGGAAAGACAAATTTCATCTCAAAGCTCGAAAGCGTCGGAATAATATAGTACATTTTGTACCAAAAAAATAAAATTAGAAATATATTTACCTTTTTCAAAGCTTGAGCATTGAATTTACGATAAATTTCATAAAGCTACAAAAAAAAATTATTTCAAAGCTTGAGCTTCGGATTTACGATAAATTTCTTAAAGCTACAAAAAAATTTCATCTCAAAGCTTGAGCTTCAGATTTACGACACATTTCACAAAACTACAAAAAAAAATAATCTCAAAACTCGAGCTTCGAATTTACGACATATTTCATAAAGCTACAAAATATTTTTATTTGGGTTTAAAATTTGAAAGTCACCCTAATTTGGGTATATTTTTTAAATTCTCCCTTCACTGTCTTCGTTCATTAGAAAAATAAAATTCGGTGGTTCAGTTCATACTTCAAAACAACTACTTGGAGTCAACTTCTGCCTATGTTTTGAAATCTTATCAGCTACACTGTTGTGTCTCCTAGATTCATGCAACATCATTGGGCTCTTCAGACTGAGGAGAAGATCTCTACAAGAGAGGGTTAAGTTATTGTTAGTTTGTGTGAGTGGATCCAAAGAGTTTATTTCCTCTAGGGAATCCGTGGAAATTTCCAGATAAGAGACCAGCATATTAGTAGCAATAATAAGGCCAAAGAATAGACTGGTGTGTTGACTTCTAGAGGTGAATGGACATTAATTCTAGCGCTCTAACCATTCGCCCAGAATCCAAGTGAGTCACGAAAGACCCCCCAACACCCCCCAGCCTTAGTTAAGTGATTATATTAACCATCAAAATTTAGTTTTAGGCCTTTATCAGGTGGTTTTCAAGTTGTGTGAGGTTTTAGGCCAACATGATGAGGGTTCATACCCAAGAAGATGAATTCCACAGCTCGTGCAAACGGGGTGGAAAAAGGGATATTAATTTTTGAGTTGTGGTAAAAGTTGTGGTTTCTAATGAGCCATATATTCCACATATAAAAGGAAAAGACGTCTTTCCAGGCTATTAAATTATTTACTGGAGGTGCATGGATTTTTACTACACATTTATAACCAGTCTGCGCGGTCAGAGGTCGCAATTGACTAGATATCTGGGAGAAGGTGCATTTGATTCCAGAACTTTTAATTCCAGACTTTTGTACGCTGGGACATTGAAGAAAGATATGTTGCATGGTTTTAGGTGTATTGGATAGAGCTCAGTTAGACCAGACATATTCCAGACTGGTTAATACTTAACACAAAAAATGTTGTGAAACATATCAATGAGCAAGTATCTCTAGCACATTCAACATTAATCAACACTGCCCAATTATTTCATTGTAACACTAGTTCAAACAATCTTACAGAATTATTGAGTCTAATTTACAAATTGACAAATCTCCTGGAGAAAGAAATACATAATTTAGATCAACACTGATTATATGTCATTACACATCGATTGAATAATGATTAATCTTTAAAGGAACTTTATTTTTCTATGTTCAGAAATCCTATAGTATTAAAGATGGTGAAAATAATAAAATCATTTTCACAGGTTAAAGTGAATTGGGGTTAGTCAAATGAAGATATCTCTTCATTAATCTCTAATGTTGAGTCATTGTCTGTTAAGCAACTGATCCTATCAAGAAGAAAAACAGAGAACAATAAAAAATATGCAAAAATCAAATGACTAACCAGAAATTTGATGTTATTGATACATGACAAACTTGAGCGTTCATGATAGCTAAAAGTGGCAAAGATCAAAACTTTTTCAACAGATTAGACTACTGCTGAGGAGCAAAGCTCAAGTCCAACTGGATGACTATTGGTTTCTTAAAAAAAAAATATCCCTAATATAAACAACATACTGCATAATGAAATCTCACTATTGGATCTTGCTTCCTTGCAGCTAATGGCTACTTCTTGAAAAAATTCCTTGCTAGCATCTGTAATATAACAGTAAAAAGCAATGAGCAGTTAACTTATAAGCAAAGGGAATGGCGAAGCAAATAAGTTTACTATTGGTATCTCATGAAATCAAATAGTTATATGGAAAATTTTATATTTTTTTGCAAATCTCTATAAACTACAAAGGAATGTGAAATTTTCAGTATAACAGTCCGTATGATCCACCAGGATATTAGACTAGTGAGAATTTACTGGTCTAATATGTCAACTCTTACTTATTCGAAGAAATTAGAAACAATTCTAGGAAAAAATTCTTCTCATAATGACTTTTACTTCAACATTACTAAACATCATCATAATTTGATGTTGTAAAGCCATTACCTTTCGTTTTCTTTTCACTTTCAATCGTATTCCACCTTTATGTTTATGTTTACAATATTCATCTAGGATCGTATTTGTTTTAATTCACGACATCTTCTGGCTTCCTCACGTTTTGACATTTTTTTCGAGTCTTTATAGTAAAAAGGATAACATCAATCTGTTTAATAACTACTCTGGAGTATTCCTACCTACCTCATATTTCCAAACCTATATTGCTCCGCTCACTAAAAACCAAAATTGGCTCTAATCAAATATTTCACTGCCTTTCTAGGGAAGGGATTAAATGTTTAATCTCTTTTCTCCCCCTTGTTGTTCTCCATATTCATGTGGACAAGCATATGTAATTTAAACAAAGAAACTCCAATCAGATATTCCAAGAAAACCATTTTCAGAGTTAGAATCCTTCCTTTTAGAATCCTTCAAGATCTAAAACAGCCTAATAAAGATCCATCCTATTGTTTCTCCTTATTCCTTGAGTAAATACAAAAAGCTAACTATTGCAAGAGAGTTCAACATTTTTTTCCCCTTCTTCACAAACAAACCAGTTTCTACTTCGATATACATGCATATGTTGCATTAAATAATAACATAACTAAATGCAATAGAGCCAGTTTCGAGAGAAAAGACTATACTGCTACTAAATCAAAACATACCATGCTTCATATTTAAAGATGGATCTTGATCATCTACATAACCAATCACCTTTGCTGGTATTTCTGTCATCATACTGTAAAACCAAAAGAAAGGTACATCACAACCAGTCTTCCATGTAGTATCAAAACTCATTTACAGATAAACCAAAAGTTTAAAATATATAGTACTCAACCTATGAAGTGGAACATCCTTCATTACAGGAGAATTTGCACCAACCATTGCACCTTCCCCTACTTTTATATTTCCAAGTATAGTTACACTAGCTCAAATAAGTGCACCTTGACCTATTTTGTGATGTCTATCACCAGTTTCTTTCCCGGTTCCTACTAAGGTTACACCCTGCACAAAATATAATTAGGTGGATAAGAAATTAAGATTATCTTCAAGGATTGAGGGAGTACATATGAACCTCCATATGAGAGTCAAGTTGTCCAGCTTATATAGCACAAACCAATAATAGTATAGGTGATGGAATGAATTATTTAGGTAATAGATGCATAATACTTCCTTCTCCTTTCACGTAGAAGGATCCCACTAGTTACCATATTTGTACATCGCAAAAGATCACTACACAAAAACTATACTCTTGCCCTTCGGTGCAAAACTTTGTGATAGGCTTCCCACCGTGCCCACGACAATATTTCCTATTGGGTGGGTGTATAAAATGATTCTTATATATGCAGTTCATCATGAGAGAAATGCTAGACTGTCCAACAATCTGAGACAACTAAAGAAGTTTGCAAACAAGGTAGCTTTGTAGTTTGTGTTCAAGCTATAGAAACAATCAAACTTATTTTTGTACCACCTTGATCTTATACATTTGGCCTTCCCAAAAAATATTGCGATCAACGTTAACTCCCATATTAACAACCTTTTTGTCCAAGACCAAACCCCCGCAACTACTCAAATATAATTATAAATGCAATAACAAACTCCCCACAACCCGTTCGACACAATTCCTCATTATCTTCTAACAATTCCTCATTATCTTCTAATGCTAATTATACCACTAGTTTGAAATACTTGGAACTAATTTCTTGTACCACCTTGACCTTATACATTTGGCCTTACCAAAAAATGTTGCGATCAATGTTAAATCTCATATTAATGGTCTTTCCCTCCAAGACCAACCCCTGTAACTACTCAAATACAATTATAACCGCAATAACAAACTCCCCAAAACCTGTTCGACACAAATCCTCAATGAAAAATATGTTACTACAAAAACATAGCCTAACTTCAACTTGCGTTCACCTCCCCAAAAATCAAATCAATATGTTAATTATATAACGAGCTAAAATTTACCGCAATGGATCAATAAGCTAAAATTACCACAATGAATTTTGATGATGAAATTCATACTTGAAGAAACCTTATGGCTAAAGTCGATTCTGTGAATTTTTTTGAAAGTCAATTTTTCAAATTTGGAAGAAAGAGCGGAAGAAAGAGATTTAACAATGAATATATTGGAGTAGGGGTAATTTCGTCCAAAAAATATGAGTCAACAAATTAAGGCTATTTTAATAAAACTTTTTTATTTGGGGCTAAAATTTGAAAGTCACCCTAATTTGGGTCTATTTTTTAGAATAACCCAAATTTTTCCATAAAATCAAATTCAACCCGGCCCAACTTATTTAAGAGCCTCTTTAGTCATAATTTTTCATTTTTTCCTCGAAAAAATATTTTACTTTAGTAAAAATTGTACTTTAGCAAAACTTATAGTGTTTGACTATAAAAATTTCAAATATAATTTAGAATTATGTTTGAAAAAATAAAAACAGGTATTTTTTTCACTTTAACTTCTCTCACAAAAAGTCAAAAAAAACTCCAATTAATTTTCATTGTCAAATATAACTTCAATTTCAAAAAAAATTGATGTTCATGGCCAAACGTCTACTAAGTTTAGATAAATTATTGACTCATTCATGTATTAGTTAAACTCATTTTAACCCAAGCCATTAAAAATTAAATTGATATGTGCCTAATTGTATTTTGAGAAATCTTATTAAAATATTTTTAAAAGACTTTAAAATATATACGGCCATAATAAAGAAAAATAACCTTCTTAAGTACTAAATATTCATAAAAGACAAATAAATCAATTAAAACTTAGTAAAAATTGTCATGTTAGATTATAACTTATCACCTAATTCGTTTTGACCCAATCCATTTGATCCAAGTAAAATTATGTTGGATTCAGTCTTAATCCGTTTATTATCTTAACTAGTTTTGATCCACTCAATTATCTTCCCTAGAAATTATAATAGTTATACTAGTAAATCATATCCCTCACTTTATTTGATTAAGTTTGACTTGGCATGTAATTCTAAAAAGTAAAAAAATAAAAAATTATGATTTTAAATTAAAAATATGTTAAATGTATCAAATTGTTCTATAATTCGTAATTTTAAACATAGCATGTGAAAATTTTAAACTAAAGAGTTATTAAAAAAGAAAGAATCATTTTTAAAATAAACTAAATAGATAAATAAACCAATCAAATTAAAATGGAAGTAGTAGTACTTAATTTTTCAACGTTACATGAAAAATATTGTTTGATTTATCATAAAAATGTGTACAACATATGTTATATAGTACATTGTACTATTATTATATTTATTAAGTTGGGATTTTTTGATAGTTGGTTATCGAGTAAGTTATTTATGCATTAAATTTTGAATATGTAATAACATGTTTGATAGTATGTATTATTTTGTTAGTATAAACATAATATGATGTTTGGTTTATAATTTAGAAATTCATACATCCCACATAGATATTGATTTTTATGACGGGTGACAGAGTTGAAGCCAAGATTTGAAGTATGTAGGTTTCGTATTTAAAGGCAAGACAACAATTTCAAGCTAGTATGTGATCATGGCCAAACTAACTAACAAATAACAATATTTGACATATTAAAAAAAACGAAGAACTTCTTAAACATTATATATAAACGTTGTCATACAATTGCACTCGACAAGTTGCCATGTTTTGAAAATAATCAATGATCGCATCATTAGATACATTTTCAAGTACTTCATCCTCTGTATAATATAAACAATTGTTCAAAAAGTCATCACCAATTATACTTGGCAGATCATTTTTAGTAAACTTCATTGATGAAAAAACTCTTTTCACTATTGCAGTATCCATGGATAATATCAAGCTTAATTTCACAAGCAAATAAACAAGTCCCCACTTCTTGCGCATATTTGTTTCAATCAATTTCATTGAAAGAACTCCAATTCCTTTCAAATTTGAAAATGCGTTATCCACAACTCTCATATAATAAATATAATTATCAAGATCAAAACTCAAATTTGCAAGCTTGGAGGCATTGAACCCATTTGGATAGTATGTAGCAAGCTTCATACTGTTATTTTTATCATAATTCATAAAATAATTCTTAAGACTCAAACTAGTCATTTCAAGAAGTACATCAATATTGACTTCATTAAAGCAATTGTTAAGCCCTGAAAGTTGCAAATCAATAACAGTATAAAAACTTTTACACGCAAATGATGAAAATATGTAACAGCTCTTACATTTTGACTTTCCAAAATCATATTTTTCATTCATTTCAAGAATCTCAATATCATTCTTTTCACAAAATAAGGAGATGTCTTCTAACAAAGAGTTCCATTCAGATTTTCTTATCGATTACAGTTGCTTCTTCATGAAATCAACAAGATTCATAGCACTAACAATATCTTGATCTTTTTATTATAAAAACATATTTATATTATATGTAATTGCCAAAATTTTCAACATCAAATGCAACATGAAGATAAACTCATAAGATCTAGTGTCTTCTACTAGACTTTTCGTTATTGCTTTCTCATGATAATTTGCATCCTCATTTTCAAGAACTCTAAGTACATGAACAATTAATAAGAATAAGGAAATAAAGTTATGTACTTTCTTAAAATGAGATCCCAATGGGTATCACCAGACCATTGAAGTTCAAGTTCCTGATTTAGTATATTTCCCATGCGAACTTCACCAAGCACTAGTAATTCCTCTAACTTTTCAGCTTGGTCATATCAAAGCATCTCCTTGCACTTAAAAAGAACCTCCAAAAATATAACATTAGGAAGAATGTCAAAAAAATTATTCACATGATAATGTTTCTTCACAATTGCTACAAGGGTCAACTACAACTGATCAGCAAAGCAATGTATGCAATATGCCAAAGAATTATCTTTCAAAATCAAAGTTTTAAGACCATCAAGTTCTCCTTGCATGTTACTAGTTTCATCATATCCTAGTCCCCGTATTTAAGATTGACTCAAAAAATTATCTAAAAGCAAAGAATAGATTACTTCTTTTAATGACTTTGCAGATGTGTCTTTAACATGAACAAGACCAAGAAATCTCTCAATAAGCTTACCCTCCTTGTTGACATTGAAAGCAGTAAAAGAGGGGTGAATTATTTCTTTTCGATAAGATAGTCGACTTTTTTCAACAGATAGTCGACTATTGAGTACAATAACAAAAACTTCAGGAATTAAACTGCTGAAAGTAATTAACACCGAATATTTTATACCAGTTGGGAGCTATAATAGATCTTAGTCCAATCCCCTTGAATTGCAAGATATTCTACTAGTTCTTTTGCAAATAATACCAAAGTACAAGATTGAGCCAAGCCTTTTGCCTTGGACTCAGACTCTATTTTTATCACCCTTTGATATAATATCTCACCGACTATGTATTTTTCTCCTCTCTTTTTAATGACACAGTAAACCTTTAAAGAGAATAAAATATTTGAATTGTAATGAATCCTCGGGTTATTTTCTATATTTCTGCTTATTTTTGCTGTTAGAGCTTTTCTATAACTGGCTCAAGTCATGTACGACTAGTTGGAATTGGAAATTCGATTATTGAGAGTTCGTTTGATTTTTAGAGCCAATTTTTTATTTTAAAGTCTTCGTTGGTTTTAAATGATCACTGGAGAAAACTTCAGTAAAACAACCTTGTATGTAAATTCTAACTGTGCTAAAAGTTCTAAAGTATCGATTTTAGGCTAGGTAGCCCTTTGGTTCAGGTCCTCGGGCACCCATGCTCATTTTGGCCTATTGTCCGGAAAGTTAAGAAAATAAAATATGAGTGTGGAAGTTATATTTGGTTAAAATAACCTCGGATGGAAATTTTGAGTGTGCCATTGCATTCGAAACATCAAATTTGGTATGGTGCAGCTGCAATTACAAGCCAAGGGTCGTGATAGCGGTACCCTTAGCAGAGAAAGTGTTGTGATTGTGGAAAAGAAGTGTTACGATCGCAACATCTCCTTATGATATAAGGATTTGCGATCCCAGGCCCTGGACTGCGATAGCAGGACCCGAGGACCTGGTATGGGTATAAATAGCCCCCAAAATTGTGAATTCAGCTATTTTTCATCCATTACTTGAGATTAAAAACCCTAAAAAGTGAGATATCTCAAAACTGATACTTGTGGGTGACTTGAGATCTTGATTAACATTTATTTTCGCAATTATCTTCCAATTTAAGGTACGAATTCACCCTTTTTTGATGAAATTTCTTGATTTATGGCTCAAAACCCCAAAACCTTTAGCTTTATTTTAGCCCCAATATAACTTGATTTTCACCCATTTTTTAGGATAATGATTCCTTGATCTTTTAAGAATGTTGGATTGATTTCTAAAATGCAATTTTCATAAGTGGGACCCACATGAAGGTTTTGTGTAATTTTTGGATCCGAAGAACAATGGTGCAATATGGATATCGTTATTCTTGTATTAGTGAGTAGAATATATTTTTTATAGCTTGGCATCTTGAGGAGGCTTCTCAGAATAGAAAAGAGGTGGTTTAGTAGGTCGTTGAGCCTTCTTCGGCATCAAGGTAGGCTAGGTTTATCCCTCGTTAGATTGATCTATTTCATAGTATTCTTATGATATTGTGTTAGATTTGAGATGAGTTTTAGGTGTTGGATTGATGAAATTCATGATTTGGGTTAGTTGGACTGTTTAGGTTAAATTGAAACCATAGAGTTAAAACACTTGACTTATTTCCTTATGCCTTAGGTGAATTGGACTTCATTATTCATGTTTAGATTGAGAATGCCTTAGATTACTGAAGTTAGGTAAATATTCTCTAGTTACTCATGCTTAGAGTAAGTTTGGCCTTAGTTGCTTATAATAATGAAGGTTGCCCTAGTTTTCATTGGACTTAGTTAAAGTTCTTAAGAAGAATCTCTACTTTAGGTCTAACTGTGTCTTGATATACATCTAAGAGTGGATTTAGATACCTTATCCTAGTTCGGAGTAGAATTTAATATAGAATGAAGTTCGCAGATTTAGAAGTGCACTCTTTGACCCACCTTAAGACAAGATTAATGAATAGTTCTCTTAAAACCCTTATGTGTTTATTAAATGCCTAAAGAATGCTCTTTTGAGTAAATATTGAGGAACTTTGGTATTTGTTGTTTATGATGAATGACGTTGGAAGTAATGCCTAAACGATTATGCCATATGTATGATTTACTGATTAAGTTTATGACGAGTTATTAATTATGATATTGTTTTGGATATTGATTGGGCTACCGAATATACCATTGAATAATTCCTTGACTATGATATTGCCTAAGCTAAAAATTATGTTATTGACTATGCTATGAACAAGATATAGATTATTCTAGGGATTAGCTATTGGTAACTCATTGCTCATTGTATTGCTTATGATTATGGTCATGCGAAAGAATTATGCTAGTAATCATGCTAGAAAATATCCCTATTGATGATATTACCAATTGTGTCATAAATTATGTTAGAAGTCATGCTTATTGATTATATTGAAAGTTATGTTATTAATTATGATTGAAAACGTGATGCTTGATTATATGATCACTTATGCTATTGATTTTGCCACCGAATATAATAATATGGCTATCGATTTGAGTTTGTATATTTACTATATATATGTACCCGATTAAATTTTGGAAGATAATAATGATGTTGATTATATCTAACAAGGCTGGAGAATGATTATGATAATATATTGATACCCAGCAAGGCCGGTGGATGATTGTGATGATATATTGATACTCGGCAAGGCCGGAGAATGATTATAATGACATACTGATACCCAACAAAGTTAGAGGATGATTATGATATATTGATACCCGATAAGATCATAAAATAATTATATTGATGTGCTTATACGTACATCTACCGGTTCGAGTTCGGTTATGCCCTATGTATGGCTTTTATATATATACCCTTATATGCAGTTGAGTTTGATATTGATATTAGGAATGTCGGTTATAGCCCAAAAATGGTAAAAATGATAATTAGTGAACTTGTGAGAATTTGTGATAATTTTTATTAGTGATAAATGATTATAAGGTGGTATAGTTGATGATTAGTGATCAATAAGGATTTATGGTGGATATTGTTTAAATGACTACTCATGACTAGTTGATAAATGAGGATTAGTTGGTAAAAGATGACTAGTTAATAAATATTGGTTAGTTTATAAATATTGGCTAGTTGCTAAATATTGATCAGTGGATAAATATTGGATAGTTGATAACTAATGATTTGTGGATGTGTGGGGAATAGTTGTGAAATGATGACTAGAAGTTATGTGATGACTAGTAATCAAATGGATTAGTTAATAAGAGATATTTAGCTAATAAATGGCGACTAGTGAGTATTGATGCTAAGGTTGTTATATGTTGGTAAAATTGTGGAATGTGAGTACATTGTCAAATGTTGGTAAATGATTGATTGATGATAAATTGTGGCATGATGGTTAAATAATAAGTTGGTTATTTGTAAGTGATGAATGGTGGCTTTATTCTATCTTTGAGTATATTCTCCAATCGTTTGTGAGTCTGTGATGAGTTATTTACTTTCCGCATCAATTGACGTATGGGAGGCAATTTTGTAGTTTCTGATTACTTGTGTGCTGCCTTGTAATGCATTATGATTTGATTGAATTGCTTATATTTCTATGACGATGTTGGCATATGTTGACGCCTTATGTTATATTGCTATTCTGGTTAAATTACTATTTTGTACAGCAATATTGGAGATGATTCAGGTTCGTTTATATACCTTGACTTAGTTATATTATCTTGCATTTTGTCATACTTATAGCATGATTTAGCTTAGTAGGCCGATGATGCATACTAAGTACCCATTATTTTGATACTCATACTGTGCTTTTGTACCTTTTTGGTGTAGATTCGAGTACTAGTTATCACCATTGATCATGTTGTGTTGATATTTTCAAAAATAGGATAAGCTCTTGGAGTTCGAGTCTCCCATTTTCCTCTATTTTTTTAGTTTTAGTCTTTTGTTATCGAGACAGATATTGTTGACTATTCTAAGTCTTTAAGTTATAATATTATTAGATGCTCTTGTACTGGCTTTACCGGGTTGTGGGTTGGTATCTTGTATTGACTGTTTTATCTATTTAGAACACTTTGCTTATTTATGAGTTGTGTTATTGAATTTCTCCTATGATGGACATATCCTACAGAATTAAATCATTGTGTTAGCTCCAGGCTATGATTTGGCTTACCTACTGGCGGAATTTAGTAGGTGCCATTATGACTCGTAAATCGGGTCATAACAGCTTGAGTAAAGTAGAGCAATGAACTAGAGAAGGTTGAGGAAAGTGTATATCTCTTCTTTATAAATTTTCAATGCTTATATAGTAGTGATTGGACTACTATTAGCCACTGTAACATAGAGAGAGAAAGCAACCCAAAAGATTTTTCTTCTTAGAAAATTGAATTGGTAATATTTAATTTTCAGAAATAAGAAAACATTAAAAAGAAATATCTAACTAAGTATATATATACACATAAGATACGGCAGTCCCATGATTTAAGCAAATCATTTAAAGTGGCAAATCTTTTCCTTTTCTGGAGAGCTATGATTTTGATCGTATCTTCAGAGGATATATTTTTCAATCTATTCCCATGGTTTATGCAAGCAGCAGATCATTTCTCTTTCCCGAAAGGCTATGCTTTTAACTATATCTTCAGAGGAGATATTCTTCAATGTACTTCCATGATTTATGCAACTTACTGAGTCAGAGGGATTTCTTCCTTTATGAGTAATTACTGAGGATTTCATTTGATCCTAAACTCCCGCAAGTTAGTCATGCAATACTTCATCCAAAAAAACACTATCAATCATTCATCAAAACTTAACATTATCAATCTCTCCCTTTTTTATGGATGACAATAATTAGATTAGTTGATAACTTCCCTGTTAGGCTCCCCCTATGTTGCAAATAACTTTCTTGTTATGCTCCCCCTGAGCTGTTGGAAGTTGTTCCTGGTAAAGAAGATTGTATATATACTATACTATTCTCCCCCTTTAACATCTATCAAAAAGGAAGAAGAAATATCCGTAGAGATAAAACTAGGAATTATCTAATACGATGTAAACTAAAAGTATTCATGGTCTTAGGCTCATATACAAACAAAATAGAGTAATCATTATCCATAAACATTAATTAGACCCAGGAGGATGACAAGAGAAAAAGTAAGCCAAGGTTTGATTAGTCGCTTCCTTGAGGTTAATAAACTGAGAAGCAATGGTGGTGGAGAGGGAATCAGTAGTGGCTTGAATTATGGCAGCTAAATTTTTTGCCTCCTGGATGACTTGATCCAACTTGATCCGAAGACGAACAACATCTGTTCCGATCTTTTTTCTTATGTATTTGATTTTGTCCAATTGAAAGTGTGTAGAAAGTAGAGATCTTTCATGGTGTCAATCTCCAATAGCCGTAGCTCCACATCCATATATATATATATAGTACCAGAGGGATGAGGAGGAGGAGGGAAGGCAACTTAGAAGAGGTAGGAGTCCTAAAGGAGCATCTTTTAAATTTTCTAACCCATATATCATTAACTAAGATATAACCCATACTGGTAAAAACAGTAGCATTTCTAACATTGCTTAACTGAAATGGAGGGGACAACACTAAGAGAAACATCATTGGCTTCTAAAAATAGAGTAATAATAAACCTATAGGGAAGACTCGAAGGATTAACAAATGTTTCGATCATACGGTTGATAATAAAGGATCAGAGATGAATCTTATGCTAAGAGGCTGTGCAAAACATGAAAAAAGTATCATGCTGTGAAAGAGTGGAGAGAGATCCAACCCGGGAAAGTAAGGTTGTGGCCAGAATATGTGTAGGTTGTGGCCACAATGTGTACAATAATATTAACTTCAAAAGAGTGAGGTTTTAGGTCAAGAGAAGAGGGATAAGAATCACAGTTATCCAATGCAATAACACGTTTTACATCATCAAATGTCACATCAAAGTTAGATGGTCAGGGATTTTTGGAGAAGACAATAAATCCAAAATAGTTAATGTCAAGAACTGTACCAAGCATAGCACAATTGAGATATATAGGTTTCCCCATGACAAGGGTTTCAAACTCACCAGATCTGGAAGAACGTAAATTAGCATAAAATAAGCAAACAAAGAGATCAAACACACGTTCAGGATTGGAAGAAAAAATAATTCCCCAACCTTGAAATTTAAATAGGGATTTTAAGGGACAATGTAGAGATTCAAGAAGATCTAAAACAACCATTCTACCATACACGAGACGCAAAACCTTCAGAGAGTGAAAAAGAATTTTATTCGAACGTATCCAAAAATTAGTTTTGACATTTAGAGAGTTGTCAAAATCAAACTTTACTTTCTTCTTAAGATTCTCAGATTTATTAGGGACAAGGGGACGCTTACCAGAGAGAGGAATTTGAATAGCCTTGAGGAAGAAATTGATTAGAGAAATCCAAGTCAAAAGGAACTGCAGAAGAAACCTTCCCTTTTATTTTGACACGGGAGCTTTTTCTGTTACCTGGAGTGGAGACTTTAAAATTTTTAGCCATTTCCTTTACAGAGAGAATGAGGGCTGAAGAAAAGAGATGAAGCAAATATGTAGAGAGGCTGATAGTCGAATCGATGTAAGATATGATAGTTCTCTAGGAAATAAATGGGCGCCATAATTACCTTACATGGAACATAATATAGGCAGCTTGAAAGAAAAGAAATTTAGGAGACTCGTACATCAATCATGTCATCATTAATGAAAAGCCACTTTCACACAAGCACAAATCATATATGGAAAAATATTTTTCAATCAGGCTTTTCAATAATTCCAAGAGTGCAAAATCTTTTTTCTATCAAAGGTTTTGAGAATAATTGTCTAATATTAAAAAATGATTTTTAATTACATGATGCTTATAAAAAATCTTTGCGCTGGAATAATGAAAAGATGACTAATAAAAGATTTATACAAATTTAAAATAAAACATAATCACTTAGTTGATGCATTATTTAAGACAATTTGAACACAATAATTTTTTTACTGAGGCAAGAGAAGACTTAACAAGCACCATTTGAGACTTTTCTATCCACCTTCAAAATCTATATCTGAGAAATCTTTTCAAAACAATTAATCTTAGGATACCATAAGTTATTAGACTTTGTATCAAAGGATATCTGATGAACAATGGTTAGCAGAACTTCTTTTAAGGGTCGATGACATAATTGCATAAATAGCCCTCAGTTGACTGAAGTCTTTTTAATTCAAAAAAACTTTGTTTCAATATTCCTTGCAAAAAACAATATTAGTACTCTTAAGAAAGTATGATCAAATGAGCAAGGTAGTGTCAGAAAAAATTCTTTGATTAAAAAGTCACTCAGTACATAAAAGTTTTTTAAGAGAGAAGTTTTTCAAATCCTAAGGGCCGTTTCATAAGAACTAGTAAAAAAGAAATTCATCTAATGCAGTTTAAATGCAGCTTAAGTAAGGTTCTAATGGATTTTAACCCCGTAATCGGTGCGAAGATCTCATCATGGTTAACTCCTTTTTGTTTTGAGTGACGAGCTTTATTTTTCATTTTTATTGATCTTGTCAAATAGGAAGTCCTTATTTTCACGTCTTCACTTGGTTATCAATGATGAGCTTCTTTAAGTGATCATGTTCACTCCTTCATTGATTTTGGAATTTCTCCAAATATAAATTGGTCAATTGAGACAATAGTTAGATTATTATGAAGGAGCCCAATTTGTCTGATGATACAACTACTGTGTTGCCTTTTGGAGTTGTCTTAAAAAAATTCTTCAAAACAACTTCTTTTCCAAGCATTTGTAGCCTTTTGCAATAAGAACTTCCATTTGTTAAGCTACCATTTTCTTTTAGACTCAAGTGAAGTTCTTGCAAAATAATTGAATTAGTTTTTCCTAGGTACCCAAGTATTCTTGGATCCCTTGTGGTTAGTTTTTGGATTTGTTTACTCAATTTTGGATCTCCAAATTGATTTGCCAGCATTTCTAGAATGAAATCGGCAATTGTAATATTTGTGATCACGCTTACTACAATGATAAAAAGTATTGTATTATTCAGTGGTTGTATAATAAGTATTATATATGTGGCTAGTCCATTTAGTTGACTGACCGGAGTAATTCGGCCGTGGAGAATTATTACAGCTATAATGTTTCTTATTATGACTATTTTTTCTCTTTTTGGTCGACTTACTAGAGTTAGTTGACCATTAAGATCCTTTATAGTTATAAAACTTATCATCACAAGTGTCACTATAATAATTGTCAATAGACTGATTTGATCTGACAATATTATGACTGGTGAATTTTTCAAAGCTCTTGATTTTCATTTTAAATCACCAATTTCTTCCTACAAATGATCTTTCTCGATTTCACAAGCCTTAAGTTTAAGTTTCCAAACTCTTCTTTCTCTTAATAAGACCTTTTTTTCATCATGAGCTTTATTTAAATCAGTTATGAAAAGATCTAACAAATTTTGTAGTTTAGAACATTTATTACAAGAGTTGGTTCTTACCTGACTTGATTCTTCAATTCTCATGAAACAACAATTTTCAGTTCTTTTGTTGTCATGGTCTTATTTTTCTTCCCCATCCCAACAGCTAGAGGCCTTTTGATTTCTTTTATCCTTTTTGGTTTCTTCATGGATTGCTTCCAACTTGTTCCATATGTCTTTAGCAGTTTTGCAAGTGGATACTTTTTCATATTCTTTCTCACTACGAGTGCAATAAAGCAAGTAGATTGCTCTAGTATTTTCTTGTATAGTATCCAATTGCTCCGTTGTGCAGTCAAAAGTGACAGTCCTTTTACTATCCTTCTTTCCATTAGTTTTTGGAATGACCCTTGGTCCATTCTAAATAATTAGTCAGGCTTCATAATTCATTGATTGAACATCTTGCTTTCCACTAAACATAGTATAGCCCATTAAGAAAGAGTAGTCGGCTTATGAAAAATCCCTCTTGAAATATGGCTTCAAAATTTTAATGCTCTGCCATGAATATTTACTCATATGCTGTTAAGCAAATACAATATGTGAGACAAGGCTCTGATACCAATTGGAAGAAGTAAGAGGGGGTGAATTTCTCTTTTCTTAATAAGACAACCGACTTCCTCCAATAGACAGCCGACTATTGAGTGCAGCAATGAAAACTTCAGGAATTAAACTGCTGAAAGTAATTAACACGGGATATTTTATACTAGCTGGAACCTCTTATAGGTTTTACTCCAATCCCCTTGGGTTGCATGAGATTCTACTAGTTCTTTTGCAAATAACTCACCAACTACGTGTTTCTCTCCTCCTTTTTAATGATACAGTAAACCTTTAAAGCGAATACAATGCTAGAGTAAAGTAGAGAAAACAACTAGAGAAGATTGAAACAATTGTATATCTCTTCCTTATAACTTTTCAATGCTTATATAGTAGTGATAGAACTACTACTAGACTATGGAAGCTAGATAGAGAAAACAACCCAAAAGATTTTTCTTCTTAGGAAATTGAATTGGTAATATTTAATTTCAAAGAATAAGTAAAAACTAAAAAGGGAAATCTAACTACGCATATATATACACATAAGATGTGGCAATCCCATGATTTAAGCAAATCATTTAAAGTAGAAAATATTTTCCCTTTCTAGAGAGCTATGCTTTTTACCATATCTTCAGAGGATATATTTTTTAATCTATTCCCATGGTTTATGCAAGCAGCAAATCATTTCTCTTTCCTGGAAGGCTATGCTTTTAACCATATCTTCAGAGCAGATATTCTTTAATGTACTCATAGGATTTATGCAGCTTACTTAGTCTAAGGAATTTCTTCTTTTTTGAGTTATTACTGAGGATTTCATTTGATCCTAAACTCCTGCAAGTTAGTCATGAAATTCTACATCAAAACAAATATTATCAATCATTCATCAACTTAACATTATCAAACATACCTCAAAACAAGTGCCATTTGTTCCTTATGAGAAACATTTTTGGACTCATCAACCAATATCCCAAAGTAATCCATATTCAAGTCTTCAATAATTGCTTTTATTATTTATTTTGCACAAGAACTTACAACATCTTTTTGGATATCGAGAAAAGTCATGATGCTATTTTTAGGCAGGGTAGAGGTAGGTCGAAGAAATAATAAAGGGAGGTAATTAGGCAGTACATGAGGCAGTTACAGCTTACGAAAGACATGACCCTTATAGAAAGGTGTGGAAGATACGGATTAGGGTAGAGGGCTAGTAGGCAGGAGTATGTTCGTAATAGTATAAAAGAGTGCACTAGTTGTATTGGTGCCTATAGTGTCTTGTAGCCTCTTATTCATGGTGTTGTGATGATGTCTATGATTTTGTTTAGCAAGCTTATAATATTACTTTCTGGGTGTCTTATTTTCGTTATTATCTAGCGGTTTGTCACCCCTTGTTTATTGTGTGCTTTTATGTTTTTTGTTATATTTATTATCTGTCATGAGCCAGGGGTCTATCGAAAACAATGTTTCTACTTTCTGAGGTAGTGGTATGTACTGCATACACTTTACCCTCCCCAGACTCCCTTTATGGGAATATAATGAGTATGATGTTATTATTGTTGTATCTAATACAATGTTTTTACCTCTTTCTTCTTATCCATGTACTACTTTAAGAGATCTAGAAAATAACATCTTCATGTAAAAGTAGCACGTTCATTGTGACCGTGAAAATGAATTCTCTTTTGAAAAGATACCTCTCTAAACCCTTGTTTCAACTTCAAAAACCCCTTCATTGTGAAAGAATCCCTCATTTTTTTCTCCAAGATCATTTTAAACGAGTAACAACATAAGTAATATGTTGTGTCTTTTGAATGTTATCCTATAACCATTGAGAATACGGAGGTAAAAACCATTTAGGATTCAAGTTACGTGGTATTCCTCAAAAATCTTTTTCAAAAAATTCAAAATTTTTAGATTTACCTGATTGGCAAGATTTTTTTTTGTATATAATATCTTCTCACCCAATTACGTACATCTGAAGGATATTCTAAAATTGATTTTCTTTCTGCAGGCTCTGCTTTAAGGTCTAAATTCGTGCACACTTTGTCTGTATTTGATTCTTTGGAAAGATTAACAGGCAATGGAGAGCTCGACAAAGAAGAACTACAAGATGAAGGAGATTTAGGTTTGAAAAAATTTGTAATCAAATTGACTCAACTTAAAGATCTTAAAAATTATAAAACGCAAAGTATAAGGTGTCTAGTAACTAATAATATCTAAAAAGGAGAAGAAAGAGAAATTGACAAGAAACTCAGTTTTTGAATTTATGGGAGAAACTCAAACATATAAGGTTTTCTTTTAATAATCAGTGATTTTTATTTTCTTTATTTATTTGGTTTATATTTTTTTTTGTTTTTTATTTTCTTTATTTAATTATTTCATGTTTTTTTGTTAATAAAAAGCGCTGGAAAGTTGACTAAAATTAATGAAAGATGGAAAAAAATGAGTAAAAGAGTACAAAATCAAAATATATATATATGTTGTTGGTCAGGTTCAAACCCACGTCAGAGGAAAATGAGGCCTTAACAGTGATCCATCTACCATCGGGCCAAGTGATGAGTCGAAAAATTTATCACTCATTTACACTCCAGTTCTGTGCACACTACTATGATTTAAATGTCTAAATGAGACAACTTTGCTATTAAATGCATGAATTCCTATGTTTTGTAGGTCCAAAGATGCTGAGACGAAAAGAGGCAAAATAAGCTGAAAAGGGATCAAAGTCGGAAGAGAAGTGCAGAAGCTGGAAAAACTGTACAGACTAGGCCTCGGGTACCACGACTGTGGAGGGGCCACCGTGATTGCGATAAGTCAATAAAGTTAGAAGGTAGCGATCGCGTGATGAAGGCCGTGATCGCAAAGCTAGTGTGATCGCGACCTAATAGGATTCCAGCCTAAGGGCAAAACCATAAATGCACGAAACTGTCCCAAACTTGCCCAACAAAAAGATGACTCAAACCCTAATCAATCCATTATTCTACAACCCTACCTCCCATTCTTAGTTTAGGGTTTTTATAATTTCTTAGAGCTTGGAGTTAAAGTTGTACTAATTTAAGGAAAGAAGTAATTAGAGGAACTCCAAAGTGTAGATTTGGCTTTATCTATTGAAGATTCATTTGAGTCTAAAGTGTGGTTTTTCCTCTCTTTATTTTTCTTATGAACAACTTTGATGGACATATTGCTATATTTGATTTCATTATCCTTATGATATGCTAGATATATCTCTTAGGGTTATGCTTGATTAGGGTACAAATGTGTGTGGGTTGTGATGTATTTGTGTAGATTTTAGTTTGTTGATGATGAATTTTACTATTGCTTGGGTTAACTAGTTGGGATTTATGGGTGAAAGCCCCAAACACCCAAAATGGGTTTGATGGGTAAAAATCTCAAACTCTTGAAAGCTCAAACCATCCTTGAAAGAGGGGTTTGGGTGAACTTTCGGAACCCATATCATCCTTGAAAGAGGGAAGTGGGAACCAAGATAATAGTAGACAATTAATGGGTGTAGTTTGCTAATTTTTACTATCTTAGACATAAGGTCGATTATGAGGTTGGCTATTCTTTGGTACTATCCTATAAATAGGGTTGTCCAATTGATGTAGTGGGTGTCTTTAATTGACATACTCGTTAGGTACTCGAAAGAGTCAATGAGTAACATCATTGAGATTTTGTTGAAAAACTTGCCTCAAAAACCTTAAACCTAGCCTACCACATCATCAATGATTAGAATTTGCATCGAATCAGCATGTTCCCATGTATGATTTGCCCTTAGAAAAACATAATTCCAAGATCCATTTTAATTGATTATACTCTAATTATTCTTAGTCTCGAATTAGTCCCTTAGAAGCCCAAGAATTACTCTCACATTAGCAAACATTGAAAACCCCCAAACTATCTTGTATCATAGGTTTGAACTTAGCAAGTAACTTTTATTTCAAATCTACTCATTTTCCACTCATATTGTTCCTCGTGGATTCGACCCCAACTCTTGTTGGGTAATTATATTGACAACGACTGTCTTGTACTCACATTGACGTGTAAGTTGAGCGTTATCGAAAATGGCGCCGTTGTCGGGGAGCAATTTGGCGTATAAAGTTAGTTTCAAATTTTAGCTTACTTGCTTGAATTCAAACTTGTAAATATTTATTTGTTATTTTCTTTTGTCTCTTCTGTTTGGTAGATTTTCTTTATTTTTATTTATTTCTTAATATGGCATCATGGAATGAATATGGGTTGGTGGTTGGAAATCACACCTTAAGGATCCATATCCATATTATGGTGGACCCCATTTTTAGCAAGATTATGGATATGCTCCCAGGAAAGAGATGTGTGCACCATCTACATCCTATGAGGATTATAGTTGTTCTCTACATGGTGGTCGAAATGGACATTAGAGCAATTTCTCAGACATCCCCTGCTCCCGTTATGTTAACCCAGTTCCTAGTACTTCTTATGATTTTGATAGGTCTTATGAGAAGAAAAGGGAAGAAAGAAGCACGAAAAATATTGATGTTGAATCAATGCTTCAACATATCTTGGAGCAGGTGGAATCAGTAGAGAATGTTTTACGACATTGGAGCGATTGTCCAAATGCCCTCTCCCCTCATTATGCTAACCTAATTGCTAGTTCTTCTTATGTTTTTGATAGGTATTATGATCAATAAAGGGAAGAACAAAGCAGCGGAAATAATGGTGATGAAACAATGCTTCAACTTATCCTAGACCGAGTGACATCAATGGGGGATAATATAAACCTTATGCATCAATCCATGGAGGCGCGTATCGAGAAAAGTAAGAGGATAAAAGAGATGGGCATGAAGGTCAATCATGCAAATACTAAGACCATCTCCACACTTTTGAATGATCTTGACATTGAAGAATCCTCAGTAATTTCACAACCAACCGAACCTAATATGGTTGAAGATGCTGAAAAAGAAGAAATGGTACTAGAGTCGAAAGAAGAATCCAAGCAAAACCCTTACAAAAACTCTATTCTGTTTTGCGGTGAAGATGACCAACCGAATCCGACTCTGAAATTAGGCAAAAGGCCCCATTCTACCTACTTTTCAACATTATGCTTGGTGGATTTGATAAAAGTCAATCCACCTAAGTAAGTGATAAATATTGGAGAGAAGGAGCAATTTTCTTATATTTTGGAGTTTAACCTTCCAAATGGGCATACTGAGGCCCAAAACTCAAAGGCCAAGAAGCTTAAAGATCGATGTCCAATTAGTGGCCTTCTAATGTCCTCATCATTGCCCAATGTGCCTCAAAGATGTAATGATTGAAAATTGGGCAGAAAATTCAAGTCTTCTAAGTGGAGACACAAATAAGGATTAAAAAGGCATCACACCGCGATGTTAAATCAAGCGCTTGATGGGAGACAACCCATCATTTTCATGTTTACACTATTTTCTTTTGAATAAGTCACATAATTTTGATGTTTTGCAGGTGCTCTATACATGATTGGAAGCTGAAAATAGGGGGAAACCAAGTTTAGAAGTGTGGCAGCCATGCAAAAAAATAGGGCAAAATAGAGGCACATACGGCCTCAGTTACCGTGATCGTAGGTTGAGGTCTGCAATTGCGGTACTACAATCGCAACAATCAGGCTGCGATCACTCCAATCAATCCGCGATCACACCTCTGTATCCAGCTTTCAACATGGTTATCAATGCGGTTTCAGGGAGTCCTTTAAACCCTTCTTCTACTTTCATGTTATGTACTGAGGTCACTACTAGTCTTTTTAAGTTAGGGGTGTGTGGCCCTACCCTTGTGTAAGTACACATTGGCTTGCAATGCTTAAACTTAGTTGACGCGAAGCGTGGAAATTTTGTGAAGTCAGTTGTTTTCATTTCTAGCTTTTTATTTCCTTGAATAATAATGTCGGATGAGCCTTTCCCTATGATAGATTGAGTACGTTATTCTTAAGGGAAAAATATCATGTCTAGGTTTTGAGTCGTAGATGCAGTGGAAGTCTGAGTAACCATAGCGTCGTAACTATAAATGAAAGAAAAATGTAGGTACCTGTGGAATTTGAGAGTTTGGGATTGTTATCATACCTATGGTGAAGTATGAGTAACCATATGGTTTGCCCTCGCAAAAGCTGAGATGTGCGACAGTGGCTTGGTATTGACACTAGCAATGGCAAATCTTGTGTGGTGTAAATGCAAAGCAAACACCCTTTCCATTTAATATCTTTGAAAACCAAGGGGCATGGACATGAAAAATTTTGTGACAACGTTTTACCTCTTCTTGTGATTCCGAATTCTTTAGCTTATGAAAGTTGGTTAATGCTCTCTTTCATCTTTAGGGGAATGCGCAATTGATCCTTTTTAAGGAGTTTGCATGTCATGTGCGCGGTGAGCATAATTGATTGACTCCCATTCTTACTTATATCTATAGAACTTGCCCGGTTAGTCTTTCAAGGCTAATTGTGATCATCGCTTGGTTAGAGAAATGACCTTAGGCTATCTTGGTGAACATAGGAGTCTACCCCTAAATAGCCTACCCGATCTTTGATTGTATCCTAAGTCACCCATTTTGAGCCTTCAAACCTTTCTTTGGCAATCACATTACAAGCCTTAGCCCATTCAAATGTTTTCCCTCTTTTAAACCCTACCTTCCTTGAAATTCAAAATATAATTTGAGGATAAAAGCTTAAGTTAGGGGTATTGAAGATTGAAGGAAGCAACTTTGGGCCAGAAAAGTGATAGTGAGTGCCTACATGCTTAAGAATTGAAAAAAAACAAATAGAAGAAGAAAGGAATAAGCAAAAAAAGCAAAGGCATGGATTGCAAAAGAAACAAATAAAAATAAGATGCCTTCAAAGAGATGGGTGAATCAAGATAGCACAAGTAGGCATGTGTGAAGCGAGAAACAAATAAAATGGCCCATATTTAAAAGTTTGGTTGAATAGTGTGAGAGTGATGTAGATGTTCAAGAAGGGTGTAATCATTCCATTCCAAAATTATATCCTACCCATTCTCCCTAAACCTATGTTACAAGCTTAAAAAGTCCTTCGGGATCTCCAACCAAGCATGTTCATAGTAGTGGCGATGGAAAATAAGAGCAAGCATATGGTATGATGCTCATTTGCATGGAGGGATTCTTTGTGAGAGTGAGTGTCACACTTATATCCCTTGTTGTTTCATAAATAAATTGGTGTGGGGTATTTCCTTCTTGTGAAAAGACATGTAAATAAATCAAGGTGGGTGACATTGTCATTTTTCAAAGAAAGGGGCAAAAGGAGTGTAAAAAAATGCTATCGATAGTGCGTCGCTTTTAGAGAGTAGGTAATTATTGCATCATTGCTCTTAAAGGTCCATTACATCTTAGCATTTGTGTTTAATGATGAGGGGAGTAGTATAAAATTGTTTTACTCATGCATAGGTGCATATTATTGGTAAAATCCAAGTTCAAATTTATTGTGATCATCTGGTAACACAAATGGGCTCACAAGTGCATAGTCTCATATAGTATGAAGTGGCGTTGCTTGAGGACAAGTAAAGATTTAAGTTGGGGGTGTTGATGAGTGGAGAATTTACCACTCATTTACACTCCACTTTCATGCACACTACTATGATTTGAATGTCTAAATGAGACAACTTTCCTATTAAATGCACTAATTTCCATGTTTTGCAGGTACAAAGATGCTGAGACAAAAAAAGGCAAAATAAGCTGACAAGGGATTAAAGTAGGAAGAGAAGTGCAGAAGCTAGAAAAACCGTACAGACTGGACCACAGGTACCGCGACCACGGAGTGGCCATCGCAATCGCGGTAAGTCAAGAAATTCAGAAGGTAGCAATCGTGGAGCCACGATCACAGTTAAGCTAGTGCGATCGCGGCCTAGCAAGATTTCAACCCAAGGGCAAAATCATAAATGCATGAAGTTATCCCAAACATGCTGAACAAAAAGAAGACTCAAACCCTAATCAATCAATCATTCTGCAACCCTACCTCTCATCCTTGGATTAGGGTTTTTGTCATTCTTGGAGCTTGGAGTTAAAGTTGTACAAATTTGAGGCAAGAACTAATTAAGTCAACCGCCACTCACATGTACTTACATTATTCCTCCCATGTACTCATATTGTTCCTCATGGATTCGACCTGTAATACTTCGTATTTCCCTAGCTTAATTTAAGTCTTAGTACATGAGTAATCCCATTTAAAAAATTTGAAATACTTAGTATTTTTCAGTTTAGAGTCTGCCATTGCGTGAAAAATTTAATTAGCTTTCCAACGATATAAAACTCACCTAAATTCGATACCCGGGTGAAGAGTTAGAGTCATTTTAGTGAAACAGTGTACCACCTAGTACTTCAGCGCATCGCGGAGACAGTCCAAATGGCAATTGCCATTTTCCAGTGAGCCAACACGATACCACCACGTCGCACCACCATCCAATTTCCCAATTGTCACTTTTATAGTGTTGCTCTGCAATAATGGCGCGTCGCGCCAAGGCCCAGTTTCCCATTCAGTGAGGCACCGCGATGGCGCCGCATCACGCCATCAGCCAGTTCCCAGTTGTCCACTTTCCAGTAAGCCGTCGTGATTGTACTGCATCGCGCCAGAGGGTAATTTCAGAAATTTTTTACTGAAATCCAAAGTTTTGTCTAGGGTAAAATTAGTATTTTCCCATGATTAAAGCCCTAAAAACATTTTAAGTCATTCATTATTCCATTTTCCCCCAAAATCAAGAGTTTTCTCTCTACAATACAAAACCCGAACTCCAAGAAACCAAGAGCAATCTCAAGAAATCCTCCAAGAACCTTCAAGAACTCTTCTTCTCAGGTATGTTAGGTGTGCATTCATGGGTCCCTTTCACCCATGAAGTTCAATAACCCTTTTTAAATATACAAGATCTTAGATTCATGATTTCCATATTTGAATTAGATTGAATTCATGTTCATGATATTAGTTGGGTTTTAATCCATGAATTAATTGCAAGTTTCATGAAAATTGAGTAGCATGTGTGATGAATATGCGATTATCTTGATAAATCCTTGAATTTATAAATTAATTAATGCATCATGATGTTCATGTGTTGGCCATTATCATGTAAATAATCCATGCTCCCCGAGTGTTTGCTAAATTGAATATGTAAAGTGAATAGTGGAATCATGACATGATATTATGTGATCCCACTCATGTACAAGCTTATGCCCTACAAGTGTTTGATGAAATGCTTATGTGATTTGACTAGTGAAAGCATGACTTGTTATTATGTGATCCCATTCATGCACAATTTCATGCATATCAAGTGTTTGACAAAATGTCTAAATGAGTGCATTGTTAGCAAACAAGTAATGTTATGCCTTTGTGATCATGTTATGTCTTTATTTATATGTTATCAAGTCCTGGGGGTATTTAATACCAACAATCTAGCTATTTACCTAGAGCCAGTGTCAGTTACAGAATAGTATCAGTCATGTCACAATAAGTAGAACTTAGTTAGTTACAAAACTCAGGAAAACTCAGTAGACTCAGTATCAGTCCAGTCCAATTCAATATAATCAGTTCAGTGTCTATTCAGTTGGGAGTAGAATTTAGCACCGAGCAATCCTCGGGGTGGGAACTCACCCGTTGTTTGAACTGGGTCCCTAGAAATAATCCCTAAGTTCCAAAACTACTTAGCCAGCGTAGGTTATGAGATGTCACCCGTTAGATAGAACTGACATACTTAGGGATCACCGGCTAGTTTACGACTAATCTCAGGGGTCACCCGTTAGATAGGACTGACTCCACAGTAGATGTTAGTACCTGTGGCATGGTATTAGCACCCTTTTAATTGGGGTTACAGATTAGACCTCAACTCAGTTATCTTATCTTATTTAGGGTATGTCAGTTAGATGATTACCTCCCACAGTTTCAGTTTCAGTCTTCAGTTTAGAACTCAGTTCATTTTATAGAATCAGGACTGCTAAACACAGTCAATCATTATCAGTAAATTAGTTATCGGTAACTTCAGATATCAGTTACTCAGTTATCAGAACTCTGTGCTCAGTTTCAGAAAAGCTCAGTTACATTCTATACGTATATATACAATATTAGATACTCAATGATTTTCATAGTATCAGTTATCCATGTAATTTTATATTCAGTTACTCTGTATCATTCAGTCAGTTCTTATTCATGCATATGAACCCTTGTATTCAACCTTACCTCATATAGCATGCCAATATATTCCACATACTGACCGCATATTTTTTTTTGCGCTATGATATCTCATATCATAGGTTCGGATGCTCAAAATCCCGACTGCGTTTAGAGAGATATAGTCAGTAGTTGCAGATTTAGTAGTGAGTCCTCATCTATTGGGGATATAATTTATTTTAGTTTATCAGTAGTCCAGTAGTTGGAGTTAGTTGGGGGCTTGCCCCATCAACTCCATATTCAGATAGTTCAGTTAGAGGCTTTCAGACTAGACTAGTTCGGACAGTGTTTAGTTTTCAAATATTTTTACCAGATGTTATTATTTATCAGTATTTAAATTTTGAGCCTTATGTCAATTTAGCCTAATTCCGCATTTATTTCAGTATTAATATTCAGTGCTCACAGCAGATATCAGTCATGGATTAGCTTGTGGTCCTTCGGGGTCGTAAGCATTGTGTGGCATCCAGAGTATACTCTTGGGGTGTTACAAACTGGTATCAAAGCCTAAGGTTTTAAAGTGCCCTAGGGAGTTTGAAAGCCGCGTCAAGTAGAGTCTTGTGCATGGGTGTGAATCGTGCCACACTTATGTATAAAAGACTACAACATATATTAGGAAAAGTTTTCATTTTTTCATATCCCAAATCGTGCTATAGAAAGGTTGTCTAAGAAACTTATGCAGATTCTCATCATGCTCCACTCATGTCAACTCTACCTTTCAAGGTAACCGAAGCAGTGAAGCTTAAAGTCCTACGGATAAAGCTTTCTCAATCGATCTCTACAAATAGTTGTGGGATTGCACACAGGCTCTAGAGTGTTCCATCAAGTGCTTTTCAATTCCAAAGTTTGAAATATTTCATTCATATTCAAGAAATTATGCACTAAACCCAAAGCAAAATATGCCCTCAGATCCCTTCTCAGTATTCTATGATAGCATATGATCTAGAGTTAGAAGTATAAAACGAGGAGTTTAGCAATAGTAGTAGAGTTGGGATAGTGTTATCCGAATTTGAGCAAATTATATTTCATGGGATTAGTTGTATGAAAGGTGAATGAGTAGGCTTGAAATTGTGTATGCAAGAATTTAAGTTTGGTAATTCAAAATTATATGTGTTGTTGATATTGGTGTAGTGGTAATTTTCATGGTGTAGGGAAAATATAAGTTTAGAGATGTGATATTGTAGGCTATGATGAAAGTAGCATGGTTATTGCAGATTTGTGAGAATTCAGTCCAGATCAGACCTCAGTAGGTAGAGTTATTAGTGCCCATATTACAGAATTTTAGCCATGTTGTGATTTTTTATTCAGATGTCTTATTCAGACCATACCAAGATTTCCTTGCTCTCTAAAGTCAGCAGAACTTTATAGAAAGAGTGTCAAGAAATGCTCCAACTGAGTATAAGTTTTTAGTATGAGTTAGTCCGTAAAGCCAGGAATTCAGTCGCAGTCAAGCAGACAAGTTCGTATGGTTTTCCATCTTTTCACCTAGTCGCCTTATCCAAAGTCTCCCGAATATGCCCATTCCAAGAAAGAGCATCCTAGAAGTTACGAGTTTAGCCTAGTTCATGTGTCGTGCCTCAGTTTTAGATCCCAAATACTCAGTCACGATTCAATTCGTAGGTGCCCCATGCATCATCTCAACTTTTCCTCAGTATCTCAGCCAAGTCAGCATTCTTCGAGGGACATAATGTCCCAAGGGGGAGATGCACTATAACCCCCAAGATTTTATGTCCTAAACCTTTTAGTTTCTCTTCACGTAACGAATCCAGTTTGGAGTAACGGGTACTCATAAATTGACTCTCTCATTCCAATCTTAATCGTATGAACATTCCCATGGCATGGCATATATATTTAAGGAATCAGTTCAATTCATGGTATTCAGTTCATCTATCATATGTCAGACTCTTCATACATGTTCAATAGATGATCTTAGATTCGTTAGGATTCATAACTTAAGGTGACGATTTTTCTTAGATTTACTCAGTTCCATGATGCCGTTACAGTTATAAAACTTATATTCATTACCATTGTATATTCAGTCATGCATTCATGAATCGGTTCAGTCATATATTTCATGCATCAGATATGCATGGTCAGTATATAAACTCAGCGTATCAGTAGTTTCAGTCAAGTAGTCATGCTTCAGTCGTGCATGTTCAATGTGTAAACTCAGTCTATCGGCAATTCTCAGCTTTATTAATCTTATTCGAGGACGAATGTGCCTAAGGGAGATATATTGTAATACCTCGTATTTCCCTATCTTAATTTAAGTCCCAGTACATACGTAATCCCATTTTTGAAATACCTAGTATTTTAAGTTTAGAGCATGTCAGTGCGTAGGAATACAATTAGCTTTCCAATAATATAAAATTTTCCCAAATTTGATACCCCGGTAAAGAGTTAAAGTCATTTTAATGAAACAGTATACCACCTGGTACTTCAGCGCATCGTGGAGACAGTCCAAATGGCAATTGTTATTTCAGTGAGCTAACGCGATACCACCGCGTCGTGCCACCATCCAATTTTCCAATTATCACTTTTCTAGTATTGCTCCGCGATAATGGCGCATTGCGTCAAGGCCCAGTTTCCCATTCAGTGAGGCACCGTGATGGTGCCACATTGCGCCATCAGCCCAGTTTCAAGTTTTCCACTTTCCAGTGAGCCGGCGCGATTATACCGCGTCGCACCAGGGGGTAATTTCAGAAATTTTTGACGAAAATTCAAAGTTTTGTCTAGAGTTAAATTAGTCTTTTCTCATGATTTTATTATGTCCAGATATGGGATTAAAGCCCTAAAAATGTTTTAAGTCATTCATTATTCCATTTTTTTTCCAAAATCAAGAGCTTTCTCTATACAGCACAAAATCCTAACTCCAAGAAACCAAGAGCAATCTCAAGAAATCCTCCAAGAACCTTCAAGAACTCTTCTTCTCAGGTATTTTAGCTGTTCATTCATAGGTCCCTTTCACCCATGGAGTCCAAGCACCCTTTTTAAACATACAAGATCTCAGATTCATGATTTCCATGTTTGAATTAGATTGAATTAATGTTTATGATATTAGTTGGGTTCCAATCCATGAATTAATTGCAAGTTTCATGAAAATTGAGTAGCATATGTGATGAATATGTGATTTTCTTGATAAACCCTTGAATTTACAAATTGATTAATGTATTATAATGCTCATGTTTTGGCTATTATAATGTAAATAATCCATGCTCCCCAAATGCTTGCTAAACTGCCTATGTGAAGTAAATAGTAGAATCATGACATGTTATTATATGGTCCCAATCATGTATAAGCTTATGCCCTACAAGTGTTTGATGAAATGCTTATGTGATTTGACTAGTGAAAGCATGACATGTTATTATGTGATCCCATTCATGCACAAGCTCATGTATATCAAATGTTTGACAAAATTTCTAAATGAGTGCATTGTTAGCAAGCAAGTATTGTTATGCCTTTATGATCATGTTATATCTTTCTTTTTATGCTATCGAGTCCTGGGGGTATTTAATACCCGACAATCTAGCTATTTACCTAGAGCCAGTGTCAGTTATAGAAAAGTATCAGTCATGTCATGATTAGTAGAACTCAGTCAGTTACATAACTCAAGAAAACTCAGTAAACTCAGTATCAGTCCAGTCCAGTTCAGTGTCTATTCAGTTGGGAGTAGGACTCAATACCGAGTGAGCCTAGGGATAAAGGCTCACCTGTTAGTTAGGACTGGGTCCCTAGAAATAATCCCTAAGTTCCAGAACTACATAGCCAGTGTAGTTTATAAGATGTCACCCATTAGATAAGACTGACATACTCAGGGATCACCCACTAGTTTAGGACTGATCTCAGAAGTCACCTGTTAGATAGGACTGACTCCGCAGTAGATGTTAGTACTCGTGGTACGGTATTGGCACTCTTCTAGTTAGGGATCAATCTTCAGTTTAGAACTCAGTTCATTTTACAAAATTAGGACTGTCAGACATAATCAATCAGTATCAGTAAATTAGTTATCAGTAACTTCAGATATCAGTTACTCAGTTATTAGAACTTAGTGCTCAACTTCAGAAAATCTTAGTTATAGTCTATACGTATATGTATAGTATTGCATACTCAATGATTTCTGTAGTATCAGTTATCCACGTACTCTTATATTCAGTTACTCTATATCATTCAGTCAGTTCTTGTTCATACATATGAACCCTTGCATTCAGCCTTACCTCATCTAGTATACCAGTACATTCCACGTACTCACTGCATACTCTTTCTTTGTGCTATGATGTCTCATATCATAGGTTTGGATGCTCAAGATCCCGTCCGCATTTAGATCTAAGCAGTTGCAAATTTAGTAGTGAGTCCTCATCTATCGGGGATACGATTTATTTCAATTTATCAGTAATTAGTAGTTGGAGTTAGTTGGGGGCTTGTCCCTTCAACTCTGTATTCAGACAGTTCAGTTAGAGGCTTTCAGACTAGACCAGTTCAGACAATGTTTAGTTTTCAGATGTTATTATTTATCAGTATTTAGATTTCAGACCTTATGTCAATTCAGCCTAATTCCGCATTTATTTTAGTATTACTATTCAGTGCTCACAGCAGATATCAGTCATGAGTTAGTTTGTGGTCCTTCGGGGTCGTAAGCACCGTGTGGCTTCTAGGGTGTACTCTCGTCGTGTTACACGACCCGACTCTTGTTGGGTAATTATATTGACAACGATCTCCTGTACTCAAATTGACGTTTAAGTTGCGCGTTATCACCAAACGACGGTCTTTGTTAGTGGGTTCGCACTATATAATCATATACATATATTTATAATTTAGTAGTATAAATATAGGTTCTATGTAAAAGATACTGGATTTGCCTGAACCCCCGTAGGGTACTGTAGCTCCGTCCCTGACATGTGAAATAACTATTACCAAAATGTGTGAGATTGTTGATTTTGTGAGCATTTTAACATTAATTATATCATATCAAAGTGTTATTCTACAATGTCAATGTGTTATACTGCCTTATGACTCTTATAACTTCTAAAGCATAGTTTTCTATTCATCTCCCACCTTGTTATTCACCTTCTTCCTATATATAGAGAGAGATCGTGCATAAAAGTAATTGAGAAAAAGAGTTTTATTTAATTGAAGAAAGATAATCTTTTGATGGAGATTTGGACCCAACTTTCATCCAAAGTTTGTCAAATTATGTACTGTTGTCGGATTGTTATATTCTAAAAGGGACAAATTATGAGATTACTACTAGACGAGTAAAGATTTGCTACAATCTCCTTAGAGAGAACTAGATATCCACACCTTAATTTGAAGATATTTTATTTTTCAATTTTAGTTATAATTTTTACACCAAATTTTATTCTATATATCGTCATCCAAATATGACGAGAAAGTAAAGAGCAGCACAATGCCACTTGATGGCAAAGGTTCAATGTAAAGTCAATTAGATGATGAAGGAGCTCGACAAAACAGCCTTGCAAGTCAAAATTTTAGAGCGAAAAATGCTTCCTCACGAAAAAAGATTGTGCTGTCCAGACTACCCGAATGTGGTCGCCATGTGAGCTTTGGGGTCATAAAATGAAGTTCTTTGTTGGTGAAACTGGCATGGTTTATAGCATTAAAAGAGATAGGGCTTCGTGCTCCTATCAGAAGTAGGAGCGAAAATCAAACTATTCAGGGCCACATCCCAGCCCGATAGAATAGTAGCAGAGTTCCTAACAGTAGGTTTAAATAGTGTTCCGGAGCTATCAATTACAACACAATCAATTACAAAAGATGACATGGTGGATAAAGTCAGTCGTGTTGCCATGAATGTTGTCTTAGTTCCTGTCTTTGCCAACAGATCCACCACTGCATTTTGTTCCCTTAAGATTTGGGTTGGAGGGGCTACCTCTATCTCCACTAGCAATGTCCTGCACCCAATAATAATATTATGGTAAAAGGGATGATCATTAGTCAAAATGTAGATAATGGCAGCTAAATTTGTTTTAATAAGAAGTGGTTTGATATTGCGAGTCGTTGCAATTGTCAGTCCTTGTCTTAACGCTAGCAACTTAGCCATAGTGGGGGTGGTGTGGAGCATGTGCTGGTAGTACCGAAGGACCCAATTCCCAATATGGTATCTAAAGGCCTCTCCAAGTCCATCTGCACTAAGGTTGGCAGCAACTGACTCATCTGTGTTCAGCTTTAGGTGGCCAGGTTTAGAAGGATCCTATTTGATGTTAATGATAATTTGCGGTGTGCTTGCAGTGCTATTGTCTCCGAAAAGAAGGATGAATTTCGATGCCAAAGCAAGGGCATTTTGGACATAGATGAGATTATTTTTGTTGCTGAAAGTGTTAGTCATTTTTGGCTAGTCAAATAACCTAGAGGGAGTGTCAAAATTGAGCTTCCCAGAGAAGCCAGGTGTTGAAAGGCTTCCCCCTGAGGCTCTTTGACAAATTGAACCAGTTGTTGGAGTTGATGGTTTCCCAGGCATTAGGAGGTTTGTAGATGCCTTCGTTTGCCAGGTTAGTACAGAAATGTGCAGCATTATGGCACAGGAAAATTATGTGGATGGTAGTTTCTTCTTGATTAGTACACACCTGAAATTGGGTTGGGATGTTGAGATCAATGTGATTAAAATAGTTGTTGCTAGGAATTCTGTTAGGGGAATTCTGTGATTAACCAGAGGAAGGGTTTCACTTTGTTAGGGGCTATGGCTTTCCACACAAGGTTAAATCTTTGGTCTGGGTATTTAACTGGTCTAGTTCCCGAGACAAGTGTACTGGTGGAGAAGGTTGCATTGCTATTAAGGCTCCAAACAGGCTTGTCCTTTTCATTACTGACTTGGGGTAGAGGCATTCTAAGGATAAGTTAAGGATTACCGATATACGTGATGTATAAGTTAAGCGCACATCATATGTATAAATTATGCTACTGACAAAATACTAGTAATTAACTGGAAAAAGGGACTAGTAATTAAGTAGGTGTTTAACTATGAAAATAAAAATAAAAAATAGAGTTGGAGTTGGAGTTGGTGTTGAAATTGTGTTTGATCATAAATATAAATTGGAGTTATTTTTAATTTTTTGTGATTGAAGTGAGAGTGGAAAAAAAATTATTTTCATTTTTTCAAATACAACTCATGCCCAAATACCTTTTTTATGGACAAACATCATTTTTTGAATAAAATGAAAAAGAAATTCAAAAAATAATGAAAAATTCGCGTGACCAAATGGAGCGTAAGCATAGAAAAGTAGAATGAATCCATGATTCAGCTTTGAAATATGCATACTAACCTTGAGAAATTCTTCATCTTAAAAAAAGAAGAAAAATTTCAAATAGTAAACTTAAATTCATAATTAGGCATTTTATAGCAATAGTTTCATAATTATCTGAAATAATAACTTGTGTGTGTATTTGGTGCGCAAGACAACACTAAATACATATACAAATTTAATTAATTATCTTATTTTTAGGCAACAACTTGAGTTTAGAAAGACAAAAGAATTTCAGTTTCATTAAATCATGTTCACTCAATTAGTTAAAGATTAATTAAATAGTATATTTTTGAAAATAGAAAACCTTTTTAATAAGTTTCAAAACTCAAAATAGGTTTGAATGATTAAAAAGTATTTTTAAATTTTTCTCTCTCATTCTTTTCTTCTTTTTTAGTTTTTTCCTTCATATTTTTTATTTTTCATTTTTTTACCATTTCTTTTTATCTTTGCATTTTTTTATATTTTTTTATTTTTAAATTTTTTCCTTCGTTTTTTCACATCTTCTTTTTTTCTTTGTATTTTTTTTTTTGCATTTTCTTTTTTTCTTTATTATTTCATTTTTTTTGTTTTTATTTTATTTTTTATAGTGTTTTTGTTCTTTTTTGTTGTTATATTTTATATTTATATATTTTTTACATTTTATATTTATTTGTATCAAACTATATATTTTAAATAAATTTATTGATTATATTTGAATAGTTTAACTATGAATATGCATAATTTATCATTTGTATTTGTGTACAAATAAGTATATGTATTAATTGCATTTGCTTAAATCTAAAATATACAAATATGCAATGTACCATTTAATACAAATGTAGCGTTAGTATTTGTATGTCGAATTTATCATTTGTATTTATATACATAAACATGTATCATTTGTATATGTACAGTTCAAGTTGTATAAACATGTATCATTTGATACAAATATAATATTTGTATTTGTATAATTTATCATTTGTATTTGTACTGTTCAATTTGTATCAGTAAAATACAGTAAAATACAATCCATATCAATGAATATAAACACAAGTATTCATAGAAAGAAAAAAATAACAATTTTTTTCACTTGTTTAAAAATACAAATGATGCAATCAACTACAAATTCAAATATGAATAAATGAAATTATAATATAAATAAATATACATTTAACTTAAAACTATAAATACAAAATATTTTTTTTAAAATACAAGTGTATCAATGAAAAAATAAAAATATAAATACCAATAAAATAAAATCACAAGATAAAAATGCAATATGCAGTTAACAATAAAGTACAAATACAAAACAATTCTGTAAAATACAAGTGTGAATTATATAAATTATAAATAATAGTGCGAATTATAAAATACAAATACAAGTGCAAACTATAAAATACATACAAATACAAGTGCAGACTATAAAATACAATACAATTGTATCAACAAATATAAAATATAAATAATAAAATAAATACAAATACGATAAATGACTGTGGTATTTTCATTATCATCTATAACTTGTGCTCGATGTAGCCTTATTTTTAAAAAATTCAAAGAAAATATAAAATAGAACCCAAAAGAAAATGAGAAAGAAAAAGTACAAAAAAAGGTACAAAAAGGAAAAAAAAGGAATGAAAAATAGAATCTAGAGATAAAGAGTAAAAAAAAAAGAAAATAGATTAAAAAAAAAACATGTAACGGCCTGGAAATTTGGTGAAATTTGTGATTTTGTATGATTTGACTATTTTACCCCTCCCCGTAGTTGCATTATGGTATTTATGGGGTGTGGGAGTGATTGACATGATTTTTGATACATTTTAGTATCATTTATGCAATATTGTGATTTTTTATGGCTTTAAGAGTCTTATTTTGGACTTATGTGTATATCTTTTGATCTGTGCGACGGATGGCTGAACGGACTGTGCCAACAGCTTCGGAATATCGATTTTAGTTTGGGTAGACCTTGGGTTTGGGTCCTGGTGCACCCGAGCTCATTTCGACCTATTGGTCGGAAAGTTGCAAAAATGAAAAAGTTGGGTGTGAGACCCACTTTTGGTCGAAACAACCTCGTATAGAAAATACGACTTTGCCAATAGATCTGGAATGTCGATTTTATTGTGTTAGCATATTTGGTATGATTTTACGACTTTTAAATATCATTTCGACCCTTGATTTGGAAAAATTATGATTTCAAGTTTCGGGGGTCAATTTTATGAAAACGAATTTTTCTGAAAAATCTGGTAGTGCCATCGCGTCCGAAACGTCGAATTTAGTGTGGTTGTATAGTTTGTTTGCATAAATCAGACTCCGAACGAATTTTGGGCACCCCGTCGAAGTCCATTTTGACTTAAAAAAAAAAAAAGCACCAGTTATTGCAGAAAAATCTGCAATATATAGCAGATTTTTCACCCTTTTTGGCTTATGTTGCTCAATTTTCATCTTGTCTCTTGAGAGTTAAACCCTAAATATTTTGGGAGCTTAAAAGTGAAGTTTGTGGGAGCTGGGAAAGCTAGATTAACACCTATTTCTTGATTATATTATGGATTTTAGGTAAGAATTCACCATTTTTTTAATAATTTCTTCATTAATTTCTCAAAACCCCGAAAATCTTAGGACATGATTTTAAACCCAAATTTCACTCATTTTCACTTGAATAATGTTTTTATCATATAATTACTAGTTTTTCATCTATTTAACCTTCAAAACAACTCCGATTCTGGATTTTAACCATGATTTCAAATATTTTACCCGGTAAAGCTCAAAAATGGTTTTTTTTTATTTGAACCTCATTTTTTACTCGATTTAACTTGGATTTTCAGCTGTAGGTTTCTAAAAATATGGAAACATGTTTTTGAAGTAAAGTTCCAATTTTGCCCTTCTTTTTCAAAAATCTATTTTGGGGGTCCGTTTTGACCCTGAACTAAAAGTAGTCAATATGGATGTCGTTGGTTTTATTTTGATGCGTAGATTTCATATTTGATATTTCTAGTGAAGTTCAGGATTGTTCGTAAAAGGTAAGGTTGCGGGTTCAAGTGTAGCGGACCGGCTTCGGCTTTCGAGGTAGGTTATGGCTTAACTTTTCAGACTGGACTGGGTAGTGAATGATGGTGCAAAATGCATGTTAAGGGTGAGAACTAATCATGAAAAATGTCTATCTACGTGTTTTACCCTTGTGGGGCCTATATGTGATGTAATTGCTTAAATTAAAATATTATGTGATATGTTTGATCGTGTGGGGTCCTATGTGATATTGATAGCCTTAAATACATGCGAACAATTGTATTGTATCATTTAATGTGGTACCATTGGTGTATTGTGATTATATTCATACTTTATTGGCATATAAGACATGTGGAAATTCAGGGATGAAATGAAAATAACGAGTGGATATTGGCTCATGTGGTTGTGAAAATGTATCATTGCGGTTGGTTGTGGAAATACTTATTGTGATGGGTTGTGATCATTACATCTTCATATCATACTCATTCATGAAACATTGGTACCACCGTGGTAACATCTGAGAAACACTAGCAACACCTTTTTAAAAATATTGTAACACCTTAAAAAACCCTTTTTCGAGGGATATGCCAGTAAGGAGATATGAGAAATATGGATTGTATATGGGTTGACAAACCCCCCATGGGTCTTACGTCGGGAAGCTTTAGCTCCATACGTGTATACGGGGATTGTGCGACAATCCCGGAGGTTGTCCGACAACCTCGTGCATCATTATCATATACATTGCACTTACTTTATTGTGTTTTTGTTGTGTTGTATTGCCTTATTGACTTATCATCTATGTGTTTGTCTTACTTTTCTTTACTTGTATTTGATGATCTTGTAGCTACATGTTCTCTCTTATTCTATTATATGTGACATACTGTATACTTGTGTTTCGTATCTAGGTGTGTTTTTATAATATATGTGAGATATACTAGAACTGTTAGTGTAAGCAGTGTGGGCTACCGTTGTGGAATATTTTTTTATTGCAGGTGACGTGTCCTTAGTGTATATTTTGTATGCTTTATTTACCACTTTGCTTGGTCGTCCTATGATAACTATTGAGTACAAGTGGACCGTACTCATGCCTACTGCGCCCTTTCGGTACAGGTCCTAGCTGGAGTGCACCTCAGCTTACTTGATTCGGGCGATTGTTGAAGCTTCCAAGGTAGTGGTTGGACATTCATGCATCCGAAGTTCACCTCTATCTTTCTATACTAGTTATGTTTTTATTAGTATTCGGAGACAGTTATTATTCTTTGTGGTTATTTTTTTGATGTATTTGACTCTTGGATTGTATTAGTAGTTCTTACACTATTGACACCTGGTTTTGGGCATGATTGGTATTTTGGATAAGTTCTTTCCGCATTGTTATGATTATTTATATGGTTTGGCTTCATTCTAGAAGCCTTACCTTGGGGTATTTCTGTCTTTTTCTCTATTCGTATTAGTTTGGGTGATAGGCTTACTTGTCAAGGTACGCCGCGACAAATGCCATTATGACCCTCGTTTTTAGGTCATGACAAATTGGTATCAAAGCAGCTAGGTTTCATTGGTTTCAATGGTATAAGAATGAGATGTCTAATAGAGTCTCGCAGATTGATACGTAGACGTCTGTATCTATCTTCGAGAAGCTATAGGACGTCTTTAGGAAACTTACCTCATTTTATTCCTTATCGTGCTAATTCTTTCATACCCTGTATTCTGAGTTGTGTTTCACTCTTTCTATGCGAATGGAGTTGCTTATATCTCTTATCAGTTGAGAGATGCAGCGAGAGATTATTGGATATCATTTGTTAGTTATAGGCTTATCAATACTCCTGAGTTGTCATGGGATCAGTCTGTTGATGCTTTTTTGGAGAGATTTGTGCCTTTTTTATTTGAGAGATCGTATGTGGGACGAGTTTGATCATATGGTTCAGGGCTTCATGACAATTGTTGAGTATAAGACATGTTTCCATGCCCTATCCAGATATGAGTTTGAGAAGATTCAAAAGTTTGTGAAAGGTTTGGTTGTCTCCCTTTAGTTGGCTACATCTCAGATGGTTGTGTTTGATGGTTCTTTTCAGAGTATTGTGGATCATTTTAAGGTGACAAAGGATATTCTTAGTGCTTCTCAGGGAGGCGCGATATTTTGATAAGTTTAGGAGTCAGCCTATTGAGCTAGAAATTTTAAAGGTTTTTGTGGATACCATGGTAGGCCAGTGGAGGTGATTTTATAGAGTGCAGGTGATCTTATAGAGTTCAGCTGGTGGATCTTATTGTTTAGCTATTCAGGATAGTTGTTCGAGCTCAATTGTACTTTCTCTTGTTGAGACTGGTCGTAGAGGCTGCTATGTGTGTGATGAGATTGGCCATGTGGCCAAGGACTATTCTCGTCATATGTTTAGAGCTACTCCTTTTGCAGTAGTGGAAGGTAGGGGTTTCACCGGAGGTGCGAGATGTAGAAATAGTGGAGGCTGTGGTGGTGGTTGTGGGGCTACTCAACCAGTTTATAGTCATGGGCTGTGTTATGCTATACCATCCAGACTTGGGGCAGAGGCTTCTGATGTTGTGATTACTGGTAACTTCCTCATTTGTTTCAGACCTACATCTGTATTATTTGATCCTAAATTGACTTTCTCTTATATGTCTGTGTATTTTGTTTTGGGTTTTGATTCTGTTAGCGAGTCTTCTACCATACCTATTTGTGTATCTACCCCGGTAGGTGAATCTTTAATGGTGAATCAGATGTGTTGATCTTTTATAATAACTTTTGCCGGGCGTGAGACTTTGGTAGACTCGCTTGTGTTAGAAATGGTCAATTTTGGTGTTATTTTGGGTATGGATTGGTTGGCTCCTTATCATGTTGTCTTAGATTGTTTTCCTAAGACTGTGACTTTAGCTTTAGCGGGTGTGCCAAGAATGGCTTGGGAGGGTACACTCTATTCGAGTCCTAAAAGGATTATATCTTATGTTCAGGCTCGTAAATTGGTTTAAAAGGGATGTTTATCTTAGTTGGCTTATATTCGTCACACCAGTGTTGTTTCACCTCCTTCCTTAGATTCTGACCTTATTGTCCATGAGTTTATGGAGGTGTTCCCTATGAACTTGCCTAGTATTCCTTCGGATTGAGATATTGATTTTATTATTGATGTTGAGTCGGGCACCAAGCCCATTTTTATTCCTTCTCATAAGATGGCCCCAGTAGAGTTGAAGGAACTGAAGGATCAGTTGTAGGAGTTATTGGATAATGGATTTATTCGACCTAGTATTTCACCTTGGGGTGCGTCTGTCTTGTTTGTAAAGAAAGAGAATGGGTCTATGCGGATGTGTATTGATTATCAACAGTTGAATAAGGTAACGGTTAAGAATAAGTATCCTCTTTCTCGCATTGATGATTTGTTTGATTAGTTTTAGGGTGTTGCGGTGTTTTCAAAGATTGATTTGCAGTTCGGTTATCACCAGTTAAGGATTAGGGCTTTGGATATTCTGAAAATAGCTTTTCAGACTCGATATGGTTATTATGAGTTCTTGGTCATGTCTTTCGGGTTGATCAATTCCGTTGTTGTGTTTGTGGAGTTGATGAATTGGGTGTTTCGACTGTATCTCGACTCCTTGGTGATCGTATTTATAGATGATATCTTGGGTTATCCTAAGAGTAAGGCTGAGCAGTAGGAGCATTTGTGGATTGTGTTTTAGAGATTGGGGATGAGAAGTTGTACGCTAAGTTCTCTAAATTCGAGTTTTGGTTGGAGTCTATTTTTTTCTTCCGTCATGTGGTGACTAAGGAAGGTATTATGGTTGATCCAACTAAGGTTGCAGCGGTTTGTGATTGGGCTAGACCTATTTCGGCCACTGAGATTCTGAGTTTTATAGGTTTGGCTGGGTATTATTAGTGTTTTGTTGAGGGTTTCTCTTCCATTACAGCTCCATTGACCAAGTAGACCCAGAAGAAGATTCCTTTTCATTGGTCTGATGTTTGTAAGGAGGCGGGCTTTCAAAAACTCAAGGATTATTGACTTCAGCTCTTATTTTGGCATTGCCCAAGAAGAGCATTGGCGTTATTGTCTTTTATGATGCTTTAGGTGTTGGGTTAAGTGTTGTGTTGATGTAAGAGGACAAGGTAATCGTGTACGCATCTCGTCTAGATTAAAGCCTCATGAGAGGATTTATCTTACCCATGATTTGGAGTTGTGCGCAATTGTGTTTGCCTTAAATTTTTGGGGGCACTACGTGTATGGATTCCATTATGAGATCCTCTCAAATCATCGTAGCCTTCGATACTTCTTTATCAGGGAGATCTTCTTAGGAGGTAGTGCCGTTGTCTTGAGTTGCTTAAGGATTATGACTTGACTATTCTCTTCTATCAGGGCAAGGCTAATGTAGTGGCGGATGACTTGAGCCAAAAGTCGACTAGCATGGGTAGCTTGGTGCATCTTTTGATTCAGAAGAGGTCATTGGCCTTAGAGGTTCAGTCTTTGGCTAACCAGATATTTAGGCTTGATACTTTGACACCAGGGCGTGTTTTGGCATTTATGGAGGCTAGACCATCTTTGATAGAGTAGATTCGAGCTCATCAGTTTGACGATGTTGGATTAAGGTTGATTCAAGATAAGGTATAGAATGGGGAGGCTAAGGAAGCCTCACTTTATTCGAATAGAGTTTTGAGGATTCGAGGATGAGTTGTGTACCGAGAGTGGTGATCGGATTAGGTTGATCTTGGGGGAGGCCCATTGTTTTAGATATTCTATCTATCTAGGTGTGACTAAAATGTATTGTGATTTGTGGCAGCACTACTAGTGGGGTAGTATGAGGCGAGATATAGTAGATTTTGTGGCTCGTTGCCTATGTTGTCAACAGGTGAAGGCCGAGCATTTGAGACCTGGTAGTTTGCTCCAGAGGTTACCCGTTCCTGAGTGGAAGTGGGAATGCATCACTATGGACTTTGTGACTGGTTTACCTCGTACATTTCATGGTTCTGATAGTGCTTGGGTTATCGTGGATCTATTGACCAAGTCAGCTCATTTTATTCTAGTTTGGGTCTCATTTGGTGCTGAGAGATTAACCCCTATTGTCATTCGTGAGATTGTGCGTCTTCATGGTGTGCCGGTGTCCATTATTTTAGATCGAGGTTTTGTGTTCACATTTCACTGTTGGAAGACTTTTCAGGATGAGTTGGGTACTCGGGTTGATCTTAGCATAGTGTTTCACCCAGACTGATGGCCAGTCAGAGCGGATTATCTAGGTTTTGGGAGGATATACTTCACGCATGCGCGATGGATTTTGGTGGCCAGTGGGAGCAGCATTTAGCTTTATCAGAGTTTGCATATAGTAATAGTTACCATTCCAGTGTTGATATGGCTCCTTTTGAGGTGTTGTATGATTGGCGTTGTCGCTCTCCATTAGGTTGGTTCGATGGTTCAGAGGTGAGACCTTGAGGTACGGACTTTCTTCGTGAGTAGTTGGATAGAGTTCGAGTCATTCAGAATAGACTTAAAGCGGCTTAGACTAGGTAAAAGTATTATGTTGATCGTAGACTTCGTGCCTTGATATTTTGTGTTGGTGATCGTGCTTTTCTTTGAGTTTCACCTATGAAGGGTGTGATAAGGTTTGGGAAGAGGGGCAAGCTTAGCCCCAGGTATATTGGTCCATTTGAGATTCTTCGGACTGTTGGTGATGTGGCTTATGAGTTGGCTTTACTCCCCGATCTATCAGTTGTTCATCCAAGTTTTTCATGTTTCTATGCTTCGTCGCTATATTCCTAATGAGTCTCATATTATTCGTTAGGAGTCAGTTTATCTAGATCAGTTGTTGTCCTTTGTTGAGAAGCCAGTTTTCATTTTGGCTAGGGATGTTAGGCGATTGCACTCTAGAGTGATCCCTGTGGTTAAGGTCCAGTGACGACATCGACCTATAGACGAGGCTACTTGGGAGGTTGAGTCTGATATGCGTAGTTCCTATCCCCAGATTTTCATTGACTCAGGTATTTCTTTGCCTTAGTTCGAGGACGAACTAGATTTTTAGTAGCGGATAATGTAACGACATGAAAATTTGATGAAATATGTGAAATTTGTGATTTTGTGTAATTTAACTATTTTACCCCTCCCCGTAGTTGTATTATGGTATTTCTTAGGTGTGGGAGTGATTGGCGTGATTTTTGATGCATTTTAGTATCATTTATGCAATATTGTGGTTTTTGATTGCTTTAAGAATCTTATTTTGGACTTATGTGTATATCTTTTGATCTGTGCGACGGATGGCCGAACGGACTGCGCTAGAAGCTCCATAATATCAATTTTAGGCTAGGTAGACCTTGGGTTCGGTTCCTGGTGCACCCAAGCTCATTTCGACCTATTGGTCGGAAAGTTGCAAAAATTGGAAAGTTGAGTATGGGACCCACTTTTGGTCGAAACAACCTCGTATGGAAAATACGACTTCGCCAACAGATATGGAATGTCAATTTTATTGTGTTAGCATATTTGGTATGATTTTACGGCTTTTAAATAGCATTTCGACCCTCGATTTGGAAAAATTATGATTTCAGGTTTCGGGGGTCAATTTTGTGAAAACGAATTTTTCTGAAAAATCTGGTAGCGCCATCGCTTCCGAAACGTCGAATTTAGTGTGGTTGTATAGTTCGTTTGCATAAATCGGACTCCGAACGAATTTCGGGCACCCCATCGAAGTCCATTTCGACTTAGAAAACAAGCAACACCAGTTATTTTAGAAAAATCTGCAATATATAGCAGATTTTTCACCCTTTTTGGCCTATTTTGCTCATTTTTCATCTTGTCACTTGAGAGTTAAACCCTAAATATTTTGAGAGCTTAAAAGTGAAGTTTGTGGGAGCTGGGAAAGCTAAATTAACACCTATTTCTTGATTATATTACGAATTTAAGGTAAAAATTCATCATTTTCTTAGTAATTTCTTCATTAATTTCTTAAAACCCCACAAATCTTAGTGCATGATTTTAAACTCAAATTTCACTCATTTTCACTTGAATAATATTTTTATCTTATAATTACTAGTTTTTCATCAATTTAACTTTCAAAACAACTCCGATTCTGGATTTTAAACCTGATTTCAAATATTCTACCCGGTAAGGCTCAAAAATGGTTTTTCTTCAATTTGAACCTCGTTTTTTAATCAATTTAACTTGAATTTTCATCTGTACGTTCCTAAAAATATGGGGGACATGTTTTTGAAGTAAAGTTTCGATTTTGCCCTTCTTTTTTGAAAACTCATTTTGGGGGTCCGTTTTGACCCCGAACCAAAAGTAGTCAATATGGGTGTCTTTGGTTTTGTTTTGACGCGTAAATTTCATATTTGATTTTTCTAGTGAAGTTCGTGATTGTTCGTAAAAGGTAAGGTTGCGGGTTTAAGTGTAGCGGACCGACTTCGGCTTTCGAGGTAGGTTACAGCTTAACTTTTCATACTGGGTTGGGTAGTAAATGATGGTGCAAAATACATGTTAAGGGTGAGAACCAATCATGAAAAATGGCTATCTACGTGTTGTGCCCATGTGGGAGCCTATATGTGATATAATTGCCGAAATTAAAATATTATGTGATATGTTTAACCGTGTGGGGTCTTATGTGATATTGATAGCCTTGAATACATGCAAACAATTTTATTGTATTGTTTAATGTGGTACCATTGGTGTATTGTGATTATATTCATACTTTATTGACACATAAGAATATGAAAAATCATGGATGAAATGAAAATAACGAGTGGATATTGACTCATGTGGCTGTGGAAATGTATCATTGTGGTTGATTATGGAAATACTTATTGTAATGGGTTGTGAGCATTACATCTTCATATCATACTCATTCATGAAACATTGGTACCACCATGGCAACATGTGAGAAACACTGACAACACCTTTTTAAAAATATTGTAACTCCTTATAAAATCCTTTCTGAAAGATATACCGAAAAAGAGATCTGAGAAATGTGGATTGTATATGGGTTGACGAACCCCCCATGGGTCCTACGTCAGGAAGCTTTAGCTACGTACGTGTATACGGGGATTGTGCGACTATCCCAGAGGTTGTGCAACAACCTCATACATCATCATCATCGTCATCATCATCATCATCATTATCATACACATTGCACTTACTTTATTGTGTTTTTATTGTGTTTTATTGCCTTATTGACTTGTCTTCTATGTGTTTGTCTTACTTTCCTTTACTTGTATTTGATGATCTTGTATCTACATGTTCTCTCTTGTTCTATTATTTGTGACATAATGTATACATGTGTTTCGTATCTTGGTGTGTTTTTGTAATATATATGAGATATACTAGAACTGTTAGTGCAAGCGGTGTGGGCTACCGTTGTGGGACATTTTCTGATTGGAGGTGATGTGCCCTTAGTGTATATTTTGTATGCTTTATTTACCACTTTGCTTAATCGGCCTATGATACCTACTGAGTACAAGTGAACCGCACTCATGCCTACTGCACCCTTTTGGTGCAGGTTCTAGCTCGAGTGCGCCTTAGCTTACTTGATTCGGGCGATTGTTAGAGCTTCCAAGGTAGCGGTTGGGCATTCATGCGTCCGAAGTTCACCTTTATCTTTCTATACTACTTATGTCTTTATTAGTATTCAGAGACAGTTATTATTCCTTTGTGATTATTTTTTCGATGTATTTGACTCTTGGCTTGTATTAGTAGTTCTTACACTATTGACACCTAATTTTAGGCATAATTGATATTTTGGATAAGTTCTTTCCGTATTGTTATGATTATTTATATGGTTCGGCTTCATTCTAGAAGCCTTACCTTGGGGTACTTCTGTCTTTTTCTCTATTCGTATAAGTTTGGATGATATGCTTACTTGTCAAGGTACGCCGCGACAAGTGTCATCACGACCCTCGTTTTTGGGTCGTGACAAAACAAATGAAAAAAAAGTGAAAAAGCGGAGGAAAAGAAGAAAGAGAAATTGAAGCTAGGAATAAAAGAATAAAAATAAAAGCGAAAAGAAAGGAACAAAATATAAAAATAGAAAAAAAGAAGAATAAAATAAAAATAGAAAAATAAAAATAAAAATATGAGAAAGAAAAAAATGAAAAAGAAGACAAAAAAAAAGAGAAATAGAAGAGAGAGAGAAAAAGTGAAAGAAAAAAAATAAAAATAGAAAAATTCCAAAACCATTTAAAAAAGAATATGAAAAAAGTTAATAAGAAAAAAAAGAGACAAAAGGTTAGAGATACAGAGAGAGAAAGAGAAAAAAATCAGATAGGATGAAGAGCACTAAAATGTTGTTATTATTACTATTCAACATAATTTTTTTAAAATATTACTATTTAGCTAATTATGAATTTAAGTTTATTACTTTTGTATTTTTCTTAAGGAAAAGTATAAATAACATAAATATCAATTTTTGGGGGAGTAATTACACTCTCTTCCATTTTTTAATTATTTTACTCTCTCTCTATTTATATATATAACATAGTCGATATATACATAATATTCTGTGTATATATTGAAATTTTTATAATATATTTAGAAAGTTAAAATTTTTTGTAATATTAGAAGCATAAGTTGTGTATTTATGTAATTTTTAGAAGAAAAAAAAAAAGAAAAGACGGAAGTAAGAATTATAGCTTAACAGGCAATCAAGCGTGCCTTCAAATCTAATCAAACACTTGGGCCAATGATGTAACTATGAAAAAAAAGACCCAATATGTTTCATCTGTACAACTTGCACAGTTCACAAGTCATCACCAATCAAACCACTCATTCCACTGGCAATAATAGTATAATGGGACCTATTTATTAGATTTGTAGAACAAATAATTTCTTCAAGTAAGTATTTGTTTTTCAATATATACATGAATCCTAATTAATTTAATTTACTCACTTAAATTTTATAAGTATTTTTATAGAATTTTATTATATCACTTCTAATTAGTTATTATGAGTTATTTAATATATATCTACTTTCGAAATTATATATGTGTCGTTTAAATTAGAATAGAAGAAAAAATATTATAAATTATAACAATTAAAAACTTAAATTATTTTTAAAATATAATTAACTATCGATGCCACAAAAGTTTGAACAAGGAGAGTATTATAAATTATGATAGCTAAAATCTTAAAATATTAAATTACAATGCTAAAAAAGTATTATAAATTGCAATAGCTAACAATTTAAAATATTTAAAAATATATTAAAAATATAATTGATCAACCAAGTTTTAATGTAATTATTTTATTTTTACTTTTAACTTGTTATATATTTGAAAAAGTATAAAAATATTATAAATTATAATAATGATTAATTTAAATTATTTGGAGACACATACAAAGTTATGATTGACTTGAAATTTTATTAATGCAACACAAATTGAGATATATGATTTAAAAATTTTGTGAAAAGTAATATAACTCACAACAATGCAACATTAATTGGGATACATTATTTGAAAATTTCATGAAAAATAATATAAATCACAATAATTATCATGTAAAACATTTGAAGGATGTATAAAAAATATGCTTAACTTTTTAAATTTTGTCGATGTCATATTAATTGGGATAGAGAAATATTACTTGAAAATTATGTATAGAGTCGTATAAATTATAATATAATTAACAACTTAAAATATCTAAAAATATATATAACAAATTTGATTGACTTTATCAAATATTTCATCAGTATCACATAAATTAGAATAAAAAAATATATAATATCCAAAAAATAATATATTAGGCCCGTATTGGTACGGTTCCAATATCTAGTCAATAAGACAACAGAGACTTTCAAAATGAGAGTTTTAGCAAAATGAGTGTTATCCTGTCTTAACTTTCAAACTTAGAATTTATAGCTTTTCTTTCTCTTTTATTTTTTCAATTTTTTTCCTTTTCTTCTACCTGTAGTCTCTACTTCTCTTTTTTTTTTCCTTTTTAATTTTGTTGTATATCTAAAAAATATGATTACAGTGAGTATAAGTCATGGATAATGACAAATACATCATAATCGCTCATTGTGTTTGTATTCACCTTCAATTTTTTCTTTTTCCTTTTCTTTTTTTTTGATCATTTTTTTACTTTTTCATTTTTTTTTACAATTTTCATTTTCTTTTTTCTTTTTCCGATTCTTTCATTTCATTTTTGTTCTCTCTTCTATTTCTAACTACTATTTTTTTTTCTTATTTTAATTTTTCTCTTTTTTATTTTCTTTTTCATTCTTTTTTGTTTTTAAAGCTTTTTTCTTATTTTACTTTTTGTCCTTTTTTTTTTCTTTTTATTTTTTTTTGCTTTTTTTTCTTCTCTGTTTTTTTTGTTGCTTTTTTTTTTCTTTTTTTTTTTGTATTTTTTTCTCTCTCTTTTTTTAAATTCTATTTTATATTTTTGATTATGTCTAACACAAGTCATGGGTGATAACGAAAATAACCCAATCGCTTTTTTTATTTGTATTCATACTATCATTTATATTTTTGTATTCATTGGTATAATTATATTATATTTTATAGCTCGTGTTTGCATTTGTGTTTGCATTTTATAATTCACATTTGTATTTATATTTTGTAGTTCTCATTTGTATTTGTATTTGTATTTTATAGTTCACACTATCATTTATATTCTTGTATTTGTTGACACAATTGTATTTATATTTTATAGTTCGCGGTTGTATTTGTATTTGTATTTATATTTTATAGTTCGTATATGTATTTGTATTTTATAATTTGCATTTACATTTGTATTTGTATTTTATAGTTTTCACCATTATTTATATTTTATACAATTTGCACTTGTATTTTAAAGAACTATTTTATATTTGTATTCTTTTATAGTTAATTACATATTGTATTTGTATTTTTTGTAGTTTCGTTTAGTTTGTATTTATATTTGTATTCTATTTTCGTCAATGCACTGTATATTTAAAAGAACTATTTTGTATTTATATTTATAAATTGACCATATATTATATTTGTATTTGTAATTTCCCTGGTTTCATTTGTTGTATTTGAATTTGTAATTGATAACATCATTTGTATTTTTGAACAATTGAAAAAGAATTGTTATTTTTATTTCTATGAATACTTGTATTTATATCATTGAAATAAATTATATTTTATTAATTCAAGTTGAACAATACAAATATAAATGATAAATTATAAAAATACAAATCCAGATATTACATTTGTATCAAATGATACATGTTTATATAACTTGAACCATACACATACAAATAATACTTGTTTATATACAAATACAGATGTTACATTTGTATCAAATGATACATATTTATATAACTTGAATCATACGCATATAAATGATACCTGTTTATATATAAATACAAATGATAAATTTGATATTCAAATACTAACGATATATTGCATTGAATGACATACTGCATATATATATTTGAGACTCAAGTAAATATAATTAATCCATATATTTATTTGTATACAAATATAAATGATAAATTACATTCACAACTAAACTATTCATATCCAGATAATAAATTTATTTGAAATATATAATATGATACAAATAAATATAGAATATAAAATACAACAACAACAATTGAAATGAGAGAAAATAAAAAAAACTTTTTTTTTAAAAGGAGAAAAATGACTATAAAAACGAAACAAGAATGAAAACAATTTTTTTTTTTAAAAAGGCTGCAATGGAAAAAAATTAAAAAAAATGAAAAAGAAAGAGAAAAAATATAAAAATATAAAAAGAAAAACAGGAAAAAAAGGAAAAAAAAAAAAAATGAAAAAGAAAAAATCAAAAGAAGAAAAAAAACTGCAAAAGAAAGAAAAATCAAGAAAGAAATTAAAAAAGAAAGACTATGAATAATATTTAATTGTAAAAAGAGGTTATAAATTATAATTAATTAAAATTTAGTCAATAGTTAGAACCTTATGTTTTTTATGTCATATAGTTAGTTATTTCATAAGACGATAAATTAATATTGTCAAATTAAATATAATATAAATTTTATCTTAAGTTTAATTTTAAAATATTATTCTAATTATTTATCTCATCTCTTAAAAGAGAAAAATTATAATCTCAAGCTATAATTTGGATGACAACAACTAAATTATTCAATTTTTAATAGAAATTTCCCGCGAGGGAAGCTCGGATCAAAACAAGGCGCTTTCTTTTTCTCTCCCCGCAACTTCCCCCAAAATCATTTGTGTGAACTTCTCTCTCTCACCCCCCAGTCTCTCTAAAACTTGTGTGTCAATGGAAGCAGCAATGGGATTGATGAGAAGAATACCTCCAAAGCATACAGAAACTGCTCTATCCGCACTCCTTACTCTATTGCCTCAACACTCTTCAGATCTCCTTTCTCAAGTTGATCAGCCTCTTCAGGTCAAACAAGAATAAAAAAAAATTCCTCATTATTATTCAATTTAACTTATAAATAAATGCATTATTGAATATGTTCATTTTGTATTTTGTAGAAATTTCTGCGTGTTCAATTTAGAGAATTTTTGGTTTTGGATAACCCTAAATTTGTCTTAATAGAATTCTCCCTTCGTGCCAATTTACGTGGCACTGTTTGACTTAGCACAGAGTTACATAGTTTTGAGAAAAAAATGAAGATTTTTGAAATTTGTGGTCTAAGGTGGTGTTTAAAGTAGTTGTTTTTAAGTTAAAAATGATATTTGGAAATTGGAGCTGTGTTTGGCCTTGAAACAAATTAGGGTTTTTTTTTTTTTGAATTTTTGTGAGTAATTTGGAGTGAAAACGACTTTTTGTTGTTTTTGGAATATTAGAAAATTCTGGAAATCACGGAATTTTCCAAATATCATGCCCAAACATGTTCTTGGAGTTCAATTCCAGAAAAAATTTTCATGGCCAAATGCCACCTAAAACAAATCTTAGATATTTGTGTGGATATAAATCATTTATGTAAGGGTAAAAGAGAAATTTTGAAGCTGAAGTATTTTTAATTATAGAAAGGTTACATTCTTTTTAGGACAGACTAAAAAGGAAAGGGTGTCACATAAATTGGGAGAGGCAGAGTATTAATGAGCATCGGAATGAAATTGATCCAAATAGATTGGAATTGATACAGATGATTCTCATATCCGATCTGAATTAGTTCACGGGGTGTAGCTGTTGTTGTTGCATGGATGTGCAAATTGATTTAGTTTAGTTTCTACATAGTGATGTCTAGTTATGCACCTTTGAGTTAGTTGACTCTGCATGCATATTGAATGGATTAGCTTTGTGTAAGGATTTATGGTGACCTATGTTGGTCGTACTCTTCGAAAATGTCATTGGGTGCGTGTCAGATCCTTCAAAAGTAGTGCATTTTCAGAGGATCCGACACGGGTGCAATAACGTTCTTGGAGAGTCCGAACAACTTAGATGGTGACAGTGTATTCAAGAGAGTCAATGATTTAAGTTCTCGATGTGCTAAGGTTGTGGCACCGTGCAAAACAGTTTGACTTAATTGCAACTGCTTCAGTATTCTGGATTTGTAATTCAGTTTCTTACGAAGTGCTGAACATCAAATGTTTAGGTTTTAGTTTTGCAGTGCCACTCACATAATTTTTTTCCTTGTAGTCACTTTACTCTTCCTCGGACTACTGAAAAATGTCATTGCAAACTGCAAAGGGGAAAGTTAATATACCTTTTTTCCTGAGTCTTGACTTTGCTCCGGCTCTTTTGAGTGTGCGCGTATGACATCACATGGAGGGGAGTTGTCTCAAAAGACCTCCAATCTTTTAGAATCCGTGAGAATTTAGTTAGTAACAAAACACAATGGAAGCAAAGGATCTAGTATCTACATAGGTGATACCTATTAGTTGAGATTGTGGTTTAGTTGGTATTATTATGTTTTCCTTTAGGTCCTTTGTTTGGCTGGAGTTTCTTAAATTTAATTAGCAATTACTACGGCAATGTATGGATAAGTATGATATTTGGAGACCTCGTATAAGAGAATCTTTGATAATTTAAAAATACAAATTATTGAGTGATACAAGAATTGGCCTAAAGAGATGAAGACTAAGAGAAACAAGATAACAAACAAATGTAATAAAGTAAAGATAGATAAGTTGACATAAGAGAATACAAGAAATAAGAACCAAAACATGTATCAAACGCTAAGACCCCTATAACTCGTATAAACAACACCAACTTTTTACGGTGACCACAAAGGGGGTTAGATCCGCCTTACAACCATCGTTTCTAAGCAAAATTCAATATTGACTTTTCCAAGTCCCAACTCTAATTGACTTTAAAAGCCCTACACTAAAAACACTCCCAACGGAGTTCAAGAATATCTCTTGTCAAATATCATCCAAAAACTAAGGAAAATAAGCCTAATAAGAGTCTATTTATAGTCTAGCTTATTACATAATAAAATGACCAAAATACCCTTAATGACAAGGGGCGGCCTTGGAGTGTAATGGAGGGGCGGCCTTGGAGTGTTTGAAGCTCCTCTTCACACTTCAACACTTGTATTCTCGGTTAGGCATCAAAGGCAAGCCCCCAAGCAATCTTCCACACACGGAATTGCTTTATGGTAAGCTCAAAACGGGTCCTCCATGCATGTTCTTGTGTCTTCAATGTGACCAAAGCTTGAGCCTTCATGTATTGGCCTCTAATGATTTCATCAAAAGGTATGTTGACCATTTGGATCGTATCATTGAGTACCCTGGAATGAAGTCAACAAGATGTAACCAATGAAGAATCTATTTTAGCCAACCCTATCCAGTTTGATTCTCGAATCTCAATTGATTTGAATGATTGACTTTCAGCTGAAGCTGAACATTCACCTCTTCTCTTATGCTATTGGTAGTGGGATTAACAGTAGTACAGCTTATCTAGTCTGATGGCCTGTCTTCCTTCACTGATTTAATATAGTTTGGGCTTCTGCACGATAGTGCACTTTTTATCATGTTTTGGATAAGCGATTCTTCTCAACTTGGACATAATATATGTTTGAGACATATACCAAATTAAGTCGAGTTTCTTTTTATCCACTTAACCAAGTCAAATAAAATAGCCAATTGCAATCATCACTCTGGTTTAGAATCATCACCAACCACCTCAGAAGGTAAACAAAAAGATAAGAGAACAATTTTTTTGATAAATGAAAAAAGAAAGATAAGTGAAAGCATGAAATCTATCTTTCTATTGAAAATGTCGGATCACTTCAAGGAAAGAAAAAATTGTCATTTGAAATTGTATGAAATCGAAGAAGCGTTTCCTGTTTGACCGTTACAGTGGTTGGGACAATGATTTTAATGCATTGTTTATACCCCTCTGTGTAAATTGGGGAAATGGGATGTATGTGATATTAATGCCAATAAGTGGTTGCATCATATCTTACCTTCAGATGTCAGAGGTTTAACCTACTGTTGTATTTTCATTTTCAGATAATTTATTTCTTTTTCTTGCAAAAAATGTTGATGATACTTTCTTATACCGAGACCTTACGTTTCTTGGGATACAGTACTAAAATGCTTTCTGGAGGGGTTAATCATTTTTTACGGAGCAACCTCTTTTTATCTTGATTATGAACCAAACTTTGTATTATTATCTTTCACAGTTGTGCATTTATTGATGCTGGCCTTTTGAATTGAGGATTGCTAACATTTTTATGAGAAGATAAATATCCACTGCAAATTGCATTTCTTGTTGGTTATTTGGATTAGAATTTTTTTTATGGATAATGGCCAATTGGCCATGGCATATGCATGTGATATATTTTTTTATTAGTAGCTTTAAATTAGAGCAAATGTTGGTCAGTTGTTACTATACACTATTCACAAAAATATTTGAGCTCATCAAGTCTCAACTTTCGTTCATCTTATTTAACACTAATGTTTTGAAATTGGATTTTCAGGTCTTAAGCGATATGGAGTCGGGCAAAGAGTTCATCCTCTGTGAGTATAATAGAGATGCCGACTCATATAGGTAAAATTAATTGCTTGTATCTAAATGGTTTTGGAGATATTGTATGGTATCAAAGCCCATAGAGGATTCTGCCCATGCTGTCTTTTTGGTATGACTTATTAAGATTTCTCTGCTCGCACAGATGATTATAATATTTTCACGAATTTGAATTGCTTGGCAGGAATTCCATTTTCCCTGTACAGTCTTATTTATTTTTATTTATTTTTGGCAGCAGCCCCTTAAATGTTGGTTTCATCCATGTTTATTTCTTGTCATGTTCCACATAGGGTATTATTTTCATATTTGACCATAATAATTTCTAAATATTTGAAACTTGCCTGTACCCCTCACTCTGCTTAAATGACGTCTCTGACTTTTCAGAAGCCTTATATCTGGGAACTTTTTGCCGGATGTTCACATCATGGAGCATCTCACCATGCATTGTACCTCAGATGATCCTCTATCACTAAGTAGTCAAAGCCTGTGGGACAATCTAACAAAATACTACTGCTAGGCTATATCACTTTCTTAACTGTTCCATCATCAAACATTTAGAACTCTTCTTAGTATCTCTTATAGAGGCAGGACTTGTTATAATTGTCTCTGATTAGGATTTTGTAGTTGTAATTTTCTCAGCTTTTTATAAATAATTTTGTTTGCTTTGTTAGGATGAAAATTTCCCAAAGAATGAGCCTGATGACATGTATGTGGGCCAAGCCTTTTGGCCTTACAAGTCTTACTCTCTTTATCTGATCTTCTGGGATGCTGGACTCTCCATATGTTGGACCACAAGAACACCCTCTTTGTAACAGAACTTTTGATTGTTATAGAGTTGGCTACCAACATATTGACATGCTAGCTAAGTTACCCGGATTCTTCACTCTCAATGCCGCACCCATGTCGGATTCTTCAAAAATACACTACTTTTGGTGAATCCGACATGCACCCATTGACATTTTTGACGATTCCGAGCAATATAGCATGCTAGTACAACCAACATATGTATATCAGGTGGTTTAAATAAGCTCAACATTGTTGGAGTACATGTTTGGCCAGTTGTAGTTGTTTTGTACTGCTTTTCAAGATTAACCAAGTTTCAAGACATAAAATGACACAATGCCTGCGCTACATTTGATATATGTTCTATCTATAACTTTGGTATTTTCACTTGTAGGTCTCCTTGGTCAAACAAGTATCATCCACCATTAGAAGATGCGCCTCAACCTTCTCCAGAGTTGAGGAAACTTGAGGTTGAAGCAAATGAAGTCTTTGCTATCTATCGTGACCAGTGAGGTCCCTTATTTACCTCGTCTTTTCTTCTTGCTATGCAATTGTACCATGTTTTATAGATGAGCCAGCATGAAGATGTGCTGTTCAAACTGTACAAAATTGCAGAAAACAAGACTCAGAAGTATGCCCAGCTAATCTTGTAATGACTGTAACATCTGTAAAATCAGCCTCATTTACATGTTTCTAACTAAACCAAAAACAAGACAAATATATCCGATTAGGCTTTATCTCGTGAATGGAGTTGGCACTATCTTCAAAACACCTCCTATTTCTCCCAGTTGAAACAGTCCATCATAGTAGCTTCTTCTTCTTATTTCCTTTTCTGGTCCAGCATCTTAACAAGCTGGTTGTTGTTTCTGGCATAATCCACTGCGTACTGGTGATGTTCAAGCAAAGCTACCACAGTTGAGTAGCGATTTGGCAGTGCAAAAATATGACAGATGGTCTCTTTGTCTCTCTTGGATTTGTAATCCAGGGAAATGGGGACATATACAACGATGCCACACATCCTATTGGAGCGGCGTGGATGAAGTGGAGGCTCACCTCCGGGTCTTGTGTTATAAAAGGATTCCACCGAAGCTTAAAGGTAAGTTCTATAGAGTGGTGGTTAGATCGATGTTGTATGGGGCGGAGTGTTGGCTAGTCAAACACTTCCATGTTCAAAAGATGCATGTTGCGGAGATGAGAATGTTGAGGTAGATGTGCGGTTGTACTAGATGCAATAAGATTAGGAATGAGGATATTCGAGATTGCAATGGTTTGGACATGTGAAGAGGCGTGGCACAGACGCCTCACTGAGGAGGTGCAAGGGGTTGGATATAGTAGGTACGAGGAAGGGTAGAGGTAGGCTGAAGAAGTAGTGGGGAGAGGTGATTAGACCAGACATGGTGCAACTTTAAGTTACAGAGGACATGAAGTCGGATAGGAGGGTGTGGATGACGTGTTTTAGGGTAGACGGTTAGTAGGATAAGAGTGTTGGTGCGCATTTCGAGGGCTTAGGATTTTTGATGTTTGCCGTTGTACTAGCTATAGTATTGTAATCCTTGCTTGTGATATCTAGTATAGTCTGTTGTCTATTGTGTTTGGATTATCACACTATTTTGTTGTTCTTGTTTCGTTCTTGTAGATTTTGCATTGTTTCCCTTGTTAGTTGCTATAATTTTTTGTCACTGTTTCCTTCTACTTTGTACCTGGAATTGTTGCTACACATGAGCCGAGGGTCTTTCGGAAACAACCTCTCTACCTCCACGAGGTAGTGGTATGGTCTGCGCACACTCTACGTCCTCAGACCTCACTTGTGGGATTTCACTGTATGTTGTTGTTGTTGGTCTCTTCATCTCTCTCACAAATACAACATTAACTACATAATGCAAAACCTCTTTTTGCGCATTCCCACGTGCCAATTTAATTCTAATTTGCAAATATTTTGTTCCTTTTGGCTTTAACTCCAGATAAAGCTGGGACATCTAGATTTTTCTTAGTCCTGGTTTCATGTTAACTTCTGATTGAACTAGCTTAATAAGATATTATCCATTCTAGTTTCATTTCTTGGTTAGTCACAACATTTTCTGCAGTTTCACTGACCAAAACACTGTTAGGTACTACGAAGGTGGCATCTCATCAGTTTATATGTGGGAAGATGAAAATGAAGGTTTTATTGCTTGCTTTTTAATAAAGAAAGGTAAATTCTGTTTGGATTGCCGAAACAAGTACGATTATTATTTTTCTGCCTCTAATCTGCAATTTCTTTTTGGAGGATGTAGATGGCTCCAGGACTGGACATGGTAGAAGGGGGTATCTCCAGGAAGGAGCCTGGGATGCCATACATGTTATTGAGGTATTAGCACCAACGCGAAGAAAGAGAACTTCTGTGGTCATCTCTTCCTTCTCTTGTTTATTCATCTGATGAGCACGGCTTAAAATTGTTACCAAATCATTCAGGTGGGACCGGAAGAGGAAGGTATTGTCCACTACTGCCTGACTAGTACAGTGATGCTGACCTTGACTACAGACAATGAGTCGTCAGGCTCGTTCAATTTGTCTGGTTCAATTAGAAGACAGGTATTTAATGGATGTTGTCGCAGTTATATAATGCTTTGCTTGTTAAAGATGTACAAAGTCACTTACTCTAATACTACTCTTGTCCAACCACACTTCAAGAAATTTATACTGTATTAAGTTTTTGGTACTCTATGACAGTATCACTACAATTTTTTTGAAAGAAAATGTCACTATGACATTAAGGGAAAGGAAAAAAGTTATACCTTGGTAGTTTGCTGCTGAAATTGGTGAATAAACTTATTCCATTGTAAGTATGAACGACTGCAGTTTTTATGCAGCAAATAGTTATACAAAAAATGTTACCTTCTCAAAACAAAAAAAATATAGAAGGATTGAGTGTTACTTATAGCCACTTCCATCTGTATCCATCCCGAGGTCTTAGGTCATAAATGTTAATGCTTCGTTATTTTTACATTTATTGTTTACAACGTTATATTTTATAAATATAACCGCTTCAATTCGGTATTTCTTCGATTTATTTTAGAAAAATAAAAACCTACCTTCATTATTTGGTATAGTTATAAAAGTATATCGAAACCCAAGGTATTAATAAGATAACTTAATAATCGGCTAGGTAAGGTTCGGTTTGGTGCGTTCATGAAGTTTTCAAAGAACCATTGATGGTCCTAGTTATCTCTTACATTTTTTTCAAATTTATTTGAGATTTCACCTATTTTTGAACATGAATCTAGGTTGACTTGCATGGATAGCCCGAATATAATTTCCGTCGCATCTCTTCCTTGACTAAGACTCCGCTCAATCTCTTCCTCTTTAATTGGGGGGGGGGGGGGGGGGGGGGGGTGTTAGTGCATTTGTTTTTTGCTTCTTATAGTTTGATGTGATTGACGGATTCAGTTGTGGAGTCAGAAATACAAAGGATTCAAGAGAATACTAAAATATACTCCCTTCTTCCCATTTTATGTGGCACCTTTTGACTTGGCATGATGTTTTAAAAGAAAAAATGAAGCCTTTGAAACTTGTGGTCTAAAACAATACTTACACATTTTTGTGTCTATAAATCATTTCATTAAGGGTAAAAGAGGAATTTTAAAGTTAAATTGTTTCAAATTATAGTAAGGTGACATTCTTTTTGGGATGGACTAAAAAGGAAAGTATGCCACATAAAATGAGGCTCAGGAAGTAATACGTAAGGTTTGAACTTATAACTAATCAATGTTTGAATCCCCTTTGCCACTGTACTGGAGAGTCTTCCCTTACATCAAGGGATGCAATAGTGTTTATATATAACAATATTTCTTTTACCCTATTTAGACAATATGATTTTGTGGTGAAGGGGATTCAATTGAACTCCCTACCACAACTTAGCTCAGCCCTTGAACGGGTTCCTCCATTAAACTGATCTCTGCAAGTCCTTGTTCATTCCATGGATGATAATTAAGAGTCTTAGCTGGAAATCTTAGTGTGTTTTCCTAATTGATCTTCCGTTGCATGAATAGATGAGCATGAAGCTCTCTGTCTCAGAGGGTCATCTGTGTAACATGGGCAAGATGATTGAAGAGATGGAGGGTAAGCTGAGAAACTCCTTGGATCAGGTAAATGTCTTCTATTAGTTCTTTTCCTTTTACCTTTTTGTTTGACGTATTTGGTGGTTTGTTTTCCTTTGATGTGGCACTGATTAGTTCATCTTAAGACTAGTATTATTGAAATCAGTGACTCACACCTCTTTGTTATTCTCCCTTGATGTGAGGCACATTTTCAATGGAAAATGCTTAGTTGGCTGCTGAAAGGTACAGGAAAGGGTGTTATCTGGTTCTAGCTTTTCTTTCTGCAAAACATTCTACTTTTTTCTGTACCAGAGAATACTTAGTTGGAAGCAGAAAGGTGGAACAAAGGGTGTTATCTGGTAGTGAATATAGTTTAGGTTTGTCGTGGTTCACATTGAAAGATCTTATGATTAGCTTTGAATTTAGCAAATTGTCAGTCTCAAAGGGCATTGCTTTGTTAACAAGAGACCTCTTTCCCTTTGTTCTTTTGTATGTTATAACAGACCATGAAATTGAATTCAAGATCTGCTTAAATCTGCAGGTATATTTTGGGAAGACAAATGAAATGGTTTGTACTCTGAGGCCCCCCACTGAACTGGTGCAAATGAAATTGCCTGACTCCTGAGATTCTTTTACTGTTGGGTGTTTTTGTAAACCTTGGTTTGCTTCATGTCAAAGGGTAGTGGTTGTGGTTGAACAGTATTCATTAAATTGATAACTGATTGTATCATATCACATTTGAGTCTTTACAGGGCGCCTGAATGTCCTAGTTCTAGACCGTCTGAAACTGTTTTCTCACTTTCTTTAACATTCAAATCTATTTCTTCAAGGACATATTTTGGATCTAAATGAAATACCTGATTATATTATGATACCCTGAAACCGCTTTGTGGAAACCCCGATAGTTAGTATGGCTCAGTATTTCGGGTTGACTGCATAGTCTGCATTTTGTGTATACTGATTCATCAAAGCAAAATTGGTTGAAACCGAAACCTTGTTTTTCTGGTATACCAGTAAAATCGTTTGCCTCTTTCAGTTGTCTCCATTTATTCTAGAGTATTTAAGTAAAAAATTAGGTAAAGGTGATAATTTTTTTTTTTTTCAATTTTTTTTTTAACATTTTCGTTCCAACAACTAAAAAGGTTGTCTCAACAACTATAAAAGTTGTCACAACTATCAAAGTTGTTCGACAACTGTGCAAAGTTGGACAACTTGATAATTGTTGGGACAACTAATGCAGCTGTTGAACAATTGTCTCAGTTGTTTACACGACTTTATCTTTCACGTGTAATATTTGATTATCTAAAACTAAATAATTTTGTCTATTGCAGAGATTTTTAATAAAATATAAAAATTCAAATTAGTTTTCAAAAATCTTTCGAACTTTAATATAATAATGTAAAGATAAACATATGCACATATATTTTACCACCAGAAGTTTCAAGTGGTTGATGGATTATCACTTTTGTATTTATCATATAGTTCCGCTTTTCGTTGTTGCCACAGGCTATGATAGATACATCAATTTGAATTGTATTTGTGTTATGATATATATATATATATATATATATATATATAGTCTTTTTTTATTTTTAAAGTCAAATTTTTATAAAATCATTGATTACATTTTTATTACATACTTAATTTTTTTAAAAATCTGATACTTCTTAATTTTTTTTATTCTAATGATTTTATATTTATTTCTAGATTTTTGAAATCTTTTTAAAATTATATTTAGTTGATTTAGAATTCTTAAACTAATGAAAAAAAGTATTAACTATTATAACTTTTAATAAGAAAAGATTTTTTTATAAATATATTTAATTAATTTTAATTCTTAAATTAAAAAAAATAAGTGAAATTCGAATGACTAGAAAATATTTTACCATAAATTCGATGACCTTTCACCCACAACAGCTTAGACAATCACGAGGTTTTTCCGGGATCCAAAGTTTATCTTGCTCCTAAAATTGGCTGAGTTATACTATTAATTCTAGAGCGTTCAGAGTCGTGCGCTCTGCAGAAGTGACTTGGGATCTCAAGAACTACAAGCGGAAGTCAAATGAACTTTATTTAGATCTCAAGAACCAGAAGCGGAAGTCAAATGAACTTTATTCTGTGGAAAAGTGGCTGAAGTCCTGTACTAGTGTTTCTGTATGTCTGTAGTCGTAACATGATTAGAGGACTCAAAAAGAAATCATTAGGCTCATTAAAACTTACCTCTCTTACTTGAGGAAATGTGACAGTGTATTTGTGTTAAGTTGATCTAATTTCAGTTGTGACAGTGTATTTGTGTTAAGTTGATCTAATTTTAGTGAAGTCCTTTTAAGGAAGATGGGAATTGCATCTACAATGATGCAACCACCGCCGACCAACTACAATCGCCGGAGCAGTTGTAGCCGTTGGCCGTATCCCACTACTTTGACTCCGATGCCGGCGTCGGCGTAGATGCGCCGCCGACAGGTAAGTGTACGCCTATCTCTTTCTCTCCCCCCTTTCTCTTTCTTCCACTTTTCGCTCTTTGCTCTGTTATCGCCGGCGGGACAGGCTTTTCGTCGGCTCGACCCTAGCGACGGCAGCCTGTGTCCAGATTAATAGGTGGTGCTCGACCAGATCTGATTTCGGCAACACCCAGGCGATGCTCCGGCGATATTTAGGCGACACTCCGACGATATTATTCTAGCGACCAATTACAGGGACGCGGCTCAACAGTAGGGTAAAGGCAGCGGCAACAAATTTTGGCGACCAATTTCTGCACCAATTTGCCGGAATTCAACAAAACAATCAAGAAAACATTCATCACTGTGTCTTCTCCAAGTCAGGTGCACTCATTTAATTCTTTTCTAGTTTATTTCTTTCTAGTTTATTTGGTGTAGGCTTTCTATCTCTTTGTCTATCTTGATATCCTGTCTGCTTTTCTTGATTTGTTCCTGTGGGATTACTGATTTCCATTTCTCCGTAACTTAGTAGGTGTTCTTTATTAGCATACTTGGGTGGGTATTATAGTGCTTGTTGTTGCTTGTGAGTGCAACCTCGTTTGTTGTTTTTTTATTGGATTATTTAGCTGTTTTTAGCCGTACCCTTTTTGCTCGTCGTAACTTTGTCTCTTGTATTCTTCACTTTTTTTCTAGTGTATTCTTTTGAGTGGTAGTTGGGGCAATAGATGATGGACTAGGGTCATGTCAGAGGTCGGGTCGGGCATCGGTTCTAGGTGCGAGTTCGGGATTAGAGGCAAGGGGAGTAGGGATAGGTGAGATAAGGGCGCTTCTAGGTTGAGAGTTGGATCCTGGAACATAGGGACGCTTTAAGGTAAGTCTATAGAGCTGGTGAAGATTTTTAGAAAGAGGAGGGTTAATATAGCGTGTGTCCAGGAAACTAAATGGGTAGACACTAAGGCTAGAGATGTGGATGGATATAAGTTATGGTACTCGGGTAGCGTGAGACAGAGAAACGGGTAGGTATCTTAGTAGATGAGGATCTCAGGGAGCAGGGAGCAGGTGGTGTAGGTTAAGAGAGTCAGTGATAGGTTGATGTCTGTTAAGTTGGTCATTAGAGGATCTTCACTGAACGTTATTAGTGTTTATGCTCCGCAAGTAGGTTTGGACAAGGAGGAGAAGAAGAGCTTTTGAGAGGTTTTGGATGAGGTGGTGAGGGGCGTTCCGAGCACTTAGAAGCTTTTCGTGGGAGGAGATTTCAATGGGTATATTGGGTCTTTGTCGAGAGGGTATGATGATGTGCATGGCGGTTTCGGTTTTGGACAGAGGAATGAAGGTGGAGCTTCTCTTTTGGATTTTTCTAGAACTTTTGGGTTATGGATAGCGAATTTGATCTTTTCGAAGAAGGAGGAGCACCTTATTACTTTTTGCAGTTCAGTGGCCAAGATTTAGATTGATATTTTGCTCCTTAGAAAGGGTGATAGAGCGCTATTTAAAGACTGTAAAGTCATACCTAGCGAGAGTCTTTCGACTTAACATAGGTTGTTGGTGATGGACTTAGTAATTAACAAGGGCAGAAAGAAGAGGAGCGTGGAGGCTTGGTCCAGGATTAAGTGGGGTAGCTTGACATTGGTTGGTGCTTTGGAGATGAGGGAGAAGTTGAAGAGGAGGGAGTGTTGGGAGAGTAGAGGGGACGTGGGTAGTATGTGGGAGACGACTGCTAGTTGCATTAAGGAGACCGTTAGAGAGATGTTGGGTGTCCCGAGAGGTCGATTTGGTAAGCATTAAGGGGATTGGTGGTGGAATAAAGAGGTTAAAAGAAAGGTGGAGTATAAGAAAGTGGCTTATGCCAAGTTGGTTGAGAGCAAGGATGATGGGGAGAAGACAGAAGAATAAGAAGGAGTATAAGGTAGCTAGATGAGAGACTAAGCTAGTGGTTACGACAGCTAAGACAACAACTTTTGAGAGCGTATATGTTGCTTTAGAGGAGAAAGATGAGGATAAGAAGTTGTATAGGCTTGCTAAGGCTAGGGAACGGAGGGCTCATGATCTGGACCAAGTGAAGTGCATCAAGGTAGAGGGTGGTATAGTGTTGGTTGAGGATGCGCTTATAAGAAAGAGACGACAGTCCTATTTTCATAAACTCTTGAACGATGAGAGGGAAGGTTTCGTGTTGGGGGATTGGGAGAAGTCTGAGGAGTTTACGATTATGGTCATTGTAGGCATATTGAGGTTGAGGAGTTCGGAGGATGCATCGGGGTAGGACGACGGGGTCAGACGAGATTTCAGTAGATTTTTGGAAGAGCACTAGCGGGGCAGGTTTGGAGTGGTTGACAAGGTTGTTTAACATCATTTTTAAGGCGGCAAAGATGCCTGAAGCGTGGAGGTGGAGTACGATGATTTCTTTATATAAGAACAAGGGATACATCCAGAGTTGTAACAACTATAGAGGTATTAAGTTGTTGAGTCATACTATGAAGGTTTGGGAACGGGTGGTGGAGTTGAGACTGAGAAAGATTGTGACTATCTTTGAGAATCAGTTTGGTTTCATGCCAGACCGCTTGACTACTAAGGCCATTTACCCTGTGAGGAGATTAGTAGAGCAATTTTGGGAGAGGAAAAAAAACTTGCATATGGCGTTTATTGATCTCGAGAAGACATATGACAGAGTGCCTAGGGAGATTCTGTGGAGGTGTTTGGAGGATAAAAGGGTTCCTGTGGCGTACATTAGGTCAATTCAGGACATGTATGATGGCGCAAAGACTCGTGTGAGGATGGTAGGTGGAGATTCGGAGCACTTTCTGATTTTGATAGGGTTGCACCAAGGATCGACTCTTAGCCCTTTTATTATTTTCTTTGGTGATGGATGTGTTGACGCGGCATATTCAAGGAGGGGTGCCTTGGTGTATGTTATTTGCAGATGATGTGGTATTGATTAACGAGACTCGAGGAAGAGTTAATGATAAGTTGAAGATCTGGAGACAGACCCTTGAGTCTATAGGATTTCGGTTGAGCAGGACCAAGACGAAGTACTTGGAGTGTAAGTTTAGTGATGAGTCGCAGGAGATTGACATGTTTGTGAAGCTGAATTCTCAAGCCATTCAGAAGAGAGAGTTTCATGTAAGTTTAGTGATGAGTCGCAGGAGATTGACATATTTGTGAAGCTGAATTCTCAGGCCATTCAGAAGAGAGAGTTTCAAGTATTTGGGGTCTATGATTCAGGGCGATGGTGAGATTGATGAGGATTTCATGTATCATATTGGTTAGTGTGGTTGAAATGGAGGCTTGCTTCGGGAGTTTTATGTGATAAGAAGGTGCCCCCGAAGCTTAAAGGTAAGTTCTACAGAGTGGCAGTCCGATCGGTTATGTTGTATGGCCAGTTAAGAAATCCCACATCCAAAAGTTAAAGTGGCGGAGATGAGGATGTTGCGATGGATGCGTGGTCAAACCAGGAAGGATGGGGTGAGGAATGAGATTATTCAGGAAAAGGTGGGAGTGGCTTTGGTGGAGGACAAGATGCGCGAAATGAGGTTATGTTGGTTCGGACACGTAATGAGGATGGGTGCTGATGCACCAGTGCGGAGGTGTGAGACACTGGATATGGATGATTTTAGACGGAGGAGAGGTAGGTCGAAGAAATATTGAAGGGAGGTGATTAGGAATGATATGGAACAGTTACAGCTTACGGAGGACATGACCCTTAATAAGAAGGTGTGGAGGATACGGATTATGGTAGAGGATTAGAGGGTGGGAGAGTCGGTAACAACAGGGGAGTGTTCTGTATTTGTGTCTGAAGTTTCTTGTTCGTAGGTGTTAAGTGTTGTCTATGATTTCGAATTGATAATTTTAGTATTATCTTGTGGCTAACGTTGTTAGTTTATTTTGCATACTGTACAAGTTTATATGCATTTATGGTATTGTGTTTGTTATATTGTTATTGATTCTAAGCCGGGGGTCTATCGGAAACAACCTCTCTACTTCACCTGAGGTAGTGTTATGGACTGCGTACACTCTACCCTCTCCAGACCCACTAGGTGGGAATATACTGGGTATGTTGTTGTTGTATATTTAATTAATTTTTAACTCTTAAATATTAGAAAAAAATAGTGAAAAAATGATTTTGTCTAAAACAAAGATTTTTAATAAAAGGGCAAAAACTTCAAACAATATTTCTAAGGTCCCTTCACACTTTTAATATATTATAGATTATAGATATAGATTATATTATAGATAGATAATATTGTGGAACTCACTTGTCATTAGGGCTGCTTATCGGGCGGATCAGACGGATAAATATGCTTAACGGTTTGGCTTATCGGATATCGGCTTTTAAATATACTAATTCACTAGCCAACGAATAAGATATCGGTTGGTTCGATTCTGATTAGTAATTATTGGATGGTTAACGAGCGGTATATTGGTTCAACCATTTAACAAATATTAATCAAAATATACTTAAGTAAATATATTTATATATTAGAAGTCAAAACTAGTCTAATATGGTCCAAACTCCGTACTAATGAGCTAGCAAATCAATAAGAAATTCAACTCGAAAATCGTATCAAATCATATATAACTATGATGCATGTGAGCTAGCTAATACAACATGTAGCTCTCTTGCCATAATCGGAAGTCCAAAATAGAGAGTAAAATAACTTGTTTTGGTTTGATCTTTAAGAAATGACGTTTTGATTTGATCAATTTTAAGAAACGGTAGAATATTAAATGGAGCTTTAGGGCTAATAATAGGTACTTTAAAGTATATAGCTAATGGTAAAAGTTAATTATAATAGTTCTTAACGGGTTAACGATTTACCCAATAAGAAAATTGAGTAATCCAGTCCCGCACCGATAAATCGTTAACTATAAAATTTTAATCTGTTTTCCAACCGTTAATCTAATAACCCAATACCAATAAGCCAATAAGTCAATTTTGTGATTGGCTTATCAGTTACGGGTCGATTTTGAACAACCCTACTTGTCACCTTTATTTAATTAAAGACTTAGAGGGACTTTCAGCTCATTTTTCTTCCCTTAGTATTTTCCAACTGTTTTGAGAAAGAGAGGATGACATTGTTATCTTGTGTGAATCATCTAAACGTAAGAACGATAAGATAGCTGTTGATGGACTGATTTCGAGGTAGGGGATAACTGGCAAACAGAAACTCGAAATACATCTCTAGCATTCGTTGTGTTGGTGTTTAATGCTGTCGTGGAGTATTGCGCGTTTGAGAAATAAATAAATATATGGAAATTACGCTGACCCTAATGCACATTACCTAAGGATCCAACTGAATTGGCTTTATTGTTGACTTTAAGTAGCAATAATAAAGAAAATAAGATCTCATACGTAATCATATCATATTACGTTATCAGTCAAAGATGGCTACAAAGAGAAATTGGGACAAGACAGGGTACGGCAAATTCAGGTTAGATGACAAATTTAAATGAAAATTAACAGAGTTTTACTGTTCCAAACTTGCTATGTTTGACTAAACAGTGGAACAAAAGAAGATTTTTGAAAAAAGTTAAATCGAAGTATATCAGGTCTCTGCAGTGTGTGAGGTGCCCCATGTGAAAAAACCGGGAAAAAAAAATGATACGCAAAGTGAGGTAGGGAAGGTTAAGATTTTGCGAATGAAACATAACTTGCCTCACCACCCAATTTACCACCCTTGAGGTGCTAACGATTGGTAAACTCGCAACCTTCAAAGCCACATAAAGACACAAGCCACGACTTTCTTCTCCCAACCAAGAATGATACCATTGTTCTACTTTATCTGGTCAGTTTCCCACATAATCCCAAATGCATGGGCACTGAATGCAAAGCCCAAACCTAAGCTCCACAACCAACAGGCAGACACATTACTTCAAACTACATATGTTATACCAAGTACCAGCAATTAACAATTTCTGCATATGCCCCTAATCAGCAGTATATAGCAATAAAATATCAGTTGACTAAAGCATAAAAAAGTGGGATCTCTCAAGCTTTTGTCTCAAGTTCAGTGCTTGCAGTAGCTGCTGCTTGAGGTTCACTATGGCCATGATTTCCTTCCTCAATTTCTTCTTCAGTGTCGCTATCATCTTCTCCTGCAAAAATCACATCATAATATATCCAAAATGGGGATGAAACAAGATCCAATCCCAACACGTGACCCTTGGATATCAATTCTAGCTGCATAACAAAAAAACAGGTTTACCTTCAGGCACATCGGCATCAAAATCCCCCGAACCACCGCCCATGTTGAGTTGCTGAAATATCAAGAGAAAGGTAATGTAAGCCCAAGATCAGCACATATCAACAGCAATAACTACAGTATACTTATTTCATGATCATGCTTACCGAAAAGTCGATGTCGCCAAAATCCATATCTGGTCCAGCTGCTGCAAAATTTTAAATCATGGTAAATATTGTAGGAAAATTATTTAGTTATTTCAAAATAATTTGAAGTATATTGAAAAAGCTATATCTTTAAATGTATTTTAGAAGCCATCAAGAGATATACTTGAGAAGGCTTACTTTGGAAGCCATCAGGAGATATACTGGAGAAGGCTTACTCTAGAAGTCATCAAGAGGTGTACTTGAGAAGCTACGTCTTACCTATAAATACTCCTTCAATCCTTACAACAATTATTAACATTCTTAATTTCCTCTTTAGTTTCTCTCTTATAATCCTGCTTAATGATTTAGTTATAATAGTTTAACTTGCTGGTATTTGTACTAATAATTTTGTTGATTCCTGTATCCTTTAATTAATTAGGAAAATGTTTGTTTAATCCTGGGAAAATATTTCACACTGCTGAAATAGTTTCTTAGGACCGTGCTTAGCACGACTCAAGTATAATTAATATACCACTTAAAATAATATCGTAGTAATATTTATTTAATATTCAGTATTATTAACTGTTATTATTATTATTCCCCAACAATCTAAGAAATTATGACAAATAATTCTACTCCCGGTACTTCTGCTACAGAAGTAGCTCCTAATACTCCTGTTCCGGTTGTTCTACCATATGCAAAACCATTTCCTGATGTTTCAAATATTGAAATATTTGCTAATGAAAACTTTAAAAGGTGGCAAGAACGAATTTTTTCACTACTTGATGTTCATGGTGTTGCATATGCTTTGTCACAACCTGGTGCAGACGTTGATAGCAAAATTTTGGAATCATGGCAATATGCCAATAAGGTATGTCGCCATACTACTTTACAAACAATTTCTAATGAACTATTTGATGTATATTGCAGTTGCAAAGAAGCAAAAGTCATTTGGGAAGCTTTAATCAAGAAGTTTACAGCTGAAGATGTAACCAAACAAAAGTTTGTGGTTGAAAAATTTTTACAATTGACAAATGAGTTATGTGAAAGAAATAAAAATTCAAATAAATGAATATAAAAAACTGTTAGAAGATTTGAAGGCTGAGGACATCGCTTTACCAGGAAAATATGTTGCTGGAGTATTAATTGAAAAATTGCCTGAATCATGGAATGACTATAAAAATAACTTAAAACATAAGTAGACAAATTTTACTATTGAGGAAGTAATAACTCATATTCTAATTGAAGATACCAACAGAAAGGAGTCATTCAGAGCTAAGTAGGCTGCGCTCAACACACATTTAGTACAAGGTCAACACAGCCATAACAGAAGGTATGGTAATAAGTCTCAAAGTTACAAACCTAATAATCCCAATTTTAAGAAAAGAAAAGACACTTGTTTTACTTGTGGAAAACCAGGTCATTATACCGCTCAATATAGACACAGAATAAGAAACAACAAAGAAATGAGAAATCCTCCCAAAGCTAATCTAGCTTAAGGAGATGAAATAATTGCAATTGTTATTTCTTCAGTGAATATGGTGGCACATGTAAAAGAATAGACGGTAGACTCTGGGGCTACTCGACATATTTGTACAAATCGAGAAGCATTTTCCTCCTATACATCAATAGGAGATGACAGTGAAGTAGTCTACCTTGGAGACTCAAGAACTGCTAAAGTCTAGGCAAGGGTAAAGGACTCCTAAAACACACTTCGCGAAAAACTTTAGCCCTAATGGATGTGCTACATGTTCCTACAATGCAAGCAAACCTGATTTCTGTGGCTTTACTGGATAAAGCTGGAATAAAAGTATGTTGAATCTAATAAGATTATTTTGACAAAAAATAATGTATTTGTAGGAAAAGGCTATTGTAACCATGGACTTTATGTACTTAATATTATCAATAATAATGCATCAGCTTCTGCTTATATGATTGAGTCTATTTCTTTATGGCATGCTAGATTACAACATGTTAATATCAAATATATAAAGAATATGCAATTACTTGGTTTAATATTTGGTTTGGATTCAAGTAATTTCGATAAATGTGAAATATGTGCTGAAGCTAAAATTACTAAAAAGTCATATTTTTCATTTTTGATTCACACTGATTTGGGTGATTTAAAACAAACTATGACTAGAGGTGGTAAAAGATATTATGTGACTTTTATTGATGATTTCTCCAGATTTACTAAATTGTATTTGCTTAGAAATAAAGATGATGCATTTGATGCTTTTGTATTTTATAAATCTAAAGTTGAAAATCAACTTAGTAGAAAAATCAAGAGAGATCTAATAGAGGTGGAGAATATGTATCTTTAAATGCTTTTTGTGAAAAAAAGGTATCATTCATGAAATAACTTCGCCTTATTCACTTGAGTCTAATGATGTAGCTGAGAGAAAAAATAGGACACTGAAAGAAATGATGAACTCTATGCTAATTAGCTCTAATACACCTGATAATTTGTGAGGTGAAACTATTTTATCTGCATGTCATTTACAGAATAGAATTCCTCATAAAAGAACTGACATAACTCCTTATGAATTGTGGAAAGGTTATAAACCTAATTTGAAATATTTAAAAGTGTGGGGTTGCCTTGGTAAAGTTCTACTTCTTGAACCTAAAAAGAGAAAAATAGGTTCTAAAACTGGTGATTGCATGCTTATTGGATATGCTGAACATAATGCTACATACATATTTCTTGTCTTGAAATGTGATGTACTTGATAGTAATACTATAATTGAGACAAAGAATGCTGAATTTTTTTAACATATTTTTTCACTATGTGATAAAATCTCTCATGCACCTGTTGAAAGAGAAAATGAATCTACCTCTAATATTGAGGAACTGAGAAGGAGTAAAAGGCCTAGAAAAGAATATTTTTCTTATGGAAATGATTTTCAAACTTTTCTTGCTGATAATGAACCATCAAATTAATTTGAAGCTGTATCTTCTTTCGATGCTAAATTTTGGAAAGAGGCAATAAAAATTGAACTTGATTCAATTATGAAAAATAATACATGGGTTTTAACTGATTTACCTCCTGGTGCAAAATCGATTGGTTGTAAATGGATTTTCAAAAAGAAACTTAATTCGGATGGATCTTTAGATAAATATAAAGCTCGGTTAGTAGCTAAGGATTTTCTCAAAAGCAAAATGTTGATTATTTTTGATATATTTGCACCAATAACAAGAATTTCTTCTATTCGAATATTAATCGCTTTGGTATCAATTCATAAACTTTTTATCCATTAAATGGATGTAAAAACAACTTTCTTAAATGGCGATTTAAAAGAAGAAATATATATGGTTGAACTTGAAGGATGTGTAATTTCTGGACAAGGAAATAAAGTTTGTAAATAAATTAAATTTCTTTATGGCCTTAAACAAGCTCTTAAACAGTGACGTAAGAAATTTGATCAAGTCTTAATAAAAGATGACTTTTCTTCTATTGAGGCGGATAAATGTGTTTATACAAAAGTGGTAGACAATGATTATGTGATAATTTGCTTATACATTGATGACATGCTTATATTTGGTACATGTTTAAATATTGTGGAACATACCAAATTATTTTTGTCTACTAACTTTGATATGAAAGATCTGATTGAAGTGAATCTGATATTGAAAATTAAAGTTATAAGGAGTGAAGATGGTATAATATTGTCACAAGAACATTATGTTGAAAGACTTCTTAAAAAGTTTGAATGTTGGGAGGTAACTCCTGTAGCCACTCCTTATGATGCTAATTCTAAATTAAAAAAGAATAATGGTGACCCAGTTGCTTAGTTTAAGTATGCACAGATTATTGAGAGTCTGATGCATTTAATGAATTTTACTAGGCTTGATGTAGCCTATGCTGTGTGAAGACTGAGTAGATATACTCATAATTTCAATAATGAGCATTGGTCTTATCACGACTGATGAAATATTTGAGAGGAACTGTGAATTTTGGTATCTCGTATAGTGGATTTTCTTCAATTTTAGAAGGGTATTGTGATGCAAATTGGATCTCTGATTCAGATGAGACAATCTAGTGGTTATGTGTACACTCTTAGTAGTGGTGCAGTATCATGAAGATCAGCTAAGCAGACGATCATTGCTAGATCAACTATGTAATCAGAGTTTGTGGCTCTGAAGTTAGCTGGTATCAGGCTGAATGGCTAAGAATTTTCTTAACAAATATCCCTTTTAAAAAGGATGATCTGTTGCCTCATAGCTCTTTGAAAAAGGATGATCTGTTGTCTAATATCTCTTTAAAAAGGATGATCTGATACCTCCTATATTTATACATTGTGATTGTCAAGCCGCAATTGCTATTGCGAAGAATAAATCTTACAGTTGTAAGAGTAGACATATGAAATTGAGGCATGATGTTATTAAGCAATTGCTGAGAGATGGAATAATTTCAATTAATTATATGAAGTCAGAACTGAATTCGGCCGATTCACTGACTAAACCCGTAGGAAAAAATTTAATTCTTCAAACATCAAAAGAGATGGGGTTAAGGCCAATATGATTGTCAATAGAGATGGTAACCCAACCTATGTGATTGGAAATCCCATGAAGTAGGTTCATATGGGTAATAATAGGTCGATATTGACTCTGCACACTTAATGAGAGTGCTTGAATTGCTACTAAAATGGAAGGATGAGTTATTAACTCTTAATGAATTCATAGTCCTTATGGATGGTGTATTTAAAGCAGTGTACACTTGATGAATTCACCTATATGAGAAGTGGAATGAGACCGTTCCTATGAGACTTTTGGCCTTAGTCTCTAGAGCTCTCATGAATACCAGGCACACGCATGACCTATTTGCGCAAAATCGCATTGAACAACAAAATTACGGTTAAAATGTGATTGATAAAATCTCTGGCTTACAACAAGAATTATTCGGTTCATAGAAATATTATATTTCACTGAAGACACCAAACCTACTGCATTTTGTCCATGCAAATCCAGCAAATTAAAATTTTTTCTATAAATCATTTTGAAATAATGTGGGGATTGTAAGAAAATTATTTAGTTATTTCAAAATAATTTGAAGTATATTGAAAAAGCTATATCTTTAAATGTGATATACTTGAGAAGACTTACTTTGAAAGTCATTAGTTGATACTTGAGAAGGCTTACTTTAAAAGCCATCAGGAGATATAATTGAGAAGGCTTACTTTGGAAGTCATCAAGAGGTGTACTTGAGAAGCTAAGTCTTTACTATAAATACTCTTTCAATCCTTACAACAATTATTAACATTCTAAATTTCCTCTTTAGTTTCTCTCTTATAATCCTGCTTAATGATTTAATTATAATAGTTTAACTTGCTGGTATTTGTACTAATAATTTTGGTTATTCCTGTATCCTCTAATTAATTAGAGAAGTGCTTATTTAATCTTGGAGAAACATTTCACACTGCTGAAATAGTTTCTTAGGACAGTGCCTAGCATGATTCAACTATAATTAATATACCACTTAAAATAATATCGTAGTAATATTTATTTAATATTCAATATTATTAACTGTTATTATTATTGTTCCCAACAAAGATTACCACAGATGGTGTTATAGATCATCAATAACGCGGAACTGTGTTGAAATTTACTTACGTGCACCGTCTTGTTCATCTTCATCAACCCATTTGTCCCAGTCAGCTTTCAAAAATGTTGGAGGTTTACCTTCCTGCTTTACAAGTCTGGCCCACCACTTGTCTTCTGCCTTCTTTACAAGATAGCAGATACTTCTAGATGTAACACTAGATTTGCTCTCCTGAAATAACATTTAACAAGAGAGTAAATTTTGGTTCAACATACAGAAATCTCAGCATGAACAAATAAGTGGAGGAGTTTTTCACTCACATCAACATCTATTTTGTCAAAGAGGTGAAGATCCGCTTCAAATGGTACATTATCAGCTCCAGCAGTTGCAGAAAAGAAGAATTTTCCTTCTGGTTCTAGTTTCTGCTTTACATTCTTGGCATCAGGTAACTCAACTGTGATAAACAACTTGTCAGACCTCTGGGCCCACTTGACAATAGGATGTCGGCTGAAATAAAATAGGAGAGAGCAAATATTTTCAATAAGACAATACTGTAGTTGGGAAACATTCATTGACCTGAACTTTCAATTCTAAATAAACCATAAAGAGAGACTAGTTGCATGTTTTCCTTCTGATCATTTACAATTAAGCAACATTTCAATATAAATATCACATAAAGTAACTAACTTGACAAAGATAGCTGAGAAGGCTATCGGCACCACCATAATAACAATATTGTGCTCCTAATTGAACTGAATCCATCATTAGAAACAGTCCAGATAATTTAAACGATCCAAGATAAGGAATCAGAGAGGCTGATTCCAGGACTATGCAAGACCAGATAATTGCTGAAAGTGTGAATTTCTTGCTTCTGGAGCAAGAAGCACTTAGTAAACAGTAGATAGGAAGAAAGAATGGTGCAGCAATTTCAGCAAGTGAACTTCCACAAATAATGGTGCAAAGCTATGAGGTTATAAACCAGTCAATTAGCTTAATTTTGTGTATTAACAGCTTTGTAAATCACTAATTATCTAACAGCTTTGTAAATCACTAATTATCACATTGGTCCAATATGATATAAGTGTGTGATCATCTCATCTTAAAACTTTAATGGTTAGAGAAAACACAACTTCTACTTTACATAATTGTATTTTCCACATGTCCGTCGTCCCCTCAAGTGCTGGCTTGATTTTATTCATGGCCAAACACGTGGAAATTCTGTTAAATAATGGATGACGATGAGACATGAATCCAAGACATTTGCCTGCTCTGTACCACGTTGAAGAAAATAAACATTTGGCTAAGCTCAAGTCTAAAGGCTAACTCACGAGGTGTAGATTATCTAAGACCATGAGAAAGAAAACAACCCTATCCCACATCGCTACAAGACTCTTAACACCATCCCTACACATATAAGACTGGACATTGGAAGCGTAAACAACATATAATAGGGGCTCAAAGCAGGTAAACCAAAAATTTTGGATGAGTCTATACTTCATTGAAGAACATAAACTAGCTTTTGAAATTGAATTAAACCCACACTAGCTTATGGAATTGACTTTTGAAGGTTCACTTTCTTATCATGATATCAAATGTAAACCCATCTCAATTCTTTGTTTTACCTAATATTGGGCCCTATATTATATGATCCACACTTCAGATGTCTAATCCGAGTGTGCGAGGAGTGTTTAGTAGTCCTACATTACTGGGATGTGGAATATTTGTTCTCCTTGTATGATTTTGAGCAATCCTCACCTCATGAGCTAGCAATTGAGGTTGAGTATGCCAATTTTCTTATCATGGTATCATAGCAAAACTCATCCCAGTTCTTGGTTTACCTGATATTGGCCACCCATATTAAATTATTTACATTCCAATTGGCAGGCTTTTGTGTGTGTGGGGTGGGGTGCGGGGATGCTAGATTAACACATCAATAGTGGCGGGAGGACTTGATCTCATTATATGATCTTTCTCTTATCATGGTGCCCGAACCACCTAGCGTGCATCTCGACTAAATCCATGAAGTATCTACTATCTCCTACTAGCATAAGCACCAAATGATTCTATCCATTAAGATTCGGGCAAATGAAAAGAAATTACAGAGTATTGTTGCCCCTACTGAATATAAACCTAAGACATCATAGTTCTCTAAAGCTTCATTAGTCTTATGATATGTTCATAAGCAATTCTCACCTCAAGAGCTAGTCTTTGGAGTTAAATTAGGCATAAGGTCCACTTCTTATCACTAAGACTAACATCGGTATCAGTGATAAAATCAAGTAAAAGACAACAATTTGGAGGGCCAACTGGGAAAAATAACTTATTTGATTGAATGAGAACTCTTCATTAGGAAAACATGTTCTAAACTCCCACCTCGCTATTAGACCATTACCACCTCCCACTTAGACTATTTCTCAAGAGAACAAAATTGAAGACCATTCAGGGCAAAATAAAGCAAACCATTTCTCTTTGCCCTTCACCATTTTCCCTTAGCAAATTGCTCTAGACCAATTTACATACACATCCATGCTTAAACAACACTATCAAATTGCTTTTTTGAGCTCATACTAAGATCCACTGAAAGGCTTTTTGCTCACCCTCACTGAAAAATATCAAGGGGTGCTACACTAGCAAGAATCCTAGAAGGCAAACAACAACAACAACAAACGCAGTATATTCCCACATAGTGGGGTCTAGGGAGGGTAGAATGTACGCAATTCATACCACTACCTCTGAAGAAGTAGAGAGGCTGTTTCCGATAGACCCCCGCTCAGGACACAATGACAGTAAATAAAATCGTCATATAACAAGCAACAAGATATAATAACAGGGATACAACACCCACAAAGAAATACTAGATACGAACAAACCAAAAGCATACACCTCCCTCCAACCCACCTAACTAGAAACTCCAACTTATGTACAAAGCCCTACGACTACTAACTAAAGGTTCAAGAGATGAAGAAGTAGCAGTATATTAGTCTTGTTTATTATCCAAAGTTTACATAGATATATATACAAGTAAAGGAAGAGCTAACTAAGGTAATTAGATATCTAAATTACTAAAAATCAGCTAGAATATTATTTAACATTTATATAGCACAAATTAGGGAGAGAAATCTACACAATTTATTACATAATCAATCATGTCCCAATATGCCCCCGCAAGTTGAAGGTGGCATTAATAACCTTTAACTTGGACAGATGTTGATGAAACAGTAGACGAGGCAGAGGCTTTGTAAGCGTGTCCGGGAGCTGATCAACAGCATGTAAGTGCTGAACGAGCACCTGTTTTTGCTGTACCTGATCTCTAACAAAGTGAAAATCAACTTCTATGTGTTTCATCCTACTGTGTAGTATCGGATTTTGACAAAGATAGGTAGCACCGACATTATCACAATAGATTATGGGTGGATCAGGCAGCTGCACATGTAGTTCTACAAGAAGTTTTTGAACCCAATTGACCTCAGTAAGTGCAAAAGCTACTACGCGATACTCTGCTTCAGTGGAGGAGCGCGCAACAGTGCGTTATTTCTTGGATGACTAACTAATAGGATTTGCACCAAGGTACAGGATATATCCAGAAGTAGAGTTCCTGTCATTAATGTCACCAGCCCAATCAACATCTGAATACATAAACAACCTAGGATGTGTCTTGCTCGTTATCTGTAAGCCATGATTTTTGGTGTACTGGAGGTACCGCAAAAGTCGCTTAACAAAAGACCAGTGTGTTTATGTAAGAGCATACATGAATTGAGATAATTTATTAACTGCAAAGCTTATATCTGGTCTGGTGAATGACAGATATTGAAGCTTACCAAGAACTTGACGATACAAAGTGGCATCTGCCGGAGGTGTGTCATCCTTTAAGGATAGTGAGGCCGTGGAACTCATGAGAGTTGTAACAGGCTTACATTCAGACATTTTATAGGCAGCAAGAAGATCAGAAACATACTTGGCCTGAGAAAGGATGATCCCTTCTTTAGTGCGGAGAGTTCAATACCCAAAAAGTAGTGGAGATGTCTGAGGTCTTTGAGAGAGAATCTGGCTGAAAGAAGCTGGATAGTTTTCTTGATAACCTCAGAGTTCGATCCAGTGATAATTATGTCATCAACATATACAAGAATGTAGACCAATGCTTCATTTTGATGACAAATAAATAGAGAAGAGTCAGAGTTAGACTTTTGAAAGCCAATTTGAAGTAAGAATTGCTTTAACTCAGAGTACCAGGCTCGAGGGGCCTGCTTAAGTCCATAAATTGCTTTCTTTAATTTGCACACATAATGATGAAAATCAGGATGAGCATACCCACGAGGTTGACGCATATAAATATCCTCTTCAAGGTGTCCTTGAAGAAATGCGTTATTCACATCCAGTTGGTGTAAATGCCAATTATGTTGAACTGCAAGCGACAAAATGAGCCTAACAGTAACAGGTTTTACCAATGGACTGAATGTAGAGTTATAATCCACACTCGGTTGTTGAGTGAAGCCCTTTGCAACTAGTCGAGCTTTATACCTATCAACACTTCCACCTGATTTGATTTTGATACGATAGAGCCATTTACAATCAACAATATTTTGAGAAGAGGATGGTGGTACAAGCTCTCACGTCTTGTTGTTCATCAATGCTTCAAACTCAAGTTTCATCGCTTCTTTCCAGTGTGCACTCCTTTGGGCTTGGTTATAAGTGGTGGGAAGTGGTTCAGTTAATGCAACTGTAAGATAATCAAATGCTTGCTTGGGTTTGGTGATATTATTTTGTGAACGAGTAACAGATCGGTGAATGGATCGTTGTTGGGAATGTGCGGAAGCTGTGGTGGAGGATTGGCGATGATTTTGAGATGGAATGGACGGTGAAGGGTCTGGAGTTGGTGTAGGTAAAGGGTTTGTTGGGGTGTGACGATTTCGGCGTTGATACTGGATTAGTGGTTGTGTGGTAAGTGGGACAACAATAGGCTATGTGGAGCAATCTGAGCTGGCGGCAGGAGTTGACGTTGCTGCCAAAGATGGACCTGAAGAAGAACCTTTAGGAGGTGTCGCCGGCAATTTTGGAGCAACCTTGATTGGCTAGAGAATCTCATAATCCACTGGAGGCATAGACTTGACACTAAGGTCATTTGACTCTTTGTACAAGATATCCCACTCTAATTTTAAAATTCCTTTGTCTTTCAAAGATGAAAATATATCAGAAAAAGAAAATTTATTTTCATAAAAAATAACATCTCGTGAAATATATATCCTTTGTGAAATAGGATCATAACACTGATGGCTGTGATGGGCATTAGAATAGCCTAAGTAAACACAAGGGGTGGACTTGGGTTCTAGTTTGTGTTTGGCATATGGTTTAAGCCATGGATAACATAGGCAACCAAAAGTATGAATGGATTGATAATTTGGAATTTCTCCAAATAATCGTTGGTATGAAGAATCATAATGAAGTGTGCGGGTGGGAAGCCTGTTAATCAATAATGTGGCTTGCTGACAGGCAAATGACCAAAATATTGGAGGCTTGGTGTAAAATGATTTTTGTTGTTTCAATGATGTGCCGATGTCTACGTTCAGCCATAGCTACCCGTTACCCGTTGTGGTGTGTATGGTGGCGATATAAGGTGCTCAATGCCAGTAGTGTGAAGAAATGACTTAAGACCTTCAAACTCAGCACCACCATCAATATAAACTGAGAGTATTTTTGTATGAAATAATTTTCAACAAGGGGTTTAAATTTAGAGAAAACTGTTTTGACCTCACTTTTATTTTTAAGTGTGTACAACCAAATGTATTTTGTAAATTGATCAACAAAAATTACATAATATAATTTTTTGTCAATTGACAAAACAGGTGATGGCCCCCATGCATCACTGAAAATAATTTGTAAAGGCTTTTTGCTCACTAGAGTATTCTCGAAAAAGGGGTGCCGAAGGCTTTTATTAGAAGAGCAGGAATTACAATGATCAAATATTTCAGAATTTGAAATTGAAATTGAAAACTTATGTGAGAATGTTTTAAGCACTCTTTTATTTGGGTGTCCTAATTTTCTATGCCAAGATTGTTGAGATTTTTCCATATAGGATTGGTAGCTCAGATTGTATTGGGATCCTCCAACAGGCCACTCATAAAGTCCTTCTTTATTCTGGCCTCGTGCCAACGGTGCCCCCGTACTCAGATCCTTCACAATAAAATCAAAAGGAAAAAATTCTATGGATGTCAGATTATCTTTGTAAAATGAAGACACAAATATAAGGTTACATTTAATCTCTGGTGCACACAAAGTATTCGAAAGATGAAACTTTTTATTTGAAGCTTTTATTTGAACATGACCAATGTGAGTAATAGGGATTTTGTTATCGTTGCCCATGGTAATATCGTCATTACCAGTGTAGTCATCCGGACGTTGAAGATTTTAAGAATTAGCAGTCACATGATGCGATGCTCCTGAATCAACAACCCAAGACATGGAAGCAAAGTTTGCTCTGGCTTCAAAGTGATTGTGGGAGCATGAACGACACACATTGGCAGTATGTCCAGTGCGACCACATAACTAACAAACTGGATGATTTTGTCGAGGGGCTGTTGGACGCCAATTTGGTGATGTGGCTGGTGCATTCGTTGGACGCCAATTTGGTAATGAGTTCTGCGCATTTTGCTGATTGAGATGTTATGGACGCCATGGTTGTCCTCTCTTATTATTGCGGGGTGTAAAGTTATGTGGTGATAGTTTTTGTGCCACTGCAGCTATAATTGAGGCCTGATTAGGCTCATTATGTTTGAGGAGAAGCTCTCTGTTTAGAAGCTTGTTGTATAGTTCCTCATACTAGATAGGTGTATCTCGGGCTTGGATAACCGCTGAAATTGAATCATACTCAGGTCCTAGACCACTGAGAATTTTGACCGCAAGTTCGTCATCTGGAATAGGAGTTCCAGCCATTGCAAGTTCATCAGCAACATTCCTAATCTCACACAAGTACTCTGTCATGCTGTGAGAGTTTTTTTGTGATGGTAGCCAGAGAGTTTCGGAGACTAAAAACCCTTGTATGTGATTTGTTAGCATACAGGTTATGTAGTGTGTCCCACGTTTGCTTTGAGGTGAAAGTTTTGGCGATTGCAGAGGTGATTGTAGGATCAACAAATGCCATTAAGGCATTGCGTATCAACTGGTCTTGGTGAAACTAGAGTTTGTACTTGGGATTGGGTACCTCTTAGTTGTTGAGGGTTACCGTTTTTGATGGTGTTGTCAAGGTTCCATCGAGATAACAGTAGAGATCATGACCGAACATGAGAGATTCGACCTGCGCTTTCCAAATGACAAAGTTCATTGGACCAGTAATTTGAGGGGAAGCTGAGAACTGGGATTAAATTGCACCAGATGGCTGGTGTTATTAGCAGGGATTGTAGAATCACTTGGATTCACCGTGGATGCCATAGAACCAAAAAAAAAACTTGAAAGAGATGAGAAGACTCGTTGGAGTTTAGAAAGGCTCGGATACTCTAATGGTTCAAGAGATGAAGAAGTAGCAGTATATTAGTCTTGTTAATTATCCAAAGTTTACATAGATATATATACAAGTAAAGGAAGAGCTAACTAAGGTAACCAGATATCTAAATTACTAGAAATCATCTAGAATATTATTTACATTTATAGAGCATAAATTAGGGAGAGAAATCTACACAATTTATTACACAATCAATCATTTCCCCATACTAACCACACTACCCCAAAGTACTCCTAACCACTAACATGTTACCAAATACCATGAACTGCAAAATACAAAGAAAATGTCCTTTTGGTTCATATATCTATTCAAAGGAGATCTGACAAATTGAGTATCACAATCGAAGCAATCACCACCTTTACGTCCTCTTCATTTTTTTTTCCTTTTCTAACCATGAGTGTAAGATGAAGTTCTTATTCCCTTAGTAGCTCAAACAATTCAAGGTCAAGGATATCAGATTTAGACGCTACAATCTAGCTCTACAATCTGGTCTCAAAACATAAGAGGCAAGAGTACACTCAGAGAAAACTCCATTATAAATAGCTTCTTAGAAAGTAAAAAGTAACTGTAAGAAACACCAAGTCAGGGTCAAAAGTATGTGCAAGTTTGTCTATAAGATTCTATCTCTGTCATCCATAGTAATCTATCAATTTTATTTAACTATCTATATAGCACAACCTTCCGTCTTTACATGAAAAATTGCAGGTGAATTTTTTTTTTCAAAAATACTCTTTATAGTATTTTTTATATTTCCAAACACTCCTATTTTATCATTCCGTACACACCAAATTAGATTCTACTATTTCAGTAGTTTTTGCTTTTTCTACTTTTCTTTGCCACTAAGGAGTAATTTATTGAATAACAGTTTATATAACGTTATTCACTAAATAATAATCCATGTGTCACATTAACCGAAACCACATAACAATCCCATATTAATCCTACATAAGTAGTACGTTAACCAAACGACCACCAATCATTTTGCAAAGCAACCTTCTTATCAATCAATACATTCAAGTTTAGTTGATCTTGTACTACAAAAATGTTGGAACAGACCATAGAGCTTTCCAATGGAAGTTCTGATTCGTCGTAAGTCACCCCCATCCACCCACAACCCACCTCAAAAAAGGACACACCTAAATCAAGCAAACTAAATATAACAGAGTCTTCCAAGTTCCACTAATGCAGATAGACAGAGTTCAGTAAACCAAGTAAATGTCCATAAAAAAAGTAGAGAAAATCATCTCTGAGTTCAAAATAAGGGTTAAAATTAATGAAACAACTCTGTGAAGCTAACAAAAGTATGTCCTATAAGGCTGTAACCAGAAAACACGGAAATCAAGAACAGATTCCAACGTGAAGGATCGGATAAAATAATTCCAATATCCTTTTGCTTATTCCATCCGACTTTAAAACGATAGGGGTTAATTGAAGTGTGATAAAGTTGAAAACTTGAAAAACGAATAGTACTTATGGAGAGAGATTGAAGAAATTACCTCATTTTTGGTTTGGAAAAGGGAGAGAGCATATAGATGATTGTGCCGTTTTGAAATTATATTGCTGAAAGTGTGGTGGTAGGTTGATTATATCAAGGGATGTTTTGAATTTTGAAATTTGATGGCAATGTCAAAATACTTGGGCAAATTATGTTGCGTTTGGCCATAGAAATGTTTTTTTTTTTCTCGGAAAATTATTTTACTTTAGTTAAAAAAAATAAAAACATGTTTCGTTTGGTCATGAATTTTCCAACTCCAACTTCGAAAAATTATTTGAAAAAATAAAAATAAGTTTTACTTATTTTCACTCATACTTCTCTCATAAAATTTCAAAAACAACTTTAATTTATATTCATGGCCAAACACAACTCCAACTCCAACTCCATCTTTATCTCCAACTCTAACTCTGAAAAAAGTACTAATTTTTATGGTCAAACAAGGCCTAATTAAGGGTGACAAAAAAATTTTAAAACTAAAAATGAGTGACAAAGTCTAAAATATTGAGAAGATGTGATAATTTTAAGATTAGTATTAATGACACTAATTTTAAAACCCTCAAGTTTTATTATTTACACAAAGATCTCTACACCATATTTACCCAAAGATTCCTACACCATTACTACCACTCCTCCTCCATACCCTTTTTATTGCCGTCGCCGCCGCCACCTCCTCTTCCTCCACTATCACTATCACTACCATTGACACCCCTTTCAGATTCATCATTATTTTCTCCCTCTACATAACTATCGCCTATTTTTCTTCTTTCTCTTCCATCACCGTCGCTATCAACACCGCAACAAATGTCATCTTCTCATTCGGCGTCACCACCAGCACCACCACCTCCCTTTTAATCATAAATATCACTTTTTCATGGGATCATTCTCCAACCACGTCTTTTTTTAGAAATTAAGTAAGTATCGAAGTTGCTGCAGCAACAGTCGAAGTTGCTGCAGCAACTTCGATAATTGCTGTAATACAACAACTAATAGTAGTTGTTACAACAATTACCGTAACTGTTGTAGCAACTATGGTAGTTGCTGAAGCAACTCTCGTAGCTGCTGAATTTGCTAAATTATTTCTTCATTCATTTTTAAAAGAAATACAACAACTATCAAAGTTGCTGCAGCAACTTGCAACTTCGATAATTGTTGTAACACAACAACTAATAGTAGTTGTTGCAGCAATTACCGTAACTGTTGTAGCAACTATGGTAGTTGCTGAAGCAACTCTCGTAATTGCTGAATTTGCTGAATTATTTCTTCATTCATTTTTAAAAGAAATACAACAACTATCGAAGTTGCTGCAACAACTTCCAACTTCGATAATTGCTATAACACAACAACTAATAGTAGTTGTTGCAGCAATTACGTAACTGTTGTAGCAACTATGGTAATTGCTGAAGCAATTCTCGTAGTTGTTGAAGTAACTCTCGTAGTTATTGAATTTGCTGAATTATTTCTTCATTCATTTTTAAAAGAAATCAAAAAATTTCTTTTTTTTTTTTTTTTTAAAATAGTCTATGAAGATTAAAAAAGGAAGAAGAACGAAATAAAAAGAGAAAGAAAAAAGAGAAGAGAAGAAGGAAGAAGAGGAAAATCTAGAGAGAAAAAAATAAGAAGAAGATAGGGAGAAAGAAATTTGGAGAGAGAGAGAGAAAAAAGAAGAATTATTGAAAGATAAGAAAAGGGGGGAAAAATTCTAAAATTTGAAATTTGGAGTTGGAGGACTTTTTTTTTAAAAAAATTACACTTTACACCTTAATTAACTTAACTGAAATTTAAATGAAGTTTTGACCTTAGCTGGTCAAAGTTGTCACCATTTTTAATTTAAAGACTTTTTTTGTCATCTCCCACCTAATTTTCTCTAAATACTTCTACTGTAGCAAATTGTAATAAGGGGAGAGGTCCAAAAATGCCCTCAGAAGTATTAGAAATGGTGGTAAAATTGTCCATTTATAATTATTGGATAAAAAATGTCATTAACCTACTAGAAATTGTTTAAATTTGTCCCTCCTTATACAGAACAGGGGTGTACATCGATCAGTTTGATTTTATATATTATCCGTTCTTGATTTTTAGATATGCTAAATCAATAAGATATTTTTTATCGGTTTTTAATTTATCGAGTTTTAGTCCTTAACAGTCGATTTTCTGTTTAACCGATAAGAAATTACTCATAAAGTAGAAATAGTAGCAACTAACTTGAAAAGAAACGAAATCTTAATTGCAGCCAAATCCTACATGATGTTTTTAATTTACAAAAATCTTCAAGCTTGAATAGTTTTCAGGAAATTGAATAGGTTTACAGAAATTATATATTTGATGGCGAGGAAGGCTTGGGAGAGTGGAGGAGATGCTAATAGTATGTGAGATAAGACTGTCAGTTGCATCAGGGAGACAACTAGAAAGGTGTTGGGTGTTTTGATAGATCGATCGGGCAAGCACCAAGGGGACTGATGGTGGAACGAAGAGGTGAAGGGGAAAGTGGAGGCTAAGAAGAGGTCGGAGGTGTGAGAGGATGGCTAGGGATTGTTTTAAGCGAGGTAAAGGAGATCGAAAAAATATTGGAGGGTGGTGATTAGACAGGATATGGAGCATCTCCAACTTATCGAGGACATGATCCTAGATAGAAAGTTGTGGAGAGGGCAGATTAAGGTAGAAAGTTAGTATTATTTCAGGATGTTGTATTACTTGGTGAATCTTGTGTATGATATTATTAGGTGTGGTGAGTTCTATTGTATCTCATCCTTTTACTATTCCCTGTCTAGATTGTTTTATCTTAAGCGGAGGGTCTATCGAAAACAACTTCTCTATCTCACCTCTGAGGTAGTGTATGGATTGCGTATACTTACCCTCCCCAGACCCCACTTGGTGGGAATATATTGGGTATGTTGTTATATATATATATATATATATATATATATATATATATATATATATATATATATATATATAGCTAGTAATTTAATATATTCTTATTGTATTATCGATTTAACCAATAACTCAATAAGAAAAAACTGAAATCGAACCAATAAACCAATAAAAAGAATTTGTAAAATTATTTAAAAATCATTAACCCAATAACCTAATAACAATAAATCAATAACATTTTATCAGTTTGGTTTATTGGTCGGTTCACTTTTTGCACACCCGTAATAGTGAGAATGTTTGTTAGAAAATTTTATGGCTGCTAAAGAGAGATGTTATTATATATGTATACTGACATTTGGCGTTCAAATCTCATTTAACTGTAATAAATAAAAGTATACAAAATTAGAAAGAGCATGAATATAAAGGCCAAACATTTGTAGCATTTCCTCATGAATTTATATAATAATTGATATGCACCATTTAAATATATATTTTTTCTTTAAATTAGATATTCGTACTTGAAATTTACTGTATGTATGACATTAATAATTATTCTCATAAATGTTTTGGTAATTTATTTTGGACATAATATATTTCTTACAAAATATTATTATATAATAGTTGATTATGTTATTATAGAGAGGTAATTTTATAAAGAATGTACCACTATAATAAATGTCATTGTTGTTAAAGGTAGAATGATGTTAATACAGAAGTAAAATATAACATGAAAAATCAGTTACAGAGAAAATTACGCTGCTATTGTGAAATGTCGTTATAACAAGTGACGTTATAAAGGTCTGACTATATTATATGAAAAATTATCACGACGCGAAATATGAAGGATTGTGATAGCATCTATCCCTACCCAACCATGATGGGTAAGCATGATTTTACAACTCAAAAAACTCAAAGTGATGGAAACAATAAGAGAATTCATACACGATGATAATAATGTTAATAATAACTCAAGATATACTAAAACAAAACTAATTACAAGAGAATCCAAAACCCCAAGACTCAACTGTCATAAGTACAAGAGCGATATCTAATTTAGAATGTCAAATTGAAATACAAGGTTGTCTAAGAAACTAAACAAGATCGAAAATAATGATAGAAGAAACTGGGACAATCTTCAAACATAGGCGCTTACCATAGCTTTGATACATCAACACAGCATGATCTCTAGCCACTCATACCACTCGTACAACTGACATTCTTTCCAAATATAGTCGTGTGGTGACTTCTGCCCAATACTATTGTAGTTTTTAATAAAATCTGCATCATAAGGATGTAGAAGGCATGAGTGAGTGAAATCACTAATACTCAGTAAACATCATAGGTCAACTGAGCTTAAGAGAAAATTATATCGAGTAAAGAATACTAAAATAACCTTGCACACAGAAAAGTCACAGGAGTTCAATTTTAACAATCACTAAAATCACCACTATACACAATAATAATAATGAATGATGTTACACAATGGTAGGAAATGAAATGCAATTCACCAATACCTACTGATATACATCCGCTTCAGTCGTGTGCTACAAGATGAAATTCGTAGGTGATTTGTGAATACATATATTAGCCTAGACTCAAACTGAGAGTTTCATATGTATATATCAATGGTTAGAACTTGAACCGAGGCTAGAATCACTACAATTACCCAAACTTAAATTAGGACTAAAATCCTTTTATTTTATTCAACCATTTCCATAATCCATGGGATGCATGAATATGAATGAGCATGAAGATCAAATGAAGCTAGTTGCAATAGTTATATCCAAAAGTTTCAAAATAATAACCACCTTATGAGCTTAGGCTACAAGCCTCAATATCAAGACAAATTTTAATTTTCATACTACTAAAATCGAGCAAGCCCATACTAAGGGCATCACAATAATATTTCATCTCAAATTCATTACAAGCTATTAATTCACTAAATCCATAACATGATTTACAAGATAAGTCTCCACTCAATCAAAGTCTAAGAAAAGTTAATTCAAACTACCTTAAAGCTAAACCACAAGTTTATAACGATCACAAACTCACCTTTCCCTTCCGGATGGCCTCCAAATGGTCCGAATCTATCAAGAACAAGTTCTACACATTAATACAAGTCCAAGAATTCCCATGTTACTATACTTTTATTTCGGATCCAAAAGGTCAACCCAAAAAATCAACTCCGAGCCTCCACGATCAAAACTAAAAATTTGTTAGAAAATCAATTTGTACTTCACTACAAGAGTTTAAATTTAAAATTTCATTGAAAACTGAGTGAAAATCTAGTTTGAAATTATCAATTTATCATTCTTTTACTTTACCGGGAAAACCTCAAAGTTGCAAAATAAAAAACCAAGATTTGAAGATGAAATAATGAAATAATCTTTATGAAATGTGTAAAATACTCACTCTAAAATCCTCGATCAGACCCTTAGAATCTTCTTGAAAATCTCATAAACACAAATCGCCTTTGCTATTAGATAAGAATTGACAGTTGGATTCAATGAAATCATCAGAATTGCGAATGGAGGTCATTATCAACATATGCTTACCAAAATCAACTCTTAAGTCATAAGCTTCCAATTTCCAACCAATTACTCAAAATGCATCTTAAAGCCTTAGGATCCAAACCACTTTTGCTACTAATACAATAATGACATTTTAGAGACAAAGAAACTGTCAAAATTTTCATACGATGTCAAAATCACCAAATACTAACCAAAGTCAACCCCATCAAATTCAAAACTTTTCAAAATAAGAAAATCACCCAAAACATAACCAACTACCTTTAGAGCCATGTCATTTACTCTCATAACCACAAACAACAAACAACAAAACACAACTATAAAGTGTAACACCCCACATTTTTTTGGGCTAGAATTCGAACCATTATTCCTACGTGTATAAACTTGAATCCAACCATTTCTATATAATAATAAGTGTCACGATCATTTTTCTAGCATGCTCTTGAGGGGAAGAATGTTTGTAGTAAATACTTAGAGTGGAGTGGGGTTAAGAACTTTCGTTATCGATCAAATTCTTAAAATTTAATTCTACAAGGGTGAATTTTGAACGTGTATAACTTTTGTTCTATATGAAATTTTGGAGTTCAATACCCATCCAATTGTAGATCAATGTGTCCTCTTTCTAACGCCGCCATTTTGCCTTAATCCGATACCCGACCAAAATGTTATGAGCATTTTTGTGAGGAACCAGTGAGGATCCATGATAGCAGCACAACGTGGAGCTTATCATAGAGATTTCCCTCTGTGAGACGCCGATGCTTTAAACTCGGGCAAGTTATGATTTTGTTTACTTGGGAAGAGGGGTATTAAAGTCCTTTCACTTGTAAACAATCCCTAAATACTATATTAACCTATTTCCATCCGTTTTCAGGACTTAACATTGATTATTTCACCTCTCTAAATCCCTAAACATCATTCCTTACGCAAGAAGGGAGAAACTACCTAGGTTTTGAGGATTTTAATCACCAAGGGTCAAATTACTCTACGTTTTCATCGTTATCAATGTATGTGAGACTATCCTAAATCTCATAGGCATAACTTTAGCGTTTTAACAAGTTTTAAAAATATATAATTATGTACATGTAAAGGGTTTTGTAAATCGATTGAAGAACATGTATCGTGAACCCATTTTGATGAAGTGTGCATTTATCATGGGGTTTCCCCATAAACTTGAGTTGTAATCATGTGTATATATGGTATGAGTTTTGAAAAGTGTTTTATGAGTATGATTTGTGAAATGCCTTTTTCCCATGATGAAATTTATGGTCTTAACATGTTATGAATTGTGAATTGGGTTTGCGAGCATGAATTATAAGTCCCTTTTTTTATCATGAGATTTACGTGTGACTAATGTTTGGGACTGATTTAGGAATGATGATAGATTATTGGGTTTTAAATGCCCATTTAACTATTACACATTAATGTTTTGCACTTTTGAAAGGGGTATTTCTTACGCTAAAGGATCTTGTGTCCTAATGAAGAAATTACATGTGATTAATTAAAGAAGTGACCACTATGTGTTAAAATCTTAAAAAAAGAGTGTGTTTGCATAAGTGTCATTTGCTTTTGAAATAAGAACTCTCATGTGTTATGATAAATCTTTTGATGGTTATTAATATATTTTAAATGAGATGGGCTATGGATATGAAACGACTTGCAAGTACAGGTATGGCGGTACCTATTATGAAATGCCCTTAAGATGAAAGAAATGAATGTTTTGAGAATGAAGTATGTTTTAAGAGGTTAAAATTGGGCTTAAAGTGAGTTAGATGGTTACCCGAATAAAGCACGAATTGAAGGATACATCGCTAGAAATCGTGATTTGCCGACATGGGATATGGTACCCTACTTTATGACCTTGTGTACTTTTGATTCATGTAGTCCCAATTTGGACTATGGTTAGGAATCCCTGCTTTGTGATCCTGTGCACTACCATGACATGTTGACTTGATTGGGGATTATGGCACCCTGCTTTGTGATCTTGCGTGTTCTCATTACTAATACTCCAATCATTATGACTTACTCGGATTGAGGGCTTGGTTATCGAGTCAAGGGAGGATCTCATAGAGTGTACCATCTATCTTAGAATTATATCCAAGAGTTGAGTCCATGGTTTACAAGAATGTTTTGAAGCCTTTATATTATGACCATGTGTTTTTATATATATGTAACACCCCAATTTTTAATCTAGAAATCGAATCGTCATTCCTATGTGTGTAAACTCTAATTCCATGATTTATATTGAATATATCTTTTATGATCATTATCCTAGTGTGTAAAGTTCTATCGAGGTAAAAGATGTTCATCGAAATCTCTTAGAGCAAAGTTGAACTAAGAGCTTTTGATTCGGCCAAATGTTGGTATTCGGTTCTACAAGGGTCATCTTTGAACATGTATAACTTTTTACATATGTTGAATTTTGCATCTCAAGACCTACTAAGTTATATATAATTGTATTAACTTTCCAACGATACCAACTTCGCCTTAATCAGATACCCGAGAGAAAAGTTATGGCCATGCAAAGGTCGTGCATCGCATGCCAATCGCAAAAGGCCACTGGAAAGGGTGTGTTATGTCCATGCATTGCCTACTTGGGGTTGTGTGATGGCGATCCATCTCCCACCTTGGCTTGGGCGATTATTGTGCGTCGCATGGTGATTGCATAGTGCCAAAAGTGCTTCGTTTTGACTTAAATCAAGGGCGTTGAAGTCTTTTCACACCCCTAAATTATCCCTATTCACTCCTAATCGATATAAGGGGTCTTTAAACATGTAAATTCCACTTCTTTAACCCCAAACATTTAAGTTATGATTCAAAAATCCTCTTCCTCTCCCAAGAATAAAATCTAAGCCTCTTTCTTAAGAAATTAAGAATTCAAGATTCCAAGTTTAAGAAACCCTCAAGAAATCTTCAAGAAACCATCTATTGAGGCATGTGGATGTTCATCAGTGGGTCCTTTCATCCATTGATCCCCAAAACCCCTTTTTGAGTAAAGTATGAGTTTTTCCTTTATTATGAAGTTTATTATGTCCAAGATGAGTCAAAGTCATGCCCTTCCTTGGTATTTTGAACTCAATTCATGTTCAAGTATGATTCCATGAAAAGTTAGGGTATCTCATGTTTCAAGATTTAATCTCCCATGTCATATTCAAGTGGATTTCATGTTATAATGTCAAGTTATGATCTTAGTCATGTAACTATGCTGTTTTCGCATGTTTTAAAACATTCCCATATTCAAGTTTATGATTCTTACATGTTTGATCAAATGTCTACTTTTTAGGTCTTTGAACCATGATTCAATCTTAAAGTTTTAAGCCTTAATATTGTATTTTATGATCATTCAGTGCTGGTGGGTTATGAACACCCGATATCTATATGATTTACATGATTTTAGATTTTCAAGTAACAGGCCAATCAAAACCATGATTTTATCCCCATACTCAGATTATCATTTTTATAATGAACCCACCAGTGTTATTTTATGTTAAATACCTCAATTTACAAGTTCATGGTTACTTCAGATTATGCATGCACTGTCAGTTTTCAGAACACCATGTTTAAGTATATCAGTCTTCTCTGCATGCACTGGTTTATGATTTCAGAGTTAGTTCAGTTGGGAGTAGGATTTAGCACCTAGCAAACCTAGGGATAGGGGCTCAACCACCAGTTAAGACTGGGTCTTTACTAGCAGTCCCTAAGTTCCAAAACTACGTAGCTAACATAGGATTATGAGATATCACCCGCCAGTTTAGGATTGACACTCTCTTAGGGGCTACTCGCCAGTTTAGAACTTACTTTCTAGTCCTTTGGGACATCAGATTAGTCGATCCACACAACCAATGTTAGAACCTGTGGTAAGGTACAAACACCCTTCCAACTAGGGTTACAGGTTGGACCCTAATTAGCTTAGATTGGGGCATGTTGGTAACATGATACCTCCTATAGTATCGGTACAGTAATCAATGTATTTAAGTTCAGGTTTGCTTGACCAAGTGTACAGATTTTCAGTTATTCAGTTATACAACTTTCAGTCTTTCAGATTATAGATTATCTCAAAAACATGTTTATGCTTGGTCTTGCATTCTCAGTTCATGCTCAGTATAGCTGTATATTCTGATCCTCGAGTTATATTGGTTTATATTTCAACTTAGATGTGCATGATTTTGTGTTAGTTTCCATCAAATAGTTTTAGACCTAGTATCCATACATGATCATCACTTCTGTTCTACAATATATTTATCTTTACATGAGATTTACATATAGTATTCATGTTTTTCGCTTCTCAGTTTCAGTTCTACTTATTCTACAAAAGTAAAGATTTAAGTAACTAAGTGTAGTGATTCACCAACTTATCAGATTATATTTGTTATGCATATTTTAAGATACTTAAGCTTTCAGTTGATTTCAACCTCTTGGTGAGTCTACTTACACTTAGCATATATGTTTTAAGATTATGTATATATTCAGTTTTACATATTGTATTCACCTCCAGGTACTCAATACATTCCAAAGTACTGATCCACATATATTTCTATATGCTAAATTGTCCTGTAATATAGGTACCGGTTGTAGCCTACACATCATTATCTGACTCTTGTAGTTTCCAGCCAGCAGGTGATTAGTTTTCCTATTTTGGGGACACCAGTCAGTTGTAGTTCATGTACCTTATTTTAATTATTCATATGTATTGATTAGTGGTAGTTGGAGGTATATCCCAGCTATCTATAGTCATAGAGGCTTCATAGATAGTCAGTCAGAGTCATGAAATGTAAATTTCAGTTCTCTCTTCAGTTTATCAGATTGTAAACTCTATTAGTATTATGCTTATTCAGATTTTCTTATGATTATGTTTCTGCACAACAAATTTAGCTATTTAAAATATTCTAAATTAGTTGCTCAAATATCAAGCCAGTTCATGGGTTAGCTTGGGATCACTTGTGGTTCCAAGCACCGCATTACAAATAGGTGGTAGTCTCAGGTCATGACAAACTTGGTATTAGAGCACAAGGTTTAAGTGTACTAGGGTGTCTATGAAGCTGTGTCTAGTAGTCTTGTGAAATGGTACGAAGACGTCTGTACTTTTCTTTGAGAGGCTACAGGGCATTTAAGAAATACTTCCCTTCTTTCATATCTTAGATCGTGCCGTAGAAGTATTCTCTAAGAAACTTACATAGATTCTTACGTTACTAAATTTATGTCAACTCTGCCTTATCTTTGAGGTAACAGAAATAGCAAAGCTTAAACCCTCACAGATAGAGTTTTTCTCAGATAGTCTTCATAATGAGTTATGGAATTACATGTTGTCTCAAAAAGTATCCCATCGGTGCCTTTATTTTCCATAGTATGAAAGCTTTCATTCATGACATAAAAAATCGTGCATTGAGCCAAGGTCATATGTGCCCTCAGATCCCTTCTTAGAATCCTATGATCTAGAGTTAGAAACATGAACCTAGATATTTAACAGTAGTAAATTGGGGATAGTGTTTATTTGGATTTAGTAGATTATGTATCAATGGGGCTAGTTGCATGAAAGGTGAATCAGTAGGCTTGAAATAGTGTATGCAAGGATTTAAGTTTATTGATTCAAAATTAAGTATGATTATGAAGGTATGATCTAAAGGTGTACCCAAGGCGATATGGGATTGTATTATTTCTAAGTTTAAAGTGTGTGTGTTTAAATAGTACCCTTGAATTGATAAAAGTGAATGAGGCTAGTAGTGTAGTATATGATGTTCTTACCAGTTAAGTTATGGGCTATAGGTTGTTGATGTCGGATATTTAGTGTAATAGTAATTCTCATGGTTTAGGGAAAAACATAATTTTAGAGATGTGATATTAGTAGGCTGTGAAGGAAGTTATTATGGTTCATTAGAAGTTTGGGAATATCCATGTTAAGTGTTAGAATCTAAGTTTGAATTTTGGATGATTGATATAATAGAAAGAAAAGTTGAAATTCTAGATGGTGTGAACTCAGGGTATGGTGATACTACTAAAGATTCTAAGTAGTAAGTGTTTAAGTTATTGTATGATGACTATTGAGTCTATAGAAAGTTGAGAGTTCTATCACTGAAGGAAGTACTAGCAACGAGTTTTACATTTTCAGGTATAGTCTTTCAAGATGAGTTTCTTCTTTATGTGTATTGTTATATCTTAGACTCTAGAGTAAAGTAGTTGCAGTTCAGTTTAGATTTTATTAAAGGGGTCTATAGACTTAGAATGATAGCTTAAAGCTAATTGGGAGATGATAGAACAAGTAACCAATTTCAGGCTCTCAGATTCTAGTAGTGATGTCAGTGTATTATAGAACATCAGTAAGAGAGGAAGATACCCGTCCCATTTTTATTTCAGTATTTTTACTTCTGTTATCACTACTTCTACTCATGCCTTATATGTCAGCTCCATGATCATAGCTTATATTTATGCACTTTCTATAGAATCATGTATGCTTTCAGTTCCTAGTATGAGGAGTTCCCAGTTCACTCAGTAGTGCGAATCATATTCCATTATGAACTCCGAACTAAGGTCATACAGCTCATGACTCATGTACCTATGCTTTACAGTATGTTCAGTTCCAGGTACTCATGCTATACACTTAATGATCAGTAAAATTCAGATCATATCATGTATGTCCTCAGTTTTGATCTCTTTAATAAATTCATGCTTTTGATACTCTATTCCTTAGGCCTCAATTAAGTTTCCAAGTTACGTATGGTATTCTTTCATGCTTCAGGTTTTCATATTCTAATCTTTCAGTGACCTCTCCTTGTGAATTGATATTCGCGATGAGTAATTGTTTGGATGGGAGAGAGAACATGTCTCATATTGGGGAAAGATTGTTGCATGCTGGTTGTATCTCAGGTTATAAGTGTGAAGGATGATTGAGGCAGAGTTTTGATATTTGTCATGGTTAGTTGAAATTTTGTGTGTGTTTTCTTAAGAAAAGTGCAAGAAAGTTGTTATTGATAGAGGTTTAGAGAATATGAGAAAGATTTTTTTATGGGTTGTTTGCCTAGAAGTTCGTATGTGGTCATCATGATAGGCTTAAATGTCATGTTGGTATATAAGTAGATGGGTGTATTGTGCATTAGTAAATTCCTAGTAAAAGGTTGAGTGTAGTTGTTGATGTAGTAATAAGAATTATTCCTGAGATGTGACATTGTGAAAGCACATGGGATATTGAATTCATGATTCAGACTTGTATTACAGTGTTATGTGTGCACTTTGTAGATTCGAGTAGGCTTGAACATAGCAAGATAATTTACTTCAGCTCAGACTTTAGTAGATAGAGTTTTCAGTACCATGTGAAGATTATAAGTAACCTCAAGTAAAGTGCATTATTGAAGGGGAACGTATAAATGAGGGAGTATTTGGGGAGCATGTCTAAGATTGAAAGTAGCAGTTGCATTGTCTTAGGCATAGCAATTCTATCCTAGATTATGTTCATAGGCCTATATCCTATGTTACAGGATTATAACCACATTAAGAATCCTTACTCAGATATCTTTTTAGAATATTCCAGTTGAGTATAAGCTTCTAGTATAATTTAGTCCGTATAGCCAGCAACTTAGCTTAGCAACCAGACAGACAAGTTCGTATGGTTTTCCATCCTCCCACCTAGTTTTACTATCCAATGTTTCATGAATATGGCTAGTCCATGAGGTAATTCATTCACATCCATTCAAGTTGTGAATTTAGTTCAGTCCAAGCATTATGTTTCAGATTCAGCTATTTAGTCATGACAGTTTATAAGTGTTTAGTGAATGATCTCAGTTTTCAAAGTATTCCAGCTCAGACAATGTAATATCCCTTGTACGACCTTGGTCTCGTTATCTCATTATTCATTATTACATTGCATTATTTATCACATCGTAGTTCTATATGTATGATTGTATCATGAACATTTCAAGTGAGTTCTAAACTCTCAGCATTAGTCAGCTCCTTACGGTCAATATAGTCAAGTCAGCTCAGAAATCAGTTTCATGATAAAGTTATAAAGTTTTAGCTCAGCTATATCCTTCATTACCAGACATTTTATGTTTTCATCATTCCCTACTTATAAAACCTCAATAAGTTACTACCCATCATTCGAGGACGAATGATTCCAAGGGAAAGATAATGTTACACCCCACATTTATGAGCTAGAAATCAAACCGTCGTTCCTACGTGTGTAAACTCTAATCCCATGATTTATAGTTGAATATATATGCCATGATCATTATCCTAGTGTGTAAAGTTCTATCGAGGAGAAAAATATTTATTTGAATCACTTAGAGCAAAGTTGAACTAAGAGCCTTTGATTTAGCCAAATCTTGGTATTTGGTTCTACAAGGGTCATCTTTGAACGTGTTTAACTTTTTACATATGTGGAATTTTGCATCTCAAGACCAACCAAGTGTTAGATAATTGAATTATATTTCTAATGACACCAATTTTGCCTTAATCAGATACCCGAGTGAAAAGCTATGGCCCTGAAAAGGTTGTGTGTCGCATGTCAATTGTAAAAGGCCACTGGAAAGGGTGTGTGATGGCTATGCGTCGCCCACTTGGGGTTGTGCAATGGCCATGGGTCGCCCACCTTGTCTTAGGCTATTTTTGTGAGTCGCATGGTGATTGCATAATGCCAAAAGTGCTTCGTTTTGACTTAAATCAAGGGTGTTGAAGTTTTTTCACACCCCTAAACCATTCTTAATCAATCGATATAAGGGGTATTTAAACACGTAAATTCCACTCCCTTAACCCCAAGCATTCAAGTCACGATTCAAAAACCCTCTTTCTCTCCCAAGAACAAAATCCAAGCCTCTTTCTCAAGAAATCAAGAATTCAAGCTTCCAAGTTCAAGAAACCCTCAAGAAATCTTCAAGAAACCATCTATTGAGGTATGTGGATGTTCATCAATGGGTCCTTTCACCCATTGAGCCCAAAAACCCCTTTTTGAATAAAGTATGAGTTTTTCCTCTATTGTGAAGTTTATTATGTTCAAGATGAGTTAAATTCATGTTCTTCCTTAGTATTTTGAACTCAATTTATGTTCACGTATGATTCCATAAAAATTTAGGTTATCTCATGTTTCAAGATTCAATATCCATGTCATATTCATGTGCATTTCATGTTATAATGTCAAATTATGAACTTAGTCATGTAACCATGCCGTTTTCCCATGTTTTAAGACATTCCCATGTTCAAGTTCATGATTCTCACATGTTTGATGAAATGTCTACTTTTTGAGTATTTGTACTATGATTCAATCCTAAAGATTTAAGCTTTAATATTGTATTTTATGATCATTCAATGCTAGTGGGTTATGAACACTCGATAACTATGTGATTTACACGATTTCAGATTTTCAGGTAACAAGTCAATCGGACCATGATTTTATCCCCATACTCAGATTATCATTTTTATAACAAACCCACCAGTGTTATTTCAAGTTAAATACCTTAGTTTACAAGTTCATGGTTAATTCAGATTATGTATACACTGTCAATTTTTAAAACACCATGTTTGAGTATATCAGTCTTCAGTGCATGCACCGGTTCATGATTTCAGTGTTAGTTTAGTTGGGAGTAGGATTTAGCACGAGCGAACCTAGGTATGGGGGCTCACCCTCCAATTAGGATTGGGTCCTTAGTAGCAATCCCTAAGTTCTAGAACTATGTACCCAGCATATGATTATGAGATGTCAACTTCTAATTTAAGACTGACACTCTCGTAGGAGTCACTCGCCAGTTTAGGACTGACTCCCTTGTCCTTCGTGACATCAGATTAGTGGATCCACACATCTAGTGTTAGTACCCGTGGCAAGGTACAAACAACCTTCCAACTGGGATTACAGGTTGGACCCCAATTAGCTCAGATTAGGACATGACAGTTACATATACCTCCCATAGTCTCAGTATTGTAATTAGTATATTTGAGTTTAGGTTTTCTTGACCAAGTGTACAGATTTTCTGTTAATCAATTTTACAGCTTTTACTTTTTCAAATTATAGATTATCTAAAAAATAGGTTTATGCTTGGTCTTGCATTCTCAGATATTATATGTTCATGCATTCATGCTCAGTATAGTTGTATATTCTGATCTTCGAGTTATGTCGATTTATATTTTAATTCAGATGTGCATGATTTTGTGATAGTTTCCATCAAACAGTTTCAGACCTGTTGCAGCTTCTAGCCAGCAGGTGATGCGTTCTCCTATTTTGGGGACAGCAGTTAGTTGTAGTTCATGTACCTTATTTTAATTATTCATGTGTATTGATTAGTGGTAGTTGGAGGCATATCTCAGCTACCTATAGTCAGTATAGTAGAGGCTTCATAGATAGTCAAACAGAGTCATGAAATGTAAATTTCAATTTTTTCTTCAGTTTTATCAGATTGTAAACTCTATTAGTATTATGCTTATTCAGATTTCCTTATGATTATGTTTCCGCACAACAAATTCATTTTTTTAAAATATTCTAAGTAAGTTGCTCAAGTATCAAGCCAGTTCATGGGTTAGCTTAAGATCACTTGTGGTTCCAAGCACTGTGTTACGACTAGGGGTAGTCTCGGGCCATGACAATACATTATGGTAAATTATTTTTACATTGCTCTCAATTATGTTACATGAAATACACGTTATTTTTTGGGTTGTTTTGCATATCAATACTCTTCAAGTATTGACCCCCTCATAGTATAGGTTTTGGGATAATGATAGAGTTGGTGAGCCAATCATTTTTTGGAAGGCATGTTGTTCATATGTTTATCTAATTCAGTTCATGGTCCAACTGCATGCCTTGTATCAGCCTAGATAGTTAGTATTCAGTAGAGGCTTTGTAGATGGAACTTAAGTATTGTATTATCATATTTTGTTGACACAGATTGTATTATAAGTATCCCTGAATTTTATTATATCTTTCACACTTTGATTTATGTATGGATTACGCTTATGATAGTATGCTAAGGGGTCTCTCAGGACTTTATGTTTCGGGGTGCCCATCGCTGCCAGGGATTTGGCTCGGGTTATGACAAGCTTGGTATCAGAGCATAGTTCATGGTCCCAGGATATCTATAAAATTGTTTCTAGTAGATTCTTGCTTATGGTTGTATTGTGCACCATACTTATGATCAAGAGGCTACCGGGCATTTAGGAGATGTTTTCCCATTCTTTCATACTGTAGTTCATGCTATAGTTTTGTCCATACAAAAGTTATACAAATTTCTTCCTTTCTCTAATTTTATGGTTCATGCCTCATTGTCGAGGTGATACAAGTTCAAGAGTTTATATTTCTAATGACGTGGTCCTTTTTGATCGAGCTATCTATAATGTTATGAAATAGTACAAGGACTTGAGAGAAGTCTGTTAGTGCTTCAAAGTGTGTTGATTCATGTTTATACCCCTATCTATATCCATCATGAATTTGAGCCTGAGGTATGAAATGTATTCAATCTATTTTAAAATCCTTATTGCAGATGTCTTGCTTAAGAGTAGAGATGTATAGTAGAATGTTAGAATAGTATTTCCACTCGAGTAGTGGTGTATGTTAAGGTGTCATAACCTATTGGTAGTAGGATGGTCCAGAATTTAGTGACATAAAGCCATAAGTTTAGAAGTTAGAGTGAGGGTAGCTTTTGCATAAAGAAGTTAGTTTTAGTTACATAACCTTTGATTGAAGGGTGATATGCCCTTTTATGTTGATCGACCAATATTGTAGCAAGATTTGTAGATGGTGTGGTAGTCTATAGAGAGAGTGGTTGGCTATGATTATTATTTATTTAAAATAGGGGAGGAGCTTAAAATGTATAGTTATGGTGGTTACAGAAATCATTTATAGCCTGTGAACGGAAATGGGTAGATTAGCCAATAAGTTATGAGTAGACTCATTGGTGTTTATGGAAGTTTGAAGGTAGTTTTGATGTATGCATAGGTAAGTAGGTATGATGTGAGAAGCTAGAATATGCTAATAAGATCATAATGGGTTATGTTATAAGATTAAGATCGATTACCCTTATTATATGATGAAATCTCCCGTAACTCTTTTTTTCTGGTAGTGATGGTAAACTAGTACAACATATGAGGAGGTGTGTAGTAGATTCTAAGGCGTGACAGTAATGTTATGGAGAGGATGACCATGTAGGCCGTAGTCAAGTGTAATAAGAGAATTAGTTTGATTTCTTCTATTTGAAGGATTAGTATATTATGTTGGATGCTTCATTGGTGGTACATGATTGGTGCTAGACTATAGGTTTGAACTTTAAATGTGGATTGAGGTGGTAAAAATAGTAGCTTAAGATTAATAATGCATGTTTTGTAGGAATAAATTAGTAGGCTTGATATAGTGTGTGAAAAAGACCTAAGTTGATAACTTATGGCAAAAATTGTGAGTGGATAATTGTGATATAAATACATGAGGACTAGAGTTAAAATGATGAATTACGGCTGAGTCATTAGGTGGATTAGATCGTTAGGTTTATAAGAATAAGTTGAACCCCAGGTAGCATGTGGTTAGATAAGGTTTCATGTGTATAAGTGTTATATTTACCTAGTCCATGTTCTTGAATTTCTTAGTATGGAGAAGCCTAGAGAGCTACTATATGGTGTTCTTTAGAGCTGTATTGGGGGAAATATAGATAGATGAGATGATATGAGCTCTTGGTCTAGTTTTTTCTCATAAAACTTTGTTAAGTTGTAAGGGTATGTGATTAAAGGTTTAATACTAGTATGTTAAGTAGTGGAGAATGGATTGTTATGTGATAAACAGTGTGGACGTGTATGCTCATGAGAGTGTGAGTGGTGGGGTGATGGCTATAGAGGCTAGCGAAAGTTAAGAGTAACATTCCTTAAAGCAATGCCTTCAGAGTATAGTTTATCAGGGAATGTTTATCATTTATGTGTATGGTGATACCCCTATTGTGTTGAGTGTTGTGCTTGTAGATTTAATGAGAGGATATGTCCTCAAGTCTAGGATTGTGACTTTGATCTAAGGGGAGATATGGATTAAGGTAGCTCCCAAATTTTCTCGTGGTGTCAATTTCCAGGGAAAGGTCATGATAAATCTATTCCTATTCAGGAAAGCTCCTCCTACTTCAATTTAAAAGGTCATTCAAATAATGTCTTATGTATTTAAGTCATGCCTATGCCTAAGGTCCTAATTATATATGAAATTCATGTCTATGTTTCAACCTCCAAACTAGAAGAGGTAATGCCCCTCAGAAATCTAAGCTTTTAAGTATTCAAGCTCTATATTATAATTCCCATGACCCACAGATCCATGTCTCATATCATGCTTAGTTCAAGGAACTATGCTTTCTATATATTACCAATTTATTTTATGTCAAGATCAGCCAAAGTGATAAACTTTATGCAAACTTATGGCCTTTTTCAGTTCTTTACACGAAAAACAATAGCTTCAAGTGAAATCCTTGTCTCAATTGTTGACTACATAAATTCTGCCTTTATGCAATACAACTCATGATATATGCTCACATGTTTCTCATGGTGCCCAGTCCTAAGAACTCACGCGATAAATGTTTATGCTCGAACGACTCTCTATTTATGATCTAGACATTTGATAAATGAAGTACTTCGTGCCTATTGCATCATATCTAGAATCTCATGCCCCATCTTAAGTAAACCGATATATATAAGTTATAATTAAATAGTGTTACTTCTATTCTTGGTGCTTGTGCTCTAGTCCCTTAATGAACCTCCTTATGATAGTATGATAGTGGTTATAGAAGCTTAGTAATGCTTTAGATAAGGGAATAAATGTTCTTGATTGTGAAAGTTTTGGTGTGGTTACTCGAGCTAAGATTATAGGTGAAGAGGGAAGAGAAAGATGAACTTTCGTTATGTAAAATATTTAGGAAGGGGGATACGTGGTGAAATTCTTTGTGAGAGGGATTGAAATCACTAGTTTAGTAGGGAGATCCATAGAGTAGATGTAGTAAAGATAGGGTTAAACTTGGTTAAGGCATGATGTTGTTTGACGACAATGATAGGATGGAGTAGTATTTATGGATGGATGTAAGGTATAGAGCCCCGTAGCTTAAGTTAGTGTCTTTTAACTTTGGGTTACGCTTAAACATGGAAGCAAGGTATAGCTAGACTTCGACTCCTGTAGCAATGTGTTTTATTGAGAAATTGTAAGTTTGAAATGGTGAAGTGTGGTATTATAGCTGACGTCATAATAGAGAAGCATTATGATATTTAAGGGCTATTAGTATAAGACCCTCAAAGTTACCATAATTTTATTTTTGACCTTTTCGTGCTTGAACCATTGATATTTGACTCAAACTATGTTTGGGGATGTAAAAAGGGTAACCCAGAAGAGTTTTGAAATTTTCTGACGGGGTTTGGGGTAGTTTTGGGTCACGGGGGTAGTAAGCATCTGCAATAGCCCTATGACGTGGAAGGTAGTCACTGCGATGATGTGAACCTAGGTAAAATTTTGATTGATTTTATTTTCTGACTTGGGGTGAGGGGTTTTGGGTTTTTTACCTATTGTACGACCTTGGTCTCGTTGTCACATGATTCGTGCTTACATAATTTACTTGGTGATGCCATTAATCCTTTTTTCTTTTGATTCCTATATGTGTTTTGTTGAGAGTGAGTTCTTAATGGAAAGTTACATACTTTGTTCCAACTTCTAAAGCTTCAAAATATTCCTATCCATTATTCGAGGACGAATGATTTCAAGGGGGGAGATAATGTAACACCCCGTATTTTTTTGGGCTAGAATTCAAACTGTCTTGAATCTAATCATAGCTATATAATAATAAGTGTCATGATTATTTTTCTAGCATGAAGAGTTCTCTTTAAGGGAATAGTGTTCGTAGTAAACGCTTATAGTGGAGTGGAGTTAAGAACTTTCATTATCGACCAAATTCATGAAATTTCATTCTACAAGGATCAAATTTTAATGTGTATAACTTTTGATATAGGTATAATTTTAGAGCTCAAGACCTATCAAATTGTATATAAACGCGTCCTCTTTCCAACACCGCCAATTTCTCCTTAATATGATACCAAGCAAAAAGTTATGAGCATTTTCGTGAGGAACCAGTGAGGGTCCACGATAGCAGTATGGTGCGGCGCGGAGCTTTTTGAGGAAATTTCCCTCTGCGATGCGCCGATGCTTTAAACTCGGGCAAGTTATGGTTTTGTTTACTTGGGAGGAGGGGTATTAAAGTTCTTTTTCTTGTAAATGGCCCCTAAACACTATATTAATCTATTTCCATCCATTTTCACAACATAACATCAATATTTCACCTCTCTAAATCCTTAAACATCATTCCTTAAGGAAAAAGGGAGAAACTACCTAGGGTATGAGGATTTTAATCTCCATGGGTCAAATTACTCTATGTTTTCATTGTTATCAATGTATGTGGGACTATCCTAAATATCATGGGTGTAAGTTTAGCGTCTTAATAAGTTTTAAAAATATATAATTATGTACATGTAAAGGTTTTTGGAAATCGATTAAAGAACATGCATCGTTACCCATTTTGATGAAAGTGTTCATTTATCATGGATTTTTTCCATAAACTTGAGTTGTAATCATGTGCATATATGTCATGAGTTTTGAGAAGTATTTTATGAGTGCGATTTGTGAAATGCCCTTTCCCCATGATGAAATTTATGGTCTTAACATGTTATGAATTGTGAATTGGGTTTAAGAGCACGAATTATAAGTCCCCTTTTTTATCATGAGATTTATGTGTGACTAATGTTTTGGACTAATTTATGAATGATGATAAATTATTGGGTTTTTAATTCCCCTTTAACTATTATGCATTGGTGTTTTGTACTTTTGAAAGTGGTATTTCTTACCTCTTGTGTCCTAATGAAAAAACTGCATATGATTAATGAAAGAAGTGACCACTACGTGTTAAAATCTTGAAAAGAGAGTGTGTTTGCATAAGTGTCATCTGTTTTTGAAATAAGAACTCTCATGTGTTATGAATTTCATCTTTTGTAAGTTCACTTGCTTTAAGTTATGAATTTAATCTTTGTTATCTCTTTCTATCTTATGAGCAACTAAAACCCATAACTAGGATTGTGGGATCTATGATTATTATTTCATTGATTTAATAGTTGGATTAGGGTTTGAGTGATTGTGGGAACGTCTTGAAATTCTGTTGTTTTAACTTGAATCTATTGGTAGCAAACATTAGGTTATGCCTTAGGTTTTATTTGATTCTAATGGAGAAATAGACTAGAGGTCGTGAATTATCAACAGGGGCTCGAAAGCTACCAACGTTCTATTTAATGATTGATGCCGTAACTGGATCAATCTACCTGAGATAACATCTGGTTGGAAATAGATATGTTATCTAAGTTTGAGAGAATTAGATAATAAATTGTCTGGTGAGGTTGAGACATAAGTTAGATAGTATCATCGGCATGGATAATCTATTGTTCCCACCTATCACGAGAATCATGAACAGTTATTATTCAATGGAGATTAATAGTCATAGTGATCACAACCCTAGTTTCTCTATATCATTGATTCGAAATATTGAAATCTAAGTTTTGAGTTCTAAAATAAGTTGAAACGTTAAAATTTGTTTGATTGATAAAAACCCTTATTTTGTCCTTTTCTTATTATGCATTTGAATTTAACTTGTAGCTATAGTTTCGAACTAGTTTAATCGCCACTCACATTGTTCTCTGTGGATTCGACCCCGACTCCGAAGTTGGGTAAATATATTGACGATGATCGCTTACACCCATTCAAGAGTGTCATTTGAGCGTAGTCAAAACTGGCGCCGTTGCCGGGGAACAATTTGGTGTATTGAGTTAGTTTGGAATTTTAGATTACTTGCTTGAATTCAAACTTGTAAATATTTGTTTGTGATTTACTTTGTTTTGTGTGTTAGGTAGATTCTATTTATTTTTGCTTATTTCTTACTATGTCATCATGGAATGAATGTGAGTTTGATGGTTGGAAATCTTATTTGGATGATCCATGTCCATATTGTGATGGACCCCACTTTTGGCATAATTGTAGATATGATCCTCGGAGAGAGATGGGTGCACTATCTCCATCTTACCGGGATTATAATTGTTCTTTATGTGGTGGTCAAGATAGACATTGGAGTGATTTCTTAAATTTCCCCGCCCCCTATTGCACTAACCTAAGTTCTAGTTGTTCTTATGAGTATGACAAGTCTTATGGTCAAGAAAAGGAAGAACGCAGTACTGGAAAGAGTGACATTGAAGCTATGGTTGAACTAATGTTGGATAAAATAGATACAATGAATGATACCATATGTGACATAGGTTAAGACATTAGGGCACTTAACGAGGGAAGAGAAAGGATAGAAAAGATGGATATCGAGGTCAGTCATCCAAAACACTTTTCTACATTATGTTTAGATGATATCTTGTCTGTGGAATCATCTAAAATAGTGGAAGACTGTGAAGATGAGGAACAAGAATCCTATATTCTTTATTTTACACTTGATAAGCAACCTAAAAACACACCTTACTTTAAAGCTGAGTTGTTTACCATGCATCATACCATTTAGCTTGCAAGCTCATAATTATGCCATTACATTTCCATTAACTTTGGGGCCTTGACTCCCTTTTGTTCAATAACTCAAATTGGAGGAATGCCTCAACCTACCTTAGTTTATCAAATCAAATTGGGGGAATGCCTCAACCCCCTTTGTTCATTAAATCAAAACATAGCCAACAAGGCTTTTGAAATCTATGTTCAATATTTAACCATTTATGCAATGTAATAATACAAGTGAGTAAGTCAAACCAAGTGATAATTCCATAATTCAAAGCCATTTACACAAGTGGGTTGAGGGAACACAATTATTCAAAACCAATTTCCAAGTCCAAAACATCAGTTTTGGGGAATACCTCGACCCCCATTCCAATTCCCACACCCACACCCCCATTAGTTCAAACCATTTAATTCAAAGCATGAAAAACTCATAAAACCATGGAAAAACAATTCAACAATCAACCATTCCAAAATCCTTAGCACATATCAAAACACACATTCAAATCCATACAAATAAACCATTTAAAACATATGACTTTCATAAATAAGATTTGGGAAAGAGTAAAATGCCTGAAAGTATCACAACTATAGAGAGAAATCACCCTTCAGAATCCTAATTGACCAACTTTTGGAAACCCTAAGTATTCTTGACCTTGGGGATTTGAGAGAGTTTAAGAAGTTATTTTAATTTATTTTGGAGTAATAATGATACCCGAAAGTAGTATTTAAGTCATGGGTCATGATTGGGAAAGAGGGGAAATATACAAAGTGCCCTTAATTAAAAGCTAAAAAATTGTCACCAGTGATTACGGGTCACTATACGACTCGTATAGACACAACACGAATCGTCACCATGAGTTATAGTCAAGGCAGTAGCTCAGGGACCCTTTACTGGTTACCTTACGAGTCATACACTATGACTCATGTACAAACCATACTACTCATAGGGACCTAATCGTACCCTGAGTAGAAACTTGGGCCATCACATTGGTTTTGTTATGAAAAGCACACTACGACTCATAGAGATTCCATACAACTCGTTAGGCACAACTCATAGCCAAGATAGAAACAAAGAGAATCTTCAATGGTCACCCTACGGCTAGGGTCCTATGATCGGTATAGATACCTTACAACTCATTAGGAGAGTCATAGTCTAGGCAGTGAGTGTAGAAACTCAAAAATTTCTAGGGTTCCCCATGGGTTGAGTGAAAAGGTGAGATAAAGAAAGTATCACTACACTTTGTAGAGATATTTGGGTGGTTTGTGGTATGAAATAGGTTGAGTTTGAAATCTATGGAAAATATACTTACTTGGGACAAAGCATCTTTGATTACCAACTTGGTTTTTGGGAAGAACTTTAATTTTGCTAGATGGATTCGGATTGAATCTATATCAGAGAATTTAGTAAGACACCACCTTATCTTTTTTTTCTTTAATACAGCAGTTGTGTGATGCATCCAGAGTGCTGCTTATTCTAAAGGTAGATCATTGGATTGAGGTGACCCATTTGACATATATTAGTTTGATTAAGGATACAGATAACTTGATCCCTGGACATAGAATGCAACCATCTGTTACTTCACGTACAACCTATTTTGCGGGGACTTTTATCCCATCTAAGCCTATTAAGAGGCTGGATATGAGTATTGATATTAATATGGGCAACTAGAGAGTTAAGATTATGACTATTGCAGAAGAGAAGAAGGGCCATGAGCACATCTGCGCCAGACCTAGCTTCTACTTCAGAGCCAGCTGGGGTATCCACTTTGCCCTTCCCACAATAGCTACTAGGATTGTTTGTATATTGTATGAATTTCTATAGTAGATGGTTAAGCACCAGAAAAAGGTGACTGACTACCTCACCCAGACAGAGACTCAGTTAGCTATGTTATTTAGGCAGATCCGACCATAGGTCCAGACCACTTTAAAGGTTTCTGAGTCTAGATTTAAGAGAAGGATAATGGCAGCCATAGATTACTATACTAGAGAGTTGCATGCTTATATTGATTGTTTTAAGTCTAGGATGAGTGCACGACTGCGTGAGGTCCAGGCACCAGACTTGTTAGGCCTATACAAGGAGATGGCTATACTTTGCTCAAAGGTACGATCATTATGTAAGAGCCATGTTGTGATCATTTCTCTAGAAATTTTTTCTTTTATGCAGATACTACCCCAACCTCCCACTATGGTGTTTGATCTACTTATGGAGAATGAGGCGATCTCGATTATTGTGGCCAAGAGATGTCGGGTGGGGGAGCTACAGGATCTTACCATAAATTATAGTAGGCCTTGAAAACTTCCACTCATGAGTCAATTATTTAGGGATCATTTGATGTACAGAGGTGCACCGAGATAGCAGCAGAAGCCTTTCCTAGTCGCGCCCCACCACCACCTCCATCAGTTGAGCCACGAGATACCCCAGATGAGGGTGAGTCAAAGTTGGATGCCTAGAGTGTCCCAGGTATGTATTCATTTCTTATTGTTATTTTATAGTTATGCATTAGGTATAGTGTATAGTCTTTAGTTGATGTTGGGGTATATCATAGCCAGGGGTTTTTCTTGTCCTGTTTCTTTTCCCATCAGATATGTTATCCTAGTAGAAGCGGCATGTTTAGGTCGTATTGCACTTTATGTGTTTTATGTTTGTTTTTATTACATTTTGTTTGTGTTTAATTAGGAGAAAAATAAGGAACCTAAGGGCAGTTGATATATTTTGTTTTTTATTAAGTGTTTCAAAAAAAAATAATACCCTTCCAAACTTTTTATGAGTTGTGTGATGTAAATATCTTTGTGACCATTGTGTGAATCTTGTCATGAAATTGGGATTAGGGACAAAATAATCATTTCTTAGCATTCGCATGAACTGGATAGGTAGTAGTTGATGATATAACCATGTATTATGTGTGTGCGAGGCCTCTATCTAATTCCCTTTGTACATTTTTTATCCAGAACTTTCCCAGTAGACTTGCCTACATTGTAGGTAATTGGTTAGGACATGATCATAGGCCATTTTTTACTTAGTCCACTCTTAGCCTAAATAATTGTCCACATGTGAATAAGTACCCCTTGACCCTTAACTTGAGCCTACATAGACATACTTTCTTGTTTTTACTTTTTCTCCTTTCCAATTGATTACAATGAACTTGCTTTTTTAGCCGTCCTTGGACACTGTGCACCTCAACTTAGGCAAATTACCTAAGTTGTGGGTGGTTATCATAGGGGTACATAGTTAAAATTGGTAGCAGAAGTAGTGTAATCTAAAAGAAAAAGAAAGTAAGGTTGGGTGTGTTAGAAAAAAGAGGGGAAACTAATAAAAAAACTTAAAAATAAAAGAGAATAAATGATAAGCAAAAAAGAAAACCACACCCAGTATGAAAAAATCAATAAAGGAGTAAAAAAAAAGGAATAAAAGAAGAATGGTTGAGAAGTGGATCTAAAATATAAATGTAGTGCCAAGGAGGGTAAGTCATTAGATCCCAAATGTACCATACCTGACCCCAAGCCTACATTACATACTGAGTAAAGTTCTATAGTGATTCTAGTCCAACTATTTGAAAAAATAAGGGCAACCCTATGGTATTCTTTGCACATTGATTGAAACTTCTTTTGTGAGGGCGAGTGTCTTGACATAGTCCCTTGAATTGACATGCATAATGATATTGTGAGAGTTAGGACTTTCTTTCTGTGAGGGTACATAGGTTGTATTGTTAACTACTTATTTTTTCAAGTAGTGTAACTTGCATATTTGTGTGATTATTTAATGCTAATGTAATGCCTTTGCTTGATTCCTTTGTGAAATACTGTTGTGCTACATAGATAATCCAATGGTTTTAAAAATTTAGAAATAGGAGGGGTAAGAATTTTTTAGCTAAAATTGAGTTGATGGCTCTAGGTGCCTTAGGTTTCTCTTACTTAAGCATTGTAGTGTCTTTGTTATGTATTAGTTGCTTGAGGACATGCAAAAATTCTAAGTTGAGGGTGTTGATGTGCCATGGTTTCATGACATTTTCGATGCTTAAAACCAGAAATTATGCAAGTACTTAGGTCTTTTTTATTAGATGTGATGTGGTTTTGTGGTAGTTTTATAGGATAACAGGGTTAGGAGCAAAAGAGGAGAAAAAAGAGTTGAAGTGTTGTAGAGGACCCACTTAACAACCCACTGACGGGTCGTAAGTGGGACCTATGCCCATCGTAGGTCCATCTGTAAATGCCAAAAAAATATTTTAAAAGTCTGAACCTTGGCTATGAGAGTTACGAAGGTCACCTATGGGGCATAAGTGGTACTTACAGCCCTTTTACGTACCTCCATATGTGTATAATCTGCAGCAATAATTTTCCTCAGAAACCTACAAACCTACCTCGGGTTTGTAGATAGTCCTATGGCCCATAAGCGGGTCTATAGGTAGGTGCCGACTTAGTTTTCCTATTGTCTTGGTTAGGAATTTTAGGTTTATGGTGTATTCTATAATACCCCATTGATGTTTTGTTATTAGTTTACGCATTCTTTATACTTACAACATCATGTTGAGTTATGAGATACAATTTTGATCTTTGAATTCTTGTTCTAAGTTTTTACAGTTTGAGATTTATTTGAGTTTCTGGTTGTCATTCTTAATTTATTGAACGATTATTCATATGCATTCCTTTATGAATTCTATGGGTGTTCTTGTAAACATAAGTAGTTAAACCTCTTAACTGGGGTATGGGAACCCTGATGGAATAACAAAGTGGAGAAAGTACAAAGTCTTTATTGATTGATGTTCCTGCATGTATTGTGATTTTCTTTGGTTTGACTTTTATCTTAATGACTGCAGACTTTAAGATCCCACCTATATTTGATACTAACTTGAGATAGAGGTTGAGATTAGGAAAATAACATCACAACAATAATTTAAAGTTATCAACCTTTATCTAATCAACTTGAGACCCAAAAGAAGATAGTTAATCTAGGATCCAAGAAAAGGATTAGTAAAGAGACACTCTGAGACCCAAAAAAGAGATGAATGAATTCTTCAAAGGGTGTCAAAAGATGGTTGGTGATACCTAGCTTGTTAGATTCTAAATGCAAGGCATTAAGATAGTATGAAGAATCATGATAAGTCTACAGATTTTTAGGAAGTCAGGGGAACACAATCCTTGTATTCGTCTCTTATTGCTTTCAACCTAAAGTTATCAAGATTTTTTACTAATAATAATGTTCTCATGAAATTCCCCATTTACTTTCTATATTTTTTGAATACTTCAATACGTTCTTGACAGAGATTCGTTCTATTCCCTATGGGTTCAATCTCAACCTTTGTTGGGTTCTTTATTTGACAAAGAACACATTATACTTTGTTGGTGGTATAATTTTTGGTGACATTAATATCTGCTATGAAAGCTAACCTAAGGAGATAGGGTTAAAACAAAAGAAAGTATAAATAAGAAAGTGATGGAAGAACATATTGGTTGAAATCTAGCTCAATGATTTTGTGATGTATTAAAGCGCTTAGAGAAGTTAGTCATTATTTATACCCAAAATGGTACCTGCCCGTCCCTTAGCCTACATTACAACCCATTAAAGTCCTACTTAATCCTGCACCTTAGCATTGTTATATTAGTGGAGTATTATAACAAGGGCAAGCTTATGCGTAATCCAGTGTACATGTGACTTCTTTGAGAGAGTGAGTGAAAAATTTATCTTTACCCTAAAATTATGTGATAAATTGCATGTGGTGAATAATGTGGGGTAGCTCTCTTGTTTTGAGGGGTGCATGTTAATGATGGATTGAGACTTTATATGATTTTTTATTGGGGATTGTGCCTGAGTTTTCTAAGTTTGGAGAGTCCATTCTTGAGGTTAGGAGGTTTCGAGTGGCTATTCATGCATTTACATGACATGCAAAAAAGTAAGACTTATTGATCATATGTGTTATGTGAACTTAACTTAAGTGTCTTGTTTTAATTAGTGATATGTGAGCATCGTATGGTGAGCATAAAGTAGAAAGTTGTTTGAGAAAGAACAAAGCTTTAAGTGGGGGATGGTGATCTTGAGTGTATTTATACACCTAATTACCATGTTACACCCATATTTGAGCTATGCTTTGAGATCAAAGTACAATAATACGTATATTTTATCTTGATCCTTATATAAATAAGCTAAGCTACATATTTAGTACTATTTCAGAAGGAAATGAGGCAATTGGAGACATAGAAAGACCACGGAGTGCAAAGGTGAAACAACCTCGTTTCTGGACCTTAGAAAATTTCCAAGAATTCTCGTCTCTGGACCCAATATGAATTGAGGGTATGAGCTCTATGTTTGGGTATGGATGGTATGGTTTAGACGTATGCTGACCAGTGTTGGTTGGTGGGATGAATTTTGGTTATTAGAATGGATACGACTTAGGGGTACGAGTTGTATTGATGGGTATAAATCATTTGGATTCTTAACTTAATCTTAGACTTGGTTACTTAAGTTAGACCTGAGTATGAGTGGCTCACATAAACTGTAAGCCATGGTACAAGTTGTACCCAGGACTCGTATGGTAGACAATGTCTAAATATTTCTTGGGTTTAAATCTGAAAATGGTATGGATGAAGGTTACGAATCATATGCTTTAGTTACAACTTAGTTGGATGAGATGTATGCTAGACAGTATTGGGTCCAAGGGTTGAGGCTTAGGATACGAGTGGAGGGTACCACTTGTATTAGAGGGTATAACTTATGAGGGTCAGTCATACCATTGGGATGGGATTTCGTACAACTTAAGCAGGGGTATTCTGGACATTTTTTCACTTATCATAATAAGGTCCGACGACTTCTAACCTACTTGGGAGGTTATTTACCTTATTATTCCATTCATTAACACTTAAAAACTTTTCTAAAACACTCTAATTCTCTTAAAAAGTTTTGGGAAAGGGAAGCTAGGGTTTTAACTAGAGGATTGATTTGGGGCTTGTTTTGGTTATTTCCTTCCATCATCATCTTGGTTTAAGGTATTTTATCTTCCCTCACTGTTAATTCTGACTAGAAACATGGTTTTTATGAATGTCTTCATGACTTCATTGGTTGTATGATTTTGGTTTTTAAATATAAATTGGAGGTTTTGATATTAAATGGTTGGTTATGGTTTCCTGTGGTTTTAATTATGATTTATTTGCATTAATGATGGTTTTGGATAATTGTATTACAAAGGAATAAATGGTAATTAGAATTGGTTTTGGTTATACTATGCCCCCAATGTATTTGACGAAATGCCTATAAGCATGTTTTATTTGCATTGAGTACTTCTAATAAAACTCTTGCTTATTTTTTAAAACATGGTAAAGGAATTATACATGGTTTAAATAGATTTGAAAGGTATATGGCTATATTGTTATGCTTGTGGGGTACATGGAATCTCCCAAGTGGTTTAATATGGTAAATGGAAGGGCACTTAGAAGTTCTCTTAAACCTATGTATGGTTGGCTATGGATAGTACTTGCCAATATGGCCGGTATGATGATGCCACCACTAAATGGCCTTGGTTAATAAATGGTAAATAGATTGATTGGTTGCTTGGTAATGGTTTTATTTGCACAATAATAGCGGGATGTGTAGCAAACTTGTGGAAAGTGGAGGTCCCGGGGGACCAAAACTGGAAACTCATAAGTATCAATGTAAGGTTGGTCTTGGTGAATGTGTGCATGATGTAACACTTTATACTTGGGAGATGTACTAGTCATCCCAGGTTTTCTTCCCTGGTTATACAACTACATGCATTGGGGCCCTTTCAGTAGGGGGAGCTGAACCCATACAGCCCATGGATGGTTTAGGACAGCAAAACTACACAACCCAGGTAAAGGTTTTAAAGGTATTCTAAACTTGATCCCTTTTCCCGGCATGGTTATATATATAAATATATGTATGATTGTGAGCATATGGATGATTTTACTTGCTTTTATAAATGACATTATTTTATCCATATCCTAAGATCATGCTAGCATTCACTCGCTAACACATCTACTAGTGGTTGTATACCCATACTATGCAGGAACGGACCGTTCTACTCCTCCTACATAGTGATTAACTTGGGGATTAACATTTGGACTGAAGTGGTAAGCTTTCATCCTTTCAGAAGGTTCCAATTCATTTTATAGATATTTCTAGACACTTTGATTTTATTTTAGATATTGGTTTTGGCCATGGTTGGGGGGATGTCCCAACCTGATTTTATTACTCTTTTGGCTAGAGGCTTTGTCGTACTACTATGGGTTGGAATGGACGGGATCAATATAGGTGTTAGCCTTAGCATTAGTATTGGTATTGGTATAGAGGCTTGCATTATCGGACATAATTTCTCACTGTTCCATCATATTTTATTTTGGGATTAATTATATTTTGTTTTGGAACATCTTTGGTTATGGCCTGGTTTATAGTCCTTATTTTGGTAGCGGTTTGGTATGGTCCGATTATTGGTATGGAATAGTTGGACTCGATTGGGTCAGTCATGATTGTGATCTTATCCCAGAGTCTGCATATGAGATGTTATACTTTCTTATTACATGCGTGAAATTCAGCCAACTCAAGGCAGGTGCCTGGACATTGGGTTGGGTAGCGAGGGTGGTCTCCGATCCTAGTCAGACTTGGGAAGCCCATTATGATAAGGCCCCCGGTCGGGTTGCGTCAAGTTGGTATCAGAGCCTAGGTTCATAGTCAATAGGGAGTCCACAAATCCATATCGAGTAGAGTCTTTTTTAAGGGTTTATAGCTGTAATACCCTGTACTAATCTTAGCTCAGTTCAGCTTTCAGTTGCATGCATAAGGGGCTTAAGGCATGAAATTTGCACTAAGTGTTGGGGACTTAGTCATTTTTAACACCTCTAACTTTGAGGATTTTTATTTTTGTCTTCCTAACCCCGAGATATTAGTTTTTGGGTTGATTCATGTTCAGGGACGTAAGAAGTATGTCTCAAAGAAGTTTTGGATTTTTTGGACGAGGTTTGGGACATGTTTGGATCACGAAACCAGTGGGTCATCACGATAAGCCCATTTCATGGCTCTATTCCCGTTCTCATGCAGACTGTGTCGCGGTGATGGAAATGAACGACCGCGATAGGACCATATCGCGGTAAGCTTTTGTGTTCAATTTGAATTTAAATGACCGAGGGGCAATTGGGTCTTTTCCCCTCAACCCAATCGTTCATATCACAACTTGGGGCATCAATTAGGGAATTAATTGCCCTTCTTCTCGAACTTTCCTCTCATGAAAACCCTCTTCTTCCCACAAGAATAAGAATTCAATTTCTTTCTCCCCAATAAATCAAGAATTCAAGTTCCCCAAGTTCAAGAACCTTCAAGAAAGCATCAAAATTAATGTTTTCCTTTCAAGTTAAGAAGCTTAAGGTATGTGAGATGTTTATTCATCGGCCTTTTTTACCCATGGAGCCTAAAAACCCTTTTTTAAATTAAAGAATGGATTTTTCTATTATTATGTTATTTTATATTACTTAAGATGGGTTTAATTCATGTTTTCATGGTGATTTTAAATTTAATTCAGCTTATGTATGATCCTATGCAAGATTTGATTTCCTCATGCTTTGAATTTTAGTTTCCCATATCCTATTTCAAGTGAATTCAGTGTAAAACCCCCAAATTATGATTTTTGGTCATACAATTATATTGTTTTCCCTATTTAAAGCATTCCCATGTTTAAATTCATGATCCTCATATGTTTGATGGAATGTTTATGCTTATGCATTTTAAACCATGATCCTTTACTATAGTTTTTAAGCTTGTTATTGCATTCAGTAATCATTCAGTGTTGGTGGGTTATAAATACCAGATACCTAAGAGTTTTTACACGAATTCATATCATTTTAGTAATGATTCAATTAAACCACGAATTCTATTACTTATTCAATTGATATAATCAAGATGAGCACTAGAAGTTATGAGATCATGTTTAGTCAAGCTTAGTTTAGTTTAGTCATAGTGTCAGTTTAGTTGGGAGTAAGATTTGGCACCGAGCGAACTCAGGGATAAGGGTTCACCTGACAGTAGAGGGTATAATCCTTAGTAATAATTCCTGAGTTATAGAACTATGTAGCCAACATAGGTTAGAGATGTTTTCTTCCAGTTGAGGGTTAACAAGGTGTTTACCTGCCAGTTGAGGGTAACAAATATCTTATTAGAGCACCTGCCAGTTGAGGGTAACTCATCAGTTCTTTAGGATACCAGTTTAGTGGATCCACATAGCCAGTGTTAGTACTCGTGGCATGGTACTGACACCCTTCCAACTAGGGTTAAGGTTGGACCCCGATTAGCTCAAATTGGGGCATATCGATTAGATGATACCTCCCACAGTATCAGTGCATTATTCAATATATTTTCAGTTCAGGTTTGCATTGACCAAGTGTATAGATTCTCAGTTACTCAGTTATACAGATTACAGTCTTTTAGTTTTCAGATTATTTTAGAAATATATTTATACTTGGTCTTGCAATCACAGATATTACTTATTTATACATTCATGCATAATTTTCTATGTATTTCAGTCGGTCCTCATCTTATATACTAGTACATTCAAAGTACTGATCGCATACTCTTCTTTGCGCTATAATGTCTTATATCATATGTTCGAAGGATCAGTTTCACAGTTGTAGTTAGACAACCAGTGTTACTCAGCAGCCATAGTAGTGAGTCCTCATCTATAGATGACATATTATCTCTTATTCTGTACTTTAGTATTTCATTATGTTCAGTCAGTTGGAGTTAGTTGGGGGTTTATCCCATCAACTCCTCAGTCAATTAGAGGGTTTTAGACAATTGGACAGTCTGTTAGATGGTTATTTAGTTTTTCAGTCCTTTTAATACTATTAGTGGTTGTAAATTGACAGTTAGATTTTAGTATTTCACTAGATGCTTTGGATTTGTGATTGAATCACGTCTTCAGTATTTAGATTTATATTATTTTAGTAGTTTATCTTCCGCACACATGTATCATTATTATTTTAATCAATGCTCATAGTAGGTACTAGCTCATGGGTTAACTTGTGATCACTTGTGATCATAAGCACAGTTCCTGCGACTGAGGGGTAAGCCTCAGGTCATGATAGTAGTGGGAAGCACTCATAAGAGAGAGGCTACAAGGCCTTTAGAAATGTCTTAATTTCTTGGTATTCTATTTTCAAGATTGGAGTCTCAGACCTAGAATCTTCTCTAATCCTTATTTGTTCGTATTTCAGATCATGCCTCATAGATCTGGAACATAAAGAAATTCTTCTATCTCGTCTAGGGGTAATTCTAAAGGAGTGCATCCTACTTTTGGGGTTCATCTTCGATCTCACGGTCTTATCCCTGATAGTTCTAGAGTTCCACCGGTTGCTACTAGTCCTCCTCAAGGCGAGATGATTAATGTATAATTCCATTAGTCTATTCATGTTATTGCTCAGATGGTCACTGCTCAGGCTGAGCGGGGTACGACTGGTGCTTTTTTTCCTGAGGCCATAAGGGTTGGCCAATTTATGAAGATGGGTCCTCTTACTTTTTCTGGAGTAAGGGTGGAGGAGCATCTACAAGTCTTTTTAGATAAAATAGAAAGGATATTTTGGGTGATCCAGGCTACCAATGAGGATGGGGTAAACTTTGCAGCTTATCAGCTCAAAGATATTTCATATTAGTGGTATAAAGAAGGGATAGGGATAGGGGTGATATGGAAGAATCAGTCTTGTAGGATACTTTTTATAAGGCCTTCTTAGATTATTTCTTTCCCCAAGATTTGAGAAAAGTAAAGATGGAGGAGTTTGTAAACATCAAGTAGGGAAAGATATCTGTCAAGGCATATGCCTTGAAATTTTCAATTGTCAAGGTATGCCCCTGATTTAGTTACTGATATGCAGGAAAGAATGAGGAAGTTCACTTCTGTGTTGAATAAAGTTCTAATTTTAAAGAGCGAGGCTTACTTGTTGATTAAAGATATGGATATCTCTAGGTTGACTATTTATATGCAGCAAGTGGAGGATAAAAAGAGAAAGTAGGTAGAGTTTAGGGATAGACAGGGTAAGATGAGTAGGTTTTCTGACCAGGTAGGTGCTCTGTCTTAGTGTGGTCAGAATGGTGGTAAATGGCATAGAAAAAATTAAGGGAGTTCTGATTCCTACTCTTCTACTAGTACTCCTTACCAGGCGAGCAACAGGCGTCATCAAGGTGGTGATAATTTCTGAGCACAGGGTGCCCAATCTCAGGAAAATGGAGGTCAGTCAGTTTCTTCATGCCCTTCTTATCGGTTCTGTGGTCGTCCTCATTGGGGTCGTTATGATGAAGAAAGGGACAAATTCTTCAAGTATGGACAGGCAGGCTATCAGCTCAGGGATTATCTGATTAACAAGATGTTTATAGGGGTGAATAAAATTATTGTGGCTTCAACTTATGCTCCTACACCTGGTGGTGTTGCGTCTACCTCTATTATTGCTTCTGGTTCTAGTGTCGGTCAAAATAAGGTGTATGTTTTAGCATCCCGACAGGAATCCAAGGCATCACTTGATGTCGTTGCTGGTACGTTACAGCTTTTCTCTTGTGACGTATATTATTTGCTTGATCCGGGGTCTATTTTCTCCTATGTCACTTCTTATGTGGTTGTATCTTTTTGTTTTAGTTTAGAAGGTATTTTGGATCATTTTTCTATTTCTACCTAAGCAGGTGATTTGGTTATTACTAAAAGAGTCTATAAGGGGTGTTGCATCTGTTAGTAGAAAGCAGACCTTGGTGGATCTTTTTAAGTCGGGTATGGTAGATTTCGATGTCATTCTGTGTATGGATTGGTTGCACTTTTATTATACATCCTTGGATTGTCGGACCCGTAGGTTTCTCTTTAGGTTCCTTGGTAAGCCGATTATAGTATGGGACGGTGGTCCTTTAGCTTTTAGGGGGATATTTATTTCTTATCTTAGAGCTTAGAGGTTAATCTCTTAAATTTTCTTTATCACTTGGTCTGGGTTAAAGATTCTAACTCGGAAGTTCCTTCTTTCCAATTAGTTCTAGTGGTTAATGAGTTTCCACAGGTTTTTTTGGATGATCTTCATAGTGTTCCTCCAAATAAAGAAATAGAGTTTGGTATTGATCTAGTTCTGGACATGCTTTCAATTTATATTCCTCCATATAGAATGTCTTCGGCTAAGAGAACTCAAGAAGAAACTTAAGGATCTTCCGGATAAGGGGTTTATTCGTCCTAGTATATCCCTATGGGATGCACCGGTGTTGTTTATGCGCAAGAAGGATGGTTCCCTTTGGATGTGCATTGACTATAGGCTGTTGAACAAGGTGACGATGAAGAACAAGTATCCTCTTCTAAGGATTGATGATCTGTTTGACCAGTTACAAGGTGCCAAGTTTATTTCTAAGATAGATCTTTAATTTGGGTACTATCAGCTAAAGATTAGGGAGGTGGATATCCCTAAGATGACTTTTCATACTCGGTATGGGCACTTTGAATTTTTAGTGATGTCATTTGGATTGACTAATGCTCTGGAGGCATTTATGGATCTGATGAACAAGGTTTTTTATCAGTATTTGGATCTTTTTGTTATTGTGTTTATTGATGATATTTTGGTTTATTCAAAGAGTGAGGTGGATCATGCTAATCACCTTCGTGTGAAGTTATAGAACTTAAAGGAACAAAAATTGTATGTCAGGTTCTCCAAGTGTAAGTTTTGGTTGAACACTGTAAGTTTCTTGGGTCATATTGTTTCTTGGATAGCTTTTCATCGATAACTGCTCCTTTGAGTTAGTTGACTCATAAAAAGGTTAAGTTTTCTTGGTCGGATGCTTGTGAAGGAAGTTTAAAGAAGTTGAAGGATAAGTTAACTTTGGCTTCAATTCTGACCTTGTCAGAAGACAATGATGGGTTCATGGTTTATTTTGATGCATCTCGGGTACGGCTTGGTTGTGTGTTGATGCAGTATGGGAAGGTAATTTGCTAGGCTCCTAGACTGTTAGAAGTACATGAGAGGAATTTTTCTACTCATGATTTAGAGTTGTTGGCGGATGTGTTTGCTTAGAAAATATGGTGGCATTATTTGTATGGTGTGCACGTGGATATCTTTTCTGACCATAAGAGTCTACAATATGTGTTCACTCAAAAATAGCTTAATCTCAGGTAGAGGAGATGGCTTAAACTTCTCAAGGACTATGATATGAGTCTTCACTACCACCTAGGTAAGGATAACATGGTTCTTGATGCTCATAATAGGTTATCCATGGGGATTTTGGCTCATGTGGAGGAAGGAAAGCAGGAATTGGTCAAGGATATTCACCGTTTGGCTAATCTTAGAGTTTGCCTCTTAGACTCCAAGGATGGTAGTGTGATGGTGCAAGAAGTGGTTCGATTATCTCTTGGTGTGGAGACTAAGGAGAAGCAAATGCTAGATCCTATGTTGATAAAAATCAAGAGTGATATTGGTGGGAAAAAGGTAGTGGTGTTTCAGATCAGTGGTGATGGTACTTCATGGTACAAAGAGAGGTTCCGTGTTCCTGATGTCAACGGTTTGCGACAAAGGATTTTGGCTAAGGCGCATAATAGTGCTATATTGTTCATCTCGAATCGACTAAGATGTATCATGATCTCAAAGAGATCTATTAGTGGAATAGAATGAAGAGAGATGTGGCGAATTTTATGGCCAAGTTCATGGTGTCAATAGGTTAAGGTTGAGCACATGAGGCCAGGAGGGTTGTATCAAGAAATTGAATTGCCAGAGTAAAAATGGGAAGAGATCAATATGGACTTCATTACCAGTCTTCCTCAATCTCAGAATTAACATTATTCGATTTAGGTCATCGTGGATAAGATGACTAAGTCTGCCCATTTTTTACCAGTGCAAACTACCTTCTCAATGGAGGATTATGCAAAGCTGTATCTTTAGAAGATTGTGAAGCTGGATAGGATGATTGTTTCAATTATTTCTGATCATGGCACACAGTTTACTTCTCACTTTTGGCAATTTTTTCTGAAAGGGTTGGGGACTAAGGTTAGTTTGAGTACTGCTTTTCACACGCAGAAATAATGGGCAAGTAGAGAGAACTATTCAGACATTAGAGAATATGCTTCGAGATTGTGTGATTAATTATGGTGGCAATTGGGTTAAGAATCTACCTTTGGTAGAGTTTGCTTACAACAATAGCTATCATTCTAGTATTGGTATGGCCTCTTTTGAGGCATTATATGGTAGGAGGTGCAGATCTCCTATTGGTTGGTTCGATCTTGGTGAGGTAGATATGTTTAGTCCCAACTTGGTTTACCAGGCTATGGAGAAGTTGAAGGTGATTCAAGAGAGGCTGAAGGCTGCCCAAAGTCTCCAAAAGTCCTATGAGGATGTTAGGCATTAAGAATTGGAGTTTGAGGTTGGAGATAAGGTTTTCCTCAAGATATCTCCCATGAATAGAGTAGTGTGGTTTGGTAAGAAGGGTAAGCTCAGTCCTTAGTATGTTGGTCCATATGAGGTTTTGCAGAGAATTAGTAATGTTGCTTATGAACTGGAGTTTCCTTCTAGCTTGAGCTTGGTTCATCTAGTCTTTCATATTTCCATGTTGAGGAAGTGCGTTGGTGATCCTTCTTCGGTTGTTCCTTTGGAAGGATTGGGTATCACAGATTATTTATCTTATGAAGAAATCTTGGTTGAGATTTTGGATAGGCAGGTTCATCGGTGGCAGACAAAGGATGTGGTTTCAGTTAAGGTTTTTTGGCGGAACCATAAGGTGGAAGAAGCTATATGGGAAGCGGAGGAGGATATAAAGTCTAAATATCCGCATTTGTTTTCTGGTCCTGGGATTCGTGTGGAAGGTATGTGTCTTCAACACTTCTTTATTTTCTAAGTTTGTTAAAGGAAAGATTAATATCTTTGCCTCTTTTGTTTCAAACTTTGTTAAAGATTGGAAATATATTTGATAATGCAAATGAGTCATACGTGTGGTTCCGCTACCTTAACCGTCATTCGGAGATGAATGTTTCTAGTGATGAGACTGAAACACCCTGGTTTCTAGAACTTAGAAAATTTCATAGAATTCTGGTCTCTAGACCCAATATGACTCAAGGGTACGAGCCATATGTTGGGGTACGGATGGAATGGTCCATTCTTATGCTGAAAAGTGTTGGTTGGTGGGATGTATTTTGGATACGACTTAGGGGTACGAGTCGTATTGGAGGGTACGAATTATTTGTTTCATTAACTTAATATTAGACTTGGTTACTTAGGTTGGATCTGAGTAAGAGTGGCTCACCATGAGTAGTAGGCCAGGGTACGAGTCGTACTTAGGACTCGTATGGTGGATAGTGTCTAAAGCTTTCTTAGGTTTAAATATGCCAGGGCTACGGATGAAGGTCACGAATCGTATGCTTTGGATACGACTTGGTTGGATGAGTCGTATGCTGGATAGTACTGGATCTAAGGGTTGAGGCTTAGGATACGAGTGGAGGGTACCATTCTTATTGAAAGGTATGACTTGTGAGGGTCAGTCGTACCCTTGTGATGGGATTTTGTACAACTTAAGTGGATGTATTCTGAACATTTCCCCACTTATCCTAATAAGGCCCCACGACTTCTAACTTACTTGAGAGGTTATTTACCCTATTATTCCATTCATTAACACTTAGAAACTCTTCAAAAACACTCTATAATTCTCTCAAAAGCATGTGGCTAAGATAAGCTAGGGTTTAACCTAGAGGATTGATTTAGGGATTGTCTTGGTGATTTGTTTCCTTCATCATCTTGGTTTAAGTCATTTTCTCTTCCCTTATTGTTAATTATAACTAGAAGTATGGTTTTTATGAATGTTTTCATGACTTCATTGATTGTATGATTTTGGTTTCCAAATATGAATTAGGGGTTTTGATATTAAATGGGTGGTTATGGTTTTTTATGGTTTTAATTATGCTTTATGTGCATTAATGGTGGTTATAGATAATTGAACTGCATGGGGGTGGTTTAATGGTAATTAGAATTGGTTTTAGTTATACTATGCCCCCAATGTGTTTGATAAAATGCATATAAGCAGGTTTTATTTGCATTAAGTACTTTTAATAGAACTCTTGCTTGTTTTAAAACTTGGTAAAGGAATTATGCATGGTTTAAATGGCTTGGAATGGAAAATGGATATCTCGTTATGCTTGTGGGGTAGATGGAATCCCCCATGTGGTTTAAGATGGTAAATGAAAGGTCACTTTGAAGTCCTCTTAAACCTATGTATGGTTGGCTATGGATAGTACTTGCAAGTATGTTCGGTATCGATACCACCACTAAATGGCCTTGGTAAATAAGTGGTAAATGGATTGATTGGTTGCTTGGTTATGATTTTAATTGGGCAATAATGGCGGGACATGTAGCAAAGCCGTGAAAGGTGGAGGTCCCGGGGTACCAAAACTGGAAACTCATATTTGCCAATATGAGGTTAGTCTTGGTGAACGTGTGCATGATGTCATACTTTATATTTGGGGGGTATACTAGTCGTCTCAAGTTTTCTACCCTGGTCATGTGGCTACACGTACTAGGGCCCTTTCAGCAAGGATGTGTAAACCCATATAGTCCGTGGGTGGTTTAGGATGATAAAGCTACAGCCCAGGTAAAGGTTTTAAAGGCATGCTAAACCCGGTCCCCTTTTTCGGCATATATATATATATGTATATATGGTTGTGTGCATATAGATGATTTTACTTGCTTTTATAAATGGCATTATTTTATCCTTATTTTGAGATCATGCTAGCGTTCACCGACTAACTTGTCTGCTGGCGATTAAAGTGGTGAATTCCATTTTTTGAGAAGGCTCAATTTCATATTATGGATATTTCTAGACACTTTGATTTTATTTTGGATATTGGTTTTGGCTAGGTTGGGGACATGTCCCAACTGGCTTTTATTACTCTTTTGGTTAGAGACTTTGTGGTACTATTATAGGTTGGAATGGGCGGGATCAGAATAGGTGTCAGCCTTAGCATTGGTATTGGTATTGAGGCTGGCATCATCAGACATAATTTCTCACTGTTCCATCATATTTTATTTTGGGATTAATTATATTATATTTTGGAACATCTTTGGTTATAGTCAAGTTTATGACCCTTGTTTTGGTATTGGTTTGGTATGGTCGGATTGTTGGTATAGGATGGTTGGACTCGATTGGGTTGGTCATGATTGTGATCTTATCCTAGAGTCTGCATGTGAACTATTACACTATCTTGTTATATGCTCTAAATTCAGCAAATCAGGGTAGGCAGCTAGAGGTTGAGTTGGGTAATGGGGGTGGTCTCCGATTTTGATTGGGATGCCCATTACAACAAAGCCCTCGATCGGGTCGCGTTAAAAAAATGCAGGACGGGAGCAACATGGCATAAGTAGAGGCTACAACAAGGTGCCCCATGCTGCAACCCCTAGGGTGTATGTTACGCCTCGCGCCGCAACCCTCAGGGCGTGCGCTAAGTCCTACCTAGTGACCCCTAAGGCACATTGGGTTGTACAATGCGACCCTCTTTTTCGAAGTGACATGTTCTTTTAAATCATGTCAAGGGGCTTGGGGGTATTCTCACCATGCAATTATATATAACCCAAGCCCGATTTTAAGTATTGGCCATGCATCTTTTGGAGCACTGAAGAGAGGATATGGGTTATTCTATTAGGGTTTATCTTTTGTAAACTCTAGCACTCTTTAATCTTTAGTATGAACACTTTGATTTCTTGGATGTTAATTTTAATCGTGGGTAGCTAAAGCTCCATAACTAGGGTTACGGGAGCCTTGATGAAATGTACATTCAAGGTTATGGGTTGTTGAATGTATAGTAAAGTTGTTTTGTATCATATTTTCTTCATTCTAATAAATTCTCATGGTTGCAAAATTGAGAGTGTGCCTTGAAACATAACTTGCTTGAACAAAGAAGTTGTTTTGGGGAAAAGAGAATAATGAGAAGAAATTAGAGTTCTTAATCTCTAATTTATAAATTGATGTCTTAACTGGATTAATCTCTTGGAGAATATGTGGCAATATCATGTCATCACCTTAAGTTTGAGAAAAATAAAGTGAATCCATCCTTGAAGGTTGGAAAACACCTAGATGGATATTTTATCTAAATTTCTTTATAATCACAAGTATAAGTATGAACTCGCATAACATATAGCTCGAAAAAAATTGAAATACCAAGATGAACATAACCCTAGTTTACTATTTCTCTATTGTTAACACATTATAAGAAGATACTAGTGTTTACTAAACTGTGATTTCTCAATTAATATTTCAACCAAAACCCCCTAATCTGAAGAAACTTATAATTAAAAGTTTATTAATCTGCATATAACTTAATTAGCACCTTATTCCCTGTGGGATTCGACCCCAAACTTTGTTGGGTTATGTATTTGACAATGACCACTTAGACTCTTTTTGGGGAGTTATAGTTTTGGCGTATCAACATCCCATCCTTATTAACCTGGACCTGCATTCATCAATAATGTCATTATAGAAGGGGGTCCCTTCTTTCAACATTTTAATGACATACATGATTCAATGGAAAGGTAGTTATTATTCTCACTAATACTTAACCCTTGATTTAGGGCTATAAGCTCTAATTGGTACAACATAACCTGAAAGGAAGCCATTCCTAATAGGAAGTTTCCCTATAGAGTGTATATATACTTTTTCTACCTTTCAAACTTGAAAGACTTATGTCGCATAGCAGATAGACTTGTTCAGTTCGTGATCCCTACTTTACTTCTATTCCATTCCTTTCGACTTGCACCTGTGTCAAAAGTTTGACTCAACGCAAGTTTGTTCGCTCAATCAAATGTTAGTAGCACGAATAAAGATTTTAGTGAACCCAATGATCCATTCACTGTTATGATTTTTGATTACCCCTCCAATGCCTCCTACTAGGATTACCCAATTAAGACCCATTAGAGTTCAATTTAAAATGTCCACTTTTGAGGGATCCACTTGGTACTAACAATGGTCATTGGTCGACTAATAGTTTTATTGGTTAAAAAGTGACTGAACTCCACCGCCTCAACATAAGCCTGAGGAAAAGAGAACTTTTGAGTGTTGTGGTTGAAATTATTATGGTTTTTGTTCTTCCATATTATCCATCGATAGTATTAAAGAAGTTTAGTCCACAACAATAGGTTATCATAAGATTTATTTCGAGTTTGTTTACAGGTGGTAATCCAATTTGGAGAGAATAAACTAGAGAGTGTAACCTTAGAGGGTTTATTGGCCTTATCAAGGAGATCTTTCCCAAATTCTTGAGTGAAGGGGCATTCAAAAAAATATGATTGGCATTGTTAGTGGGGTGGTTACAGATTTGGCAATTTGGATTTATTGCGAGCCCTATTCTAAATAGGTTGTAATTTGAAGGAAGCCAGTCATGATGAAGAAGCCAGAGAAAGAATTTAACTTTGTTAGGGGTATGGAGTCTCCAAATCCAGTTGAAGTCTAATCCAAATCTATCAGGTTCCCTCTATCCCTTGTTGGCAAGGTATTAGTCTGCAGAACTATAGAAAAATTGACCATTGCCCTTAAGGCTCAATAAAGGGGTGTCTTTCTGGATCCTGGCACTAGGAAAGAAAGAACTATTAATCTGATGCTTAAGGTCCTGAGGTATTTCTATGGAATGAGCCTCAAACTTCCAAGAGTTGTTCTGCCAAATATCAGAGAGTTTAATGTCTACATCCATGTGGTTAAAGGGTCCAAAGATGATGTCTCTTAATGCTGGTTTGTGAGTATCCACTTATACATCCAGAATCTAATATCCTAGCCATATTTGACACTCCAGGTATCGGGTTCATTATAGGTTTGTCATCCCTTAAGGAGCCCTTTCTAGGTCCTAGAAGCAGATAGTGGTCTTTTCATTCCATCCTTGTTGTACTTGGATCTAAGCATTTTGACCCAAAGATTTGAAGAGTTTTTCATAAATCTCCAAACTAGGCTCATGAGAAGAGCATTATTATTTATGGTGGCCTTTGGATGCCCAAACCCCATTTTTTGGGGGGAGTGTAATAGTGTTCCAGGAGACTACGAGCATCTTTCTTTTTTCATTGGTAGAACCCCAGATAAAGTTTCTTTAGATTCTATCTATAAGCTTGTGGACCTTTTTAGTAATGGTGATGAATTGCATGATGTGATTTTGGGTGCTATTAAGAGAGGCTTTGGCAAGGGTAGTTCTCTAAGTCATGTTCAAGAATTCGATCTTTCAACTACTAAGCTTAGCATTAAGGAAATCTAGGATAAATTAGAATTCACTATTTTTGGGCTTCTGGTGGAAGATGGAGAAACCCAAGTATTTACCAAAGACTTTCTTGGATTTGATATTTAGGCATTATGTCGGAAATTCTCTATCCTCCTTAGAGTAGTTTTGAGAGAAAATGACCTTAGATTTGGTGGAATTGATCCTCTGACCAGAGTGGTGACTGAAGCTATTTAAGGTGGTCATGATGGTTTGGTAGTGATTAACATTGCTTTGGTGAAACGGGTAAGATCGTCAGTAAAGAAAATATGGGATATTTTAGGCCCATTTTTGCTGATTGAAATGGGAGTCCAGTTAAGGAGATCAACCTCATGGTCTATTCTTCTAGACAAGATCTCTGTGCACATAATAAAAATATAAGGGGAAATGGCGTCTCCTTTTCTGATTCCCCTGGAAGGCTTGAAGAATTCAGTTTTACCTCCATTTACAATAATGAAAATGATAGAGATAGAAATACAAAACATAATAAAATTAGCCATTTTGGGAAGGAAGTTGAAGAATTAAAGGTTTTGCCTAATGAAAGCCCATTCTATCCTATCAAAGGCCTTATTAAGATCAACTTTGAGTACCATATTGGCCTGCTTGCCTCTCATCTTTGAGAAGTAGGTGATGTATTCCTAAATAATGATAGCATTATTAAAAGCTCTCCTATTGGATAAGAAGCTAGACTAGCTAGGACTAAGAAGATTGACAAGATGGGGTTTCATCCTATTAGCAATAATCTTGGTAATAATCTTATACTGGATGTTGCAAAGGCCAATAGGTCTGAATTTCCTCAAGTTGATGGCATTGGTACTCTTAGGGATTAGACAAATTTAGGTAGTACTCACTTTGTCCTCCATAATGCCAGTAGTAAAGGTATCTTTATAGAACTGGATTACCAAGGGGCCTATGATGTCCTAGTATTTCTGATAAAGAAAGGGGTAGATTCCATCAGGTTCAGGTGTCTTGGTTGTCTTAAAAGAGAAGAAAACTCTTTTTATTTTCTCTGGATCAGGGATAGACTCTAGACCTGGATGTCTAGTAGGATTCATATAACCTCTAGTGGAGGGATTTTTTGGTACTTCAATAGGGAGGAAGAGTGCTCAGTAATGAAGAGGTTATTATAGAATCTGAAGATACTATCTTTGATTTCCTATGAAGTATTAGCCTAGTTCCCAGAATCATCGTTTAAGAAGTTGATCCTATTTCTCCTTCTCCTGTTGAGGGTAGAAATATAGAAGAATGTAGTGCTACTATCCCCATCAGCAAGCCAATTGATTCTAGATTTCAGTTTTCAGAATTCCTGCTCTTATTTGAGGATGTCACTAAATTCCTTGGTGAGATGAAATTATAGCCCCTGGAGGAAGGAACTGTGGGGATAGTCAGGTGACTTTTGGATGCAAGATAGTCTGGATAAGAGTTGATTTTTCTTCTGGAAGATGTTATTAAAAACCTTTTTATTCCAGATTGTGATATTAGCCTCAAAGTAGGAAATGGCTTGGGTGAGGTTAGGCTGAAATCAAAGGAATTTCTAACCGTCAGAGGGAAAAAGGGGCGAGAGCATCATATAGTTTCCATTCTAAATAGCTTAGTGGAGATCATGTTGTGTTTAGTGAGGTTAATTAGTAGAGATCATGTGGTGTTTAGTGAGGTTAGTCAAAAGAGGAGAAGGATCAGAGTGAGTTCTAGAAATATAGGTGACAGTAGCTTTAGGAAAAAGCTTAATCCATGAATCATTGGCTAGACATTTATCTAGCCTTTCAAGGATTAAAACATGTCTATTCCTGTATCTTTTGTTAGACCAGGTAAACCTACTACCCTTAAAACCTAATTCAATAAGTTCATAGTGATTTATGCACTTCCAAAAGTAAATAGCCCTATTATAGTTGATGTTATTCTCCCAAACTTTTCAGAGGATTTAAGAATCTCATTAAAATCACCTCCCACTAACCAGACATTGTTAGGAGTCTCTAATGGAGTTATCAAAGTTTATAAGTTGATTCCAGAGGTTTCTCCCACTACCAGAAATTCACATTTTTTGACTGCAAGTTTCGACTACAAAAATTAAGTCAGTAAATTCCGACTACTTCAGCCGAAAATTTTAATTTTTAATTTTTTTTTTATAAAATATTTCTCCGATACTATTTTTGACAATAATAATCATAAGATTTGGCAGAAAATTTTCGAAAATATATATTCCGACTACAGTAGTCGGGCAAGACATATGAAAATTGTCGGCATTCATTTGACCAAACTTATTGATCATTTTGGTCAAAATATTTTAAGAATATTAATCAACAATAAAATTACAATCTGATATTTGTAGTAAAATTTTTTATAAATATTTAATTAAATGTATGATTAAAAATATATGTCGACTAATGTAGTCGAAGTTATTAAATAATTAAATTTACACCCGACCGTTGTAGTCACAAATATTAAATAATTAAATATATTTAGTTTATACCCGACTACAGTAGTCGGAGAATTATATTTTTTTATTAAATAATTATATAAAATTTCTTTTCTATTATATAAAAGAGGCGGTTTCGACCACCTCTCATGCAATTACTAAAAAATCTCTCCACTCCCACTTAATTATATATCATGCCCTAATATATAATAATTTCATTGTTTCATCATAATGGTTTAAATATTTAATATATTCTATTAATTTATATTAATTAATTATAACTACATATTGGAAGTAAAATTTTTTTATTTATTTAATTGGCTATCATGTTCAAAACTAATTTGTTACCACGAATCACAACAATTAATAACTTAAATATTTAAACGACATATATAAATTTTATTAACTCTAATTATTTTAGCAATGCCACATAAATTGACATAAAAGAAAAAGTACTGCAAATCATAACAATTAACAACTTAAAAACTTAAAAGACATATAAAATTTTAGTTGATTCTCAAAATTGTATCAAAGCCACATAAATTGGGACACAAGGAGTAAATATATTACTTGATAATTACGTAAAAATTATTATAAATCACAATAATTAACAAGTTAAAATACTTTTTTAAAAATAAATAAAAGTTCTATTCAACTCTTAAAATTTTATCGGTGCACCATAAATCATGAAAAAATAAAAAATTACCTTAATTAATTGTAACTAAATATTTAAAGTAAATCAATTTTATTATTTTAATTGACTTTTATATAAAAAATTAATATTTTTATTTATTTATTTTAGTAAATTTAAATTTTAAAATTAGTTTTTTCTTATATAGAAATACTAATATTTAAACTTAACTTTAAATTTTTAAAATAATAAATTTAATTTAATACAAAAATTTCTAATGAATATTTTCTTAGAATTTGTGTTGGGTCAATATGTATCAAGTTAAAAATAAATAAAGAAAAATATATAGTAAAATTTTATTATTGTGAAAGATAAGTATAATGCACTATCCAATAATGTTTAATGATATCATATTTTGCATATGCAAATATAGCATTCCGTATTTAATTAATATACTATTCGGTGAATTATCGATGATTACAATTGGATATGATAAAATTATATTAATTTTTATAGTAATAACATAATTAATCACTCTTAATTAATTATTATGAGTCATCTAGGTATTAAGAAAATAAATAATATTTAATGAAAAATAAAATAGACATAAAATACGGAATTAACTCTTAATGTTTTAAATTAAATTTTCGTCTTTCGAACGATGATTTTACTATATCACCCCTTATTATAAGTCATTTATGTATTAGAAAAATAAGAATAACAAAATGATATGTCAACATAAAATATTTGATTGACTATCAAAATTATATTAGTGCCACGTAAATTGAGACGGGACAGAAGAAGATATAAAGCAACATATATTATTTGAAAATAAATAAAAAGTACTGTAAATAACAATAATTAACAAAAAAATTTTAAAAGATTGATTGATTTCTGCTGCTTCAATCGTAATTTTAATGTATCACCCGCAATTAATTATTATAAGTCATTATGTATTAAAAAATTAATAATATTGAATCCATGATTTTACTATGTATTTAATATATATATATATATATATATATATGTATGTATATTATATATATATACTATGAATAAAAATTTTCATGATATTATAAAAATAAAAATTAAAATTACTACATATACTCAAAGGGCAAAAAAGTAAAAACACACAAGAGATAAATGTAGAGAAATCAAGAAGTACCAAATAGATTATTAACATTTGTAACATTCAACATATTTCTAAATGTTTTCAAATTCTTCTTGAATCAACACATACACATAATAAAAATAATAAATAATAAATAATAATAATTACATTTTACTATATCACCTCAAATTAATTATTATGGTCATTTAAGCATAGTGCCACTTAAGTTGAAATAGAAAAATATTATAAATCACAATGATAAAAAATTTAAATTATTTAAAAAATATAATTGGCTATCGTCGACTCTAGACAAGGAGAGTAGCATATATTATTCAAAAATTACATAAAAAGTATTATAAATTACAATAGTTAACAATTTAAAATACCTAAAAATAATTTAATATGTTATATATTTTAAAATAATTACATAAAAAATATTAGAAATCACAATAATTAACAACTTAAAAAATTTAAAGATATAAAATATTTGGTCGATTCTTGAAATTATATTAGTGTCACTGAAATTGGAATAGAAAAAAAGTATTATAAATCACAATAATTGAAAATTTAAATTATTTTTAAAATATAATTGACTATCAATGCCATAAAAATTTAGATAAGAAAAGTAAGTATATTAAATTGAAAATTACATAAAAAATATTATAAATTATAATAGTTAACAACTTAAATTATTTAAATACATATTAAAATAACATATATTGAACTCATGCTAAATTTTGGATGAATCCTAAAAAAATTTATACAATCGTTTTATTAAAAATATTTATTTAAATATATCAAAATTAAAAAATTAAAAAGATAAATATATATCTTTAATGTTGGGCTCATGCTGAGACGTATCTTGCACTATAAAATATACATTAAACTGCCTCTGTCACTGCCCCCTCCCCCTCTCTCTAAAAACTAGGGTGGCACTACCCTTTCTCATTGCCTTCTCTCTCTCTCAACGGTGATGACGGTGTAGTGGTGACGGCAACGGTGAGGTAGTGAAGGCACTACGATGGTGAGTGCCTATTTGAGTTCTGTTGTTTTTTCCCATTAGGTTTTAGATTTCCCCACAGTGAACTGTGTGTTTCAATATCTTTTGCGATTGGCCGAGAAATTGGTAGGCTGCCCAAGATCCTCAACCAGTTGTGTGATCAATGTTTATCTTTAGTTATTGATTTAGTGTTGGTGAAATATTGAATATCTCTATGTAACTAATAACTATTTGTACGTGTTTTCTGGTCATTATGATATACCAAATGTTATGATTGTTGGGTTTGTGATGTGCTTTTCTTTGTGCATTCTTGATGTTGTGTATGTCTTTCGGAATTCCTATCTCCCTAGATGAAATGATAATTAGTCTCATGAAATGTTGTGTTTCGCAAAATGTGTCAATGACGACAAGGTATTATTACTGGGTGGCAGTACCTTTTAGTCATTTTCTAGGAAGGAAGAGGTTTGTACTGTGTTTATCTCATATGTGGTGTATTTATCAGGCAGATTCTAGTTGGGGTGAAATAGCTAATTACTAGGGGTTGTAAGAAATTTGTGGAAAATAGCTTTCTCAATAATCCCATGTTAAAGAGACTTCATCCAAAAAAAATAAAATAATCCCATGTTAAAGAGTTATTGATATCTTTTATCCCCTTGTGAGTTTTGTTGAACAGGGTTTTATTGTAGATCAGTCTCCCTTTAGTAATTGTCTAGTGGTAGATGCAAATGTGGTAGAGCTATAAGCATGTCTCCATTTAGTAATACAGGAAAGAAACGAGCAAAGATAGGGAGATGACACCTAGTTACTGGAATTTTGATTGTCAAGTGGTAGATACAGATGTGATTAGTACTGAATTTATTAACTGTGTCTTTTTTATATGTCTTGATTGACTTTGTTTGACTGATATTTTTCATGACTCCGTTTATTTGGTTCACTTAGTGTATTTTTATAGATTTTGTGTTTTACAAAGGACTATATTCTGCTAAATTTTGAAATACCAACTTCAGGGGCAGTTAATTTTTATGGAATTGCTAAAAGGTGAAGCTACGTTTTTTAGAGACGTAATATCTCAAAAACTATAGGTTTATTGAAGCTCTTAGATTAATAGTGATGGTTGTTCTAAACATGACGTATATGGATAAAAACCTACAGCAATGGACCTTATCCTTCCATGATTAGTGTTGATGTTGTTATTATGTATAGTTAAATGGAAAATAGCTCCCGTGACCTGGTTCAGAGAGAGCTGGTTTTTCTTATGATTATTGTTGCTGATTTTGCATATCTTATGTTTTGTTTAAAGTAACACCAGGCGATTGTCCTTACTGGAAATTCAGTGGAGATTCTGTTTTGTCCCTCTTTATTTTAAGACTAAATGCAGATATTACAGTACCCTTTTCACCAGGCGTCCCATCATCCAATAGTTTTCTCTATCATATGATATAGCAAGAGGCGGATTTAAGATTTAAGCTTTATGAATTCAATCTTAAGGTTCTTAGTATGTCTACTGTTTGTTGCAATTCATAAACTTATGCCCTGGAGTAAAAAATATTGGGTTCAAATGAACCCGATAACGCTACTCTACTTCCACTATGGGATATAGCCTTCTCTTTTTTTAAACCTTCAAGATAACAAAGATGTATAATCTTTTGGCTTTTTCAAGTGTAAAGGATGTGTCTATCTTATAATTACAGTATTAGTTTGACATATGAAATGATTAGCAAAAGTTTGTTATGTTGCAACTAAGCAACTGCTCTTGTTATATTAAAGTTTTGATGAAAGGGAAAAAGTTCAGATATACCCATGACATTTGTGATTTATATTACATCGGCCCTTCGTTTAACTTTTGGTACATGAAAGTCTACTCTATTGTCTTTCCTCTCAAAAGAAATATAATTTAAAAGAAGAGACGAGAACCTCAGCTGTTTATGTAAACTAGTATAAGATTTCAGAAGTTTCTTATTTCATTCATTGAAGAACTTTTACATTCAAATCTAATTATGATTTGTTCTTTACTCATTCTAAAGTATCAGCTCGTCTCTGACAGTGATTCTTTTGCTTTTATCTTTGTCTTTCAGGTTGACGCTGAAGAACACCTGAGATATCTTAGATGCACTCTGTTTCTAGTGTTTCTTACTTTGTCTTCTTCAAGGTAACTCATAGGAATTTTCTTTCCTTGCCCAAGTACTATTTTTGTTAGGAGTGAATTGCCTCCACTTTATTCATTTCCTATTCTTTAAGAAATGAACAACCGAGGGTAGATTCGTCTATTAAAAGAAAAATATATCTTCAATGAGTCTGCTATCAATCATATTTCAGAAAGTGAAAATTCATCGAGTTGAGTTGTAGTAATGTACTTGGATTATGGTATTTTTGGTGATTTCACAGGTGTTGTCCACAAATTTTTGTTAACCGAAAAAAACTTACCATGTAATTTCTTTGAAAACCACCTTTTCTTTCTCTAGTTTTTGGAAGACTAGCACTATTAAAAATCTGTTTTCAACTGCTATGAAGATTCTAGACATGATCTTTTCTTAAACCAACAAGTAGTAAACGTTGACATCATCCATTCGCTGTCCAGTGTTCATTGATCCTATAACTATTGTTGGTGTTTTTTTTTCAGTTGTTGTTTTGGTTCTTTTGTTTTTGTTTCTCTTCATTATTGTTATTGTTGTCGTTCTTGTGTATATGGAAAATGCAGATCATACATGGATGTATAATAGAACTTATCTTAATCGTGCGGGGTTGAGGGAGGAATATAAAGATGGAGTAGCTGTATTTATTGCTAAAGCAATGACGCTTTATGATTTTCTTATTGAAGGGACAATTAGGTGTCTTTGTTTTGAAATGCAAGTGTGCCCAGTTATTGAGTCCAGATCTTGTTAAGTTACATCTGTGTAAGAAAGGATTTATGTTGAATTATACGGTATGGATAGCTCATGGAGAGAATATTATTGCTAATAATTTTGCTATTCAAAATTTATTTGGTGGAAAGAGAAGTTCCATAAGAGAGAATAATGTTGAAAGTTCTCAATATAATGAGATGGTCAGAGATGCTTTTGGGACAAACTCATGGTCTCAAAATGAACCAAATGATGGGGCTAAGCGCTAAACAGTTAAAGGAGGCTAATCATCCATTGTATGAAGGGTCAGTGCATTCCAAGTTATCTGTTGCAGTTAGGTTACTAAGTATTAAGTCAAATAATTCTATTTCTCAAGATGTCGTGAATTCTATCATTGGACTGATGAATGAACTTAACCCAAATAAACTTGACTTACCCAAAGATTTCTACATAACAAAGAAGTTGGTTTCTAAGTTACGACTTTTATCAGAGAGGGTTCACTATTGTGAGAATGGTTGCATGTTACTATATAACGAAGATGTAAATTTAGAACATTGCAAATTTTATAACCAACCTTGTTATAAAGAAGTCACACATGCCAAAGGAAAGAAGACTCCGGTGAAGTGGATGTATTCCTTACCCCTTATGCCACTGTTAAAGAGGTTGTATGCATTAATGAGCTTTGCCCCTTATATGAGATAACACTATGAACATAAAAGACCACCTGGTGTTTTATGTCATCTGTTAGGTGGAGGAGCATGGAAGCATTTTGATAGTGTGTATCTAGATTTTGCTAGTGAACCAAGAAACATTAGGTTGGGATTATCTACTGATGGATTCACTCCATTTTCTGTCTTAGCTACACCATATTCATGTTGGCCAGTGTTTGTGACTCCTTGTAATCTCCAGCCTGAAGTTGTGTATGAAAAGTCCATATATATCTCTAACTTGCATTATTCCAGGTCCTCGCAATCAAAAAGTTTTGATTGATGTATATCTGCAGCCATTGATTGATGAATTGAACTTATTGTGGCAAAAAGGTGTGGAAGCATATGATGTATCAATCAAACAAAACTTTAGATTATGTGTTGCTTTGATGTGGACTATAAATGACGTTCGTTCTTATGAAATGTTGTCTGGGTGGTCAACTTTGGGCAAGTTAGATTGCCCTTGTTGTATGGAAGACACAAAAGCATTTACTTTGAAACATGGGGGTAAGAACTCATGGTTTGACTGTCACCATCAATTCTTGCCAATGCAACATGAGTTTCGGAGAAATACTAGTGATTTTATGAAGAATAAAAGTCTGATTTTTAGGAGCCACCGCCAATCATATTGCGAGAAGAAATTTGGGATACAGTGAGGAATCTACCTAAGGTAACAGAGTCTTACAGGTATGGTGTTACACATAATTGGACTAAACGAAGCATATTTTGGGAGTTAGATTACTGGAATGCATAATCTTCTGCCTCAAAATCTAGATGCCATGAATATTGAGAAAAACTTTTTTGACAACTTGTTTAGTTCTGTGATGGATGTAAGCAACAAAGTAAAAGATAAGTTGAAGGCCGGGATGGACTTAAAGGAATATTGTTGGCGCAGTGAGTTGTACCTGACATACTTAAACAATAAGATTTAGAAGCCCAAGGCCAGTTACACACTATGTTGCTCGGACTCTGCAGTTTTGCTGCTGAACCCGTCCCGACACGAGACGGACGCGGGTGCTGGTGCTTCCGCCGTGTTCGATTCAATCAAACAATGTCAGATACGTTGACCAAATTCAAGAAGAAATTTGAGGGAAAATATTGATAATAGACCAGCGGCTTACCTAAAAAAATTTTGATCGACGACTTCACCGGCAACTGTAAAGTTGACAAACAGAGACAGTGTTGTCGATATGCATCGGCGACGGCGACAAACAACGAAAACCAGTAGATGACGACGAAAAATAGTAGATGGTGTGAATGTGCGACAACAACAAAAATAGTAGAAGTTGACCAACGGCGACGACACATTTAATTAAAAATAAATGTCAGTTCATTGGGTCTGTTCAATTTTATTAAATTGTGATTTATTTTTATTTTTTAATAAAATCTATCAAATATACCTAATTATATAGGTCGGTTCAGATACTAATTTTATTTAACCCTAGTTATTTTTTTAAAAAAATTTAATACTAAATATATATATATATATATGTATAAGCAGTTACGTAATATGGTAACCTAATTAAAAAGTAAAATTAAAGACAAAAGTAACTAAAAATAGTAAAGTAACTAAAAAAAAGTATTTTTATAATATCTTTATAATTCTATGTTTATAAGCTGAATCCCCGCACCCGTATCCATACTCAGATTTGCACCCCAGAATCTTAAAATTTATATTTTGATGAATCCGACTCTGCGATCCGCACCCGTCTCGGTTACCTGCACCCGAGTCCGAGCAAATTAGGTTACACATTCACTTTGGCTGATAGAAGAGTGATTTGTGATTGGGTTAATAATTTGAGAATGCTAGATAGATATGCATCAAATTATCTAGGTGCATTGACAAAAAGGAAAGGAAGTTGATCTCTGTGAAGAGCCATGACTGTTACATTTTCATAGAGTCATTGATGCCTATTGCATTCAGTGCATTGCCTGATAGAATATCGAAGCCCATAACACAGATAAGCTTATTTTTCAAAGTTTTGTGTTCTAACACATTAAGGGAAGAGAACTTGTCTTTGATGGATATCAACATTTGCAAGTTGGCAAAAAAAAATTCCTCCTGGTTTTTTTTATGTTATGAAGCATCTTACAATTCACCTTGTGCAAGAGGCACGACTTGGAGGGCCTATTCAGTGTAGATGGATGTATCTCTTTAAAAGGTATTAACTTTTAACATTTACCTTTATGTGTTTTAATTGAACATTATTTCATCTAAAAGATCATACTGTGCTGGATTATTGGCAAATATAAGCGGATCATAAAAAATAGATCTTGAATTGAAGGATCAATATGTGATGCTTATTTGGTTAAAAAGACCTCTTATTTTTGTTTGTATTATTTTGAACATGAAGTACCATGTCTGAGAAACCAACCTAATAGGCATGATGATGGACACAATATAGATCTTTCAGCATCACCATTTTCAATATTCAATCAACCAGGTAAAGGAAGTCCGTAACTTGGTCCAGTTCGATATTTGAATGAGGTGGAGCTTAAGTCAGCTACAACACATAGATTATTAAATTGTCCCGAGATCCTACCTTTTATAAGTGAGTATATTTATATTAACGACAATCATTCAAGGTCTATCTAAGCTTAACTAATGAAAGTCATAACATTGTCGGATAGCTACTTTATGGCTTTACACGGGCATGCTGTTGTTTATCCTATGTTTTTGGTTTGGTTTAGAAAATATGTAAGTGTAACTTTAATATTTAACACGATTTACTTTTATGTAAATTTAAATTCTAACATTTCTTGAACTTTTTATAGGTTTGTAATCCAGTTAATTATGATCCAAATGACCAATTTTTATGTGATATAGCTTGGGGACCTGATGAAGTCAGACACCTTTCTAAGTACTCTGTCAATGGGTACAAATTTCATACAGAAGAGTTCTCTGAGTGCAAGAAAACCAACAATAGTGGGGTGTGGGTGAAAGGTGATAGTGGTGTTGATTATTATGGTGTGCTTCAAGAGATTTTAGAACTTAATTATAATGTTGGTTGGCCAAAGAAAAAGTTAGTACTCTTTTGGTGTAAGTGGTATGATCCTACGTCTAGGTTAGGTACAAAGGTGCACCCTTAGTACAAAATAGCTGAAATTAAGTGTACAAAGGAGTATGGACTCTATGATCCATTTGTTATTACACAAAATATTAAACAAGTGTATTACGCTCCTTATCCTTTGTGTAAGAATAAATTTACATAGCGGGTAGTTATAAAAACAAAGCCCGTGGGTAGAGTTGAAATAGAGGATGCATTGGATGTAGCATATTAGAATGACATTTCAAGTATTGAAGAAAGGGTGGGTGATGAATTAGCAGGTGAGTTGCAGCATAGCGAAGGCCTATATGAAGAATTTGATCCTTTTGAACTCAGACTGAATGTTAATAATTATGAAGAAGGAACATCTGGGGCAAACGACGAGGAAGATCCAATCGATGAAAATGAAATAAGTGAGGAAGAGTCAACAACAACAACAAACCCAGTGTATTCCCACCTAGTGGGGTCTGGGAGGGGGTAAGATGTACGCAGTCCATACCTCTACCTCTAAGTGAGGAAGAGTCACTTGATGAAAATTAAACAGAGTTACTTGATGAAAATGAAACAAGTGATGAGGAAGAATTGATGAAGGACTATGAATCAAGCGATGAGGAAGAATTGATGAATGACTATGAAATAAGAGATGAGGATTGAGTTGTTATTAATAGTAGTAATGTGTAGTAATAGGGTTTTGAATTATATTTTAGCTACTATTTTTTGCTATTTTACTTAACAATATAGTGTCTTTTCTTTGTTAACATTTGTAGTGCCAGTAAGAACATTTCTGGTTGTTTGATTAAATAGCAGTGGTGAATTTCTGTAGTTTACGTGTGTGGTTTGTTTTGTTCAATTGGTACTACTTAACTATATTGCATTCATCCATTATTTTAAGATTTTTAAAATGATGGAAAAGCATAAATGTTTTAATTGTTTTAATGGTTGAGAAATCATAGCTGTTGTTCCTTGCAGGCATAAAGTAACTATTTTCATTCATTACACAACGAATTTGTATGTCTAATTTTTCTTTCATGAGAAATAGGTTGTTTGCTAATTTTGTTGTTCTTTCTTTTTCAGGTGGTTACTAAAGAAATTTAATGGTATTAAAGAGTAATGGTAATGGATGGCATAAGAAAAGTAAGGAAGGACCTGATAATCCTCCTGCAGGTCAATATAGACCACCACCACCACCTGTTACCACAACTCCTCCACCAGCTACTACAAATCTTCCTCCTCCTCCTAGGTCAACTATTTCACTAGCAAATGCATTTTTCATGCCACCAACATCTGACCAATTCCATATCTCTTCTGCCCATAATAGTCTGCATAGTAGCTCTTCATCTGTGCCTTTGACATCATCCACACTTAGCCTTTCTTGATTGAGAAAGGGAGGTTCTAGCACTATCAATGGATGCTAGAAATGGAGGTTCTAGCATATCAACATCGCTATCCATTGATAGTGCTACAACAGCTGCTTCCCAAAACATGAAATTTAAAGAAGTATTAGAATATGACAATTACGGGATGCTAATTATCATCCATGATGGTGATGGGTAAGTAACCCTTATGTTTTTTCTTAATTTTTAAAATTTTCGAAAGCTAAGATGATTTAATGTAATTTTATTCGAGGTTCATTCCGCATATAGCACTGGGCATATGGTTATAGAAGCAATTATATCATTTTTCAATAAGCGGTGGGGTAGTTGGAACAAGATTCAATATGAAATCAGAATTCTAATGTAGAATCAGTTTATGGTATAATCAAAATTCAAAGAATTTACTATTTCATTATGCTGTGAAACTTGAAGTAAATAGGTTTTTCTAGTCCCTGAATCTTGGTATGCTTAACATTCGTTGCTAATTATTGAAGTATGATGAAGTAAATCATTGCAGTCCACTGGTGGTGATGTTTTTAGTTAACAAAAAAGAATTATCAACTTCATATTCAATAAGGATTTAGAAAGATTACCATAAATAAAAGAGCTGCCACTTTATTAATAGCTGTTAGTTGGTGCTATTGTTGCATACTATATGCCCACAACCTCAATGAGCTTCTTGGCTATTGCACTGGCATAAACAGTTAATCCTTCAAAAATCTGCATATTTTGAGTATTCGACAAAACACTAAATGACAAGCCTAGTGAAGTTACCATTCTAATTATGAGTTTTGTTCCATTTGAAGATTCAATTTCTTACTGAAATTCTATTTCCAAGGCGTTAGCAGCAGCCACATCTTGTTGGGAGGAATTGTGATGATATGTGTGTTGTTCTCGTATGGCAAAACATCTTCTGCTAGTCCACCATGTTGCACATGATGAGTAGCAGGATCAAAACAACCACTTTCGTTTGCATATATTTTCTTGGTTTTCTGTTGTACTTTTATAGACAACACAACAAAGGAGTAAGATGTCATTTTCAAGATTTCATTGTTCTGGGGGAAAAAGTAACTTTACCTAAACTTTTGGTACAATTAAGACCAGTTTTACTAAAGTTTGAGTCTTTAACTAGTCAACTTCATCAGATAAAACAAGGGAAGCTATGAACAGTTCCACAATATCAACAAGAAAAGATGAAACAGAAAAGGGAACAGTTCCATATTGCAGGTTCTAGTGATATTGCTATGCCTACTTGCTCTACTTTTCTTTTTTTCTAAAGTGGTCAGTTTAAAAAGTGATATCTATCTAAAAAGATTGTCAAAGACTCAGATGTCAAACGTTCTTTGCACCTGCTTCCTGATAATGTCAATCCATTAAACTATGCATTCATTTGGCTGGCAATCATTTTGATGTGGCTATGTAGGCTCACTTCTTAAATTTATTTTATAGTAATATGAAGATTTTATTAACTTGCAGCTATTTTATAAGCTATGCATTTGATTGCCTAAAGGTAGTTTTTCCTTTGTATCTATTAACTCATTTCATGACTTTATATTAAACTATTTTACAGGCAAAGTGTAGATGAAGGTCTTGTCATGAAAAAGAAACAGAAGCCATTTTCTAGTTGAAAGCATCTCTAAGAATCAAAGAACACTTGTATGAGGCCCAAAAAAAATTGCAAAAATCTGGTTGGCTTACGAAAGAAGTGTGGGTCAAGTTCTTGAAAATATGGGATACTTCGAAATATAAGGCGAAGAGGGAACGAGCAAAGGTAAATCGGGCCTATGAAACGGGTGGCTCGTTGTGTATCAGAGGTTCGATGAGTTTTGCTACCCACCAACGAAAATAGTACTTGACATACTAACATTCGTGCTAGCGATTCTATTTGACACGATATTCAAATATTGTTCACAAGTCTTGCCAAATTGGTAAGACTAATCTGTGTTCTTCAATCGTTTACAAATTGTTGGATTGGTAATACTATAACCAATTAACATATATCCATTATATATCCTAAGGGTGGTTTGTAAACAACACTCTGGAGCTTATCATCAATTGATTTATGTAGCTCAAACTGCAAGGGAAAGAAGCTGTCTTAAACTTGAATGACTTGCATGTAAAATGTGCAACATGATTAGAAGTTCAGTTTTCTATAGATGGTCAAATACTTCAGAATTTTTTTATGCACTAACTTATTAGCGCTGCTATTGCAGTCCAAATCATATTTTTAGAAATAAAGTATGGGTCAGCAGGATTATGAATCTATCACTGAAAAGACAAGGGGTCATTATTTCACAACAAGACTTAACCAATGCTTCTCTGGGATGATAAACTCATAATATGGTAATTTATTCCTTGTGATATTTATGGAACTCAAGATTTCTGGGTTAGTCGTTATGGTTTTGAATAAACAAAAATGGTAGATCATGAGCTGGAAACGCCTCTGAAGTTCGATGTATCATGTGCGCCATTTTTTAAGACAAAGGGTTGTATATATGTCACTTTAGATTTTGATTTCTAGTTGGTTGTTCCTTTTGAACGAGTACTCGTGTTATTTCACTGTCTGTTTTATTTAAGTTAAAAGCACTCCTGTCCATATCTGGTATCTTTTGTTTTTCTGTTACTGTGAATGGTGGACATAAAATCATGTAAATGTGCAACATGATTATATTTATGTATCATCAAGTGACTTGCTCGAAGAGTGTGTAAATTACTGGGGGATGTGAGATTTAATGGTGTAAGTGAATTTAAAATGTGCAACATGATTAGATGTTCAATTTTCTACTTCACATTCTTTATTTGAACTTGAATTCGCTGGAACTTCTAACCACAATTTAGGATTTGGGACGGACAGATTTCCTTTTGGATGGCTCAACTTGAAAATTTCTAAGCCATTTAAGATAGCATGGCTCAACTTGAAAATTTCTAAGCCATTTAAGATAGCATTTTCATACACAACTTTTATTTCCGTGTTAGGTCGCAATTCAAGTGACACATCTTTCTTGCCTCGTCAACCATTTGAATCTCTCACAAACACCACGTAGTCTGTGTACATTGGGACTCTCCAACCGCCACTCTATTGAATTGCATCACCCAGTTGATCTTCCATTTGGTTTCCAATGTATATATCAAAAACCCGATAGTTCCGTTCCTTAACTTCCAGCTGAATGTCACAAAAATAGAGCCTAAAAAGATGGTAAACCCAGATCTAGAGGGAATATCCAATCCAGGCTCTTGCTGTAATTAGCCATCATCCTAGAGGTTGTCTAGACTATGTTTAGCGCAGTGTAAGTCGGGGTTTTAAAAGTGTAAGTGATGTTGACATGTAAATGAGGAGTTTGATAGCCATATCCAACTACAAAGTCTTCATCTACTGCCCACACATGATACATGCATATATCCCTTGTGCTCGAAACCAAATTGCTCCCCACGTTCAGGCTGTACACATTTTCAAGAGCAATGTTATTATTGATGTAATAACGATTATTCTGCCCCGCCAACATGATGCCATCGCTATCTCCGCGGAGATAAAGATCAGTTGGCATGGAGACAATCTCGATCCCATTAACAAAAGCGTAAGAGTTTGGCAAAGGAGAAAAGGTTATATTTTTTGATGGTAAAGAAGACTGCACTATATTTTTGACTAATTAGAATATGTAGTCGGTACCTTGTGTTTCAATTTAAGCTTTTTCCTTACATCCTCACATGCTCACTATTTATGGGGCATGCAAATCCTGGAGTTCTTTTTAAAAGATTAGTTCTGGTGTTCTTTGAGAATCATCCTCACATTATATATATCCTACTAAATCCCTTTTAGAAATGAAAATATAGCGTATATAGGTATGATTCTGAGTTGTAAACTTATAATTCATTGCCTGGAAATGTTATCATTATCTAACAAATGTTATTCAGATTCTTGATGTAATGGATGCCAATGTGATTACAACTTTATCATAAGATCTCCCAAGGAACTTGTGCGGTTAAGACCTTATTTATGATTGTTGGTAGTGTATGTGCACCAGTGCCTAATAGCTGGTGGTAAAAATCAAGTACCTCACTTTCAATGTCATTCACTCTTCAAGTAATTATGGGATAATCGTTTTGAGAATAATTTGACTATTACTGAGTGCTTTCGGAGCTGATATATTCTTTGTTTTTCTGTTCTGAGCAATATAGAGTCTGTTAATGGTTCTAACCCTTTATTTTTTTTTTATGTATTGTCGATATTCTTGATTAAGCTCTCTAGTTTTATCCAAAAGTATCTCCTTGAAGGATTGTTTATCTTGAGCATCTGCTTCCTTAGTACATGTAGTAGGTGTGTGGATATTGTCATATTCCAGCAGGAACTCTATTCATTATTTGTTAAAAAAAACTCCATCATATCTCTTTATTGTGTATGGATTCAATCCTTGCCCCTATATATTTGTTATAGTTGCATGAGTACAAATATGTGACAATACAGGTTGTCATTTGTTTTCACTGTGTGACTTCAAAGATTTGGTGGCTACTGGTATCTCTTTTCTAAAATTTTGTAGCAATACTTAAATTGGGGAAAAAATGTAATTCTTATTAAGGCCTTCGAAGAGACGCATAAGAAGAAAGGGAAGGACAGTATAAGAGAAGATTGGGTCAAAATGCATGCTAAGGATACAAATGTAAGATAATAACTTTACATGCAGTATTTTCTTATTATTCAACTTAGTTTGTTTACATAATGACAAATTATTTTTCTTTCAAGAAGACTTCAAAAATGCACGGAAGATTGGCATCAAACCCAACGTGTTTTAGAGGATGGTACCATGGTCCAACCATCACCTGCATATATGACTAAAATATGGACAACTGTGACCGGTGGTCCAAAAAAAGGTTGAACCTACAGGCTTGTGGTTCTCCAATCCTCGAGTAGTCCTTCGTTGTTGCCCAACTCCTCTTCAAACTATGGAAGAAATTGAAGAGATGAGAAAGAAAATTGTAGAGTTGACGCAACAGTTTGCAGCTAATGATGCTAAATTTTCTAAGTTTGCTAAATTTGAGGAATTGGTCAAGAAGCACATGCCTCAAGTATTTGATGATGAGGAAGAGGGTGAATCTGATGATGATTAGATTGTAGTTGTCGTTTTTTGTTTCTGATTGTGACCTTTAGACTTAAAGTTCACTTGGAATGTTTAAAATATTTGACTCGATGTTTTTTTTTGGATTGTGATGTTATTTAGACTTAAAGTTCTCTTGGGATGTTTAAACTATTTGACTTGATGTTTGTTTTGGGTGTTTCAAATACTTACTCTATGTTTAAGTGGTGGAATTTTTAAATTTTGGTTGTGTTTGTAATTTTCAAATCCTATTGTAAAAAATACAGTGCGTATGTTGTTATCGTTTGTAATATGAGAGCAATGAAAACTAATTAAACAACCCTATTGCTGACAAAAAAAAAAAAAAAATTCAACTATGGTGGTCGGAAAAGTAAATACTTTTCTAGAAAAAAGTTAAGACTTTTGAGTATAGTGGTCGAAATATAAATTGAACAAATCAATATACCGACTATTGTATTCGAAATAAATATTTTACTAAATAATTATTTTATAATTTTTCGACTACAGTAAACAGAAAGATTTTATTTATTAAATAATTATTTATTAATCTTTCGACTGCACTAGCTAGAGTATTATTTTTATTTGATCATTTTATAATTTACATGTTGCAACTACTGTAGTCGGAAATGTTTTTCCAACAAGCTCTTTTTCTACTATCCTAAAACAGTCGAAAAGTTATCCGAAATTTCTTATTTTTCGACTATATTCCGACTGCATTATCTTTTGAAAAATTACAATTTTTTAGTAGTGTCCTTTCCCAAAACAATTACTAATATATATAGCACTGAATAACTAAGAAAAGAGTGGGTTGATAACTTGGACAACAATATGAATTCCTTGAGAGGAGATATTAATATCATTGATACTGATTTATCTTCATTCCACAAGATGACTAAACCTCCAGAACTTCTAATTGAGGGGTATTTGATTTTTTAGAGAATCCCAACTCTTCAGTCAACTGATTATGGTCACTCATTCTAGTTTCTAAAAGAGTTTGAATAGAGGGCTTGTGGATCCTAACTATGACTTTACAATGCCTCATCAATTTAGAATTGTTTGCACCCCTAGTGTTCCATATGATGCAGTTCATTATTGGGTTTGATGGTGTGAGTAAGTCCTATATGATCTCCTTGTCCTTTACCTAAGTGTATGGCAAGATCTTCTTCCCTGATCTCTTTCTTTTTTTGTACATTAAGGACATTATAGTTTAGTAGAAGTTGCCTATCATTGGGCCTAGAGAAGCTATTTCCAGGTCGAACAGCTTGACATCCTTGGTAATAAGGACTATGCCCATTTTTCTTACTATATCCTCTATTGTGAGATTAATGGCCTTCTAGGATTACTGATTTTGTTCTTCAGACCCTCAAGGAGGCAAAAATTGCCTTCATTTCCTTGTTTTTCTATCTTAAAGCCTCTAGTGTTTTCTTTCTCTAGCATTTCCATGGAAAAGCATGGAGTCGCTAGTGCTTGTAGGGACTCCTTTAGAAGTGGGGTAGGCCCAGAGTTTAGAGAAAAGGAGGCCCCTTCTCAGTAATGTGGCCATCTTTGGTGGAAAGAAAGGCATGAATTGACTGGTAAGGGTCATCTCTACATTTAGCATTTCGGGGTCAGAGGTCCTAGAGAGGTTTGATTGGTTAACTTTATTAGTATAGTCATCCATATGTTCTGCCCAAAGTTTTGAATCCCCTGACTCATCCCTTCTATTATCACTTGTGCTAGGTGATACAAGATGAAACTACGAAAACATAAACAACACACAAACACAAAAAATAATGAAACAAAATAAGACAAGTAAGGATAAAAAGAAAGTTAGATAGATTGACACAAATTGATAAAGAGAGGAAAATCAAAGGGTATATTAAACCCGGATACCTTCATATCAATTACCACAAGCACCAACCTCTTACGAGGACCTCACAGGAATGAAATCTTGAGCAACCCATGTTTCTCAATAATCCATAAGCTCCCAATATACACCCGCAAGTGTATCTCTCATTATCATTCATCCACTACCTTTAAAATAAAAAAGATCCTATCTAATTATACGACAAAAGCCATTTATTACAACTTGGGCCCAAAAGTGGAAAAGCCTAAATTGCCACACCTATGCTCTTCGAGGCCCAAGCTATCATCCAAATATAATGTTGCTCCTTGCTCCCTCGAATGGCATCATCAAATGTAATTCCTTCCCAAGATATCCTCCAATCACGTATATGCTTCCCTAGGATGATTAAGTCGTGGATCCTTGGGTTTGGTCCTTGAAGCATAAATTCCAAAAGAATGGAGCCAATTTGGCTTGTATCATCCTCTCTTTATTGAAGAGGATTCGTCCTTGAATCCAACTTCTTTATCGACTTGTTGTTGTACTTTCTAAGCTTGGAATTCTTTGGCAAGAACTCTGTGAGGCCTTCAAGCTCATTTTCATAAGACACCCTCCTTACATCTTTCTTTGAAACTACTTATTCATGATCCTGCACAAATGAAGAAGTGATACTAGGTAAAATACTAGTATCGTGGATAGTGGTCTTAATGTGGGAAGACTCGTTGCTTAATTGGACTTGGATTGGTTGAAAAATGTCTTGTGGAGCTTGGATTGTCTTTGTTTGGGTTGAGGGAACGTTTTCTTGAAGTCTTGGAACACAATTATGGTGAATAATCCCCGGGGTAGTGATAGTGAAAGTGTTTTGGGGACTAAGACGTCTCAAATTTTTCATCTTCCTTTTCAAGTGTGACCATTGCTCAATCCAATCATTCTTATCTTGTCTCAAAACCACAATGACTTCCACTAAGGTATAAAAGGGTGCTCCACCCATAGTTTGGTATATGGTAGGAAGGATATGCAGCAATTAAGGATGACTCATGTAAAAATAAAGGACTTGACTCAATGACACTAACGAAGAAAGAAATGATAAAACACACAAAGAATCAATAAAAGGAAAAAGACTCAAGAACTAACTAAGAAGTAAGGACTTGAATTCAAGAGTTAAACTAAGAAAATAATAGATAAAAGAAAGGAAAGACACAAGGAATTAATACACAAAGGAAGAACAAATCAAGAACTAATTAAACAACTAAGTAGTTTGAGTGTTAGTTGTTAATTAGTGTTAAGAATCAAAGAAGTGAAAGGAGGAATTAAGAGCTGAATATTATGGAATTAAACCTGAACAAATTGAGTTTTTGAAGTTGATATGTGTTCACAAGGGGTGGAGATGTGTTGAAGATGTATTAAGGCAACCTAGGCATACCTTGGGTGCATGTCACACGCGTGGTGGACTGTTTTGAGGTGTGGGAGCAGGTTGAGGGAAGGTTGGATGCAGGAGGGTGTTCCTTTACTGGTTGGACCTTCTTTGGATGTGTGGAAGCATCCCATGCGCAGGTCCAAGGCAGTCCAAACACAGGTCAACCGCCAGTGCACTTAAAGTACCATTTTTGTCCTCTTGTGGTCCCCCTTTGTCCTCTTCATTGGAATATTCTCTTGAATCTTCCAAAAGGTGCTTGTACAAACACCTTTGTATATCTTTTTCTTCACTTTTGAGGATCAAACACCACCTTTTGAAAAAGAATTAAGATGAAGATTTAAATCTTTCTCAAGAACACCAAGAACTTCAAAAATTTCTAACTTTTAAATCCTTGATCTGAATGGGATGAAATTTTGAACCAAAGCTCTTTTCCACCTCCAAATCACATTCCAAGCATCATTTTTCTTAAATTCACAACAAAAAATTCCAGATTTTAATATCCACTTTCAACCTTTAAACTTGTGCTTCTCAACAATGATAGATCCTCCGTTTTAACTCCGATTGAGCTCAAATTCAAGGTATAGACTCTAATAGTATAAGGAAACAAGAATCTAACACTAAAACAAAAGAAAGCAAAAATATCAAAGTCTCAAAATTGGACCTAAGTTAAAAAATGTGAATAGTGAATTTTTTTGGGGATTTTTTATTTATCAACATAAATAAAATCAAGATTGACTTTGTGGGAACGAAATCAAGTTCGGCTCTGATACCAAATGATACGAAATAAAAATACAGAAATGAAAATGATACAAAAATAAGAAAAACAATTGAAAACGAGACAAACAAGTAAAGGACAAAAAGGATAGATAGATTGACACAAATTGATGAAGAGAGGACAATTGAAGGGTATATTAAACTCTAAGACCTTCTTATCGATTATCAATAAGCACCAACCTCTTACGAGGACCTCACGAGAATGTAATACTGAGCAACCCACATCTATCACAAATCCATAAGCTCCTAACAATCTGAAAATAAACACTCGCAAGTGTAACTCAAACCATCATTCATCAACTGCGTCAAAAATGAAAATGATCCTAGCTATTTATAGGTCAAAGGCTATTTATTAAAACTTGAGCCCAAAAGTGACCCAAATACTAATTGGGTCCAAAAGTGTCCCAAAGCCTAAATCACTGCATTTCTATGCTCTTCGAGGCCCAAACTATCATCCAAATGCAATGTTGCTCCTTGCTCCATCACATGGCATCATAAAATATAGTTCCTTCCCAAGCTATCCTCAAATCACGTATATGCTTTTCTAGGATAATTAAGTCGTGAATCCTTAGGTATGGTCCTTAAATCATAAATCCCAAAAGAGTGGAGTCAATTTGTCTTGTATCACTAGGTAATGAGTATTCTAGATTATGATCTTCAATTTCCTTCCTACCATTCTAGCTAAAGTGGAATCACTTATGACAATAATCCCATTTCCAACTAAGAGGTTGGTTGGTGATCTATTGAGAGAGGTACTAAGGTGAAAGTCAAGGTTTTCATGGTCTGACTAGATTAGGGATTGGATATTTTATTCCATGGTTAGGAGATAAGCTTAGGCTAGTTTGGGAAAGAGGATTATTTTTGTGGGGGTGGGGGGAAGGGGGAAGGTGGAGGTAGACTTGACTGTTACCTCTAGCCGTAGTACATTGCAATGATGACCTACCTAATCCAGTTGTATCTTCAACTTTAGTCGTGTCAAGGTCTTTGACTTGACTAGCTGAAGTTGTTAGGTTCTTGGGAGAAGGAGCCTTCATATTGCTAATGGTGGATTGAGGCTGGTTCAAATTTTGAAAGGGAGTGGTTATCTTTTCCTCTGACAAAACTTTTTGATGGGAATGGTATTTTCCCTTAGACTTTGAGCTAAAAGGCTCATCAGTTAACCCTTTCATGGACTGAAGATTTTGAATAGTAAGAATTGGGCTGGGCATTAAAGTCCTTATTAAGGAAGCCCGTTTAGGTGTCTTTTAGTAAGTTACTAACTGCATTAGGCCCATAAGAGGTGAGATTTTTACTAGTGGGTTCAGGTTTCTGGATTAACAATCCAATTTCACCCTTATTATTATTGTATAGGCCCAAATCTTGTAAGGTCTCAGTCGTCACTACATAGCTCTTGCCTTCGACCTCTCTGGTCGAGGAGGAGTTTGGGGATCGACTTGGAGATTATGTAAGGGGACTTAACTGGGCGCCTATCAGTTTCTCTAGCTTGGGTGGTGGTAGGCTTACCTTCTCCTATATTCCTCTCTTTCCCTTTTTTGAATGTGAATCACCCATTCTTTTTTATCCTCCAGTAAGGCTAGCGTCACTTCTTGGTTTGGTGTCTTTGATTGAGAAATTACGGGTTGTACCTGTTTGCAATTACCTATTGTGTCTCCTAGACACCCACATGCTTTACATAGAAACCCTTCTTCCTCCTAATGAATTTCTTGTCTATTTTGCCCAATCAAAGTTTCTCACTTGCGTATCCATAGGTATTTGGACACAGATTCGGGCACAACTCCCTCTCAGAGTTGATGATGTGCAAGCATCTATTTTGAGTAATTTCCTAATTTTTTCACACTTTTACAAATATTTTGTTGTCATAGAACTCAGGCAAATGAGGTAATCTATCACAAATAGATATTGCTTGTATCTTCGAATCACTGGATACAAAGGGCTCCCAACTTCAGATAGATAGGTAGGTTCCCGCAATAAAACAGGTCCCTACTGGAGAGCTCTCCTTTGATGTTCTTCACAGTTGAATTTGACTGTGTATAACTCCATGCCCTGATCTATAAGCGCAAAATTATCTGGGATTTTCCATAGATCTGCTAGTTTGGTTCTTAGATATTGGTGATTGAACTTTCTGCCCACCCCTTGAGAATGACGGAGAAGCGCCATGGGTTGTAGATTCTTTGTTTTTCTTCCTTCAGATTGTATCCTCTGCTACAGTCGATGTATCCAAGGTGTCTTCATCTTGGAATGTATTGGAGTAATCAGCAGTAGCAAAATGATTTTCCTTAACTACATCGGTGTATGTTGTCGTTTTGACTACGTCAATTGCCATTTGGCGATCTTCTTTGTCCGGTGGTTCCAGTGGGTAAGGGGTGTTTTGGATTTTGTCGGTCGCGTGGACTTAGTCGATGGGGATATTATAGAGAGAAGGTGGACCCTCTCTCTCTTTACTAAATTTCTCACAATTTTTAATAGTCTTACGTGAACAAACTAATTCATGTTTATTGTTTTTTATTATGTAATACAAAAAAGTAGGGTGAACTAATTCTGTTTAAGACTAACTCAAATTTTGATGATATTGCAACTTTTAATAAGCTTACGTGAAATTTTCTTCTTTATTATAATTTCTTATAATGAGTATTTTTGTGAAGTAAATTCAAATTCTGTTATGAAATAAAAAGATATTATGAACAATCATAAAGTAAAAGATGTAACATTTGAGAGGATATTTTCACGTGTTTCTTCCTTTTGTAATTTTAGTGAATCGCATGAAAACAGACATGAGGATCTTCTTAATGGATCAATATAGGATTCTTCAATCAAAACAAAAAATAAATCAAAAGATCACACTAAACTACACAAAATATACATATGTGCTTGGTAGAAGATGCTAATCTCCTCCCTCTCCCTATTCATAATTTGTTTATTGTTGCTAAATTGTTATATTAATCGTTAACATTTACAAGTTTACACTATTCATACCCCCTTCGTTCCTTTTTATTTGCTCCATTTGGATTGTGCTTATATTCCTCTATATACTTGCTCCTTTAATCTTTCAAGAATAATTTGAACAAAATCTTTTTATTATGTCCATATTCAATAAATGTAATTATTATTAATTTGAAAAGAGGTATAAAATATTAGGGGCATATTCATAAATTACTGTTAATTTTACATGAGAAGGAATTTATTAAAAGGTGTGTCCAATCCAAATAAAGCAAATAAAAGAGAATAGGAGTAATATTTATGTTGAATAATCAAGTCATTTGAGTATGCTAACTATGTGCATCAAATTTGGATTGTACTTTCTCTCTTTAAATTTACACAGTCCATTATATGCATTTTAAAATATTTAATATCTCATCATTTTAAAAAATCTATACTGATAGAATTGAGACACACGTATAACATACTAGTCCAAAAATTAGTAAAATAGTATAAAAAGGTAAGAATAGTTGATGAAAAATGCAAGACTTCTCTTATTAGAGAGAGAAGCTAAGGTCTCCATTATTCCATTTTTTTTCTTCTCAATCAATATGTATCCTTCTTTCAGTCCGACCAATTTGAATTATTGTATACTCATTTTTTGGGCAACGTTTTCAATAAAATTTTTGTTCATACCTAAGTCTCAATTCTGAAATCTATAATTAAAGACGAAGAAATCTCAATCATCATATCACAAGTAATGTTAGTTCCTTTTTCATTTTCTCTTTCCAATATCTCATGATTTTCCATCCTCAGATATTCAAAAATTAAATCAAACAAAAAAGGAAAGGATGTAAATAGACGAAAAATAAAAAAGATTTAAAAAACACACAAAATAAGGAAGACTAAAGGGTCATTTTCCTTAGGATAGAGCAGTCTAATCTGAATACTAGAAAGGATGGTTTGATTGGTGAGATGAGATAGATAAAAAAATATTTCATGAAATTATTTTATTTCATCTTTGTATGGGATAATTAATTTCACCATATATGCTGGAGAGGTATAAAATAATTATACGCAATAATACTTATCCCACGTACCAAATAAACTAATCTCATTATATATCTCAAAATTATTTTTCATCCTATCAACCAAACAATCCTAAAGGTTAAAGTTTTGAGAGTGAAAAGAAAACTTGGATATATTTTTAAAAATAATTTGAAGTTTCTAATTTTAATTTCATATTTTAAATTTATAATAAAAAATGAATAAAATTAGAAAACAAATACTTCTCAAATAATAATATTTAGATAAATAAGATTTATAATAAAATCACATTTTAGTTTTCAAAATTATATAAAATATTTTTAATATATATTAATATTTTTATGGAACAAGGTTAAATATATCCCTGATTTATAAAAAAATGATGCACATATACCCTCCATAATACTTTAAGGTTGTATATACCCTTATCGTCATACTATTGGGCCATATATACATTTAAGCCAAACAGACTATCACGACCCAAAAATGGGCCATGATGTCACTTATCGTAGCTAAACCTTGATCAGTAAGCCAATCACCTAAACTGATAAAGAAAAAATAAAACTGACAACAATATAAACCAAGGCGGGACTTTTAAAATAAAGTCAAGCCAATACAAAACATAATTAAAATGGAAGTCTAAAAGAAATCTCATAAGTCACCAAAATCTGATGTCATATTCTAAGAGCATCTAGTACATAACTGAATCTGAAAATATATATTTGTCTTTAAAAACGAAATAAAGAAATAAAGTAAGAAAAGAGGAGGTCCGGAGTCAGCTCTGAAATCCATAGAGCACCCAGTAACTCGAACACCGCTCCAATTCGCACAAAATCAGCTACTGCGTCATGTACTTATACTCGAATCTGCACCAAAAGTTTACAGTAGGGGTGAGTATAACATACGTGTCCAAAAATTAGTAAAATAATATAAAAAGGTAAGAATAGTTGATGAAAAATGCAAGACTTCTCTTATTAGAGAGAGAAGCTAAGGTCTCCATTAGAGAGAGATGCAAGACTTCTCTTATTAGAGAGAGAAACTACCATATCTCAAGAAAACTAAAGAAATCATGAAATATGTGTATGCAAATGCAATGCAACGCAATGTGGATGGAATGAATAGTGAATGTCATGACTTTCTGTATATGCCCACTGAGCTAGAAGCTCCCAAGTAGGACCCATGAGGGGTTTGCAATTCATATAATATATCTCATATCTCAATCTCAACTTACCTTTTTGGCTCATGTTCACAGAGAGTGTTTTCATAAAATGTCTTATTTTCTTTCAAAATAGTATTTCTAAATGATACTAGTACATCATGAATGTATATGTATAGAATGAGAATATAATGCTCACAATCAACTCAATATAACGATATCTAATCCATCAACACGTATATATTTAACTGAGCCAAGAAATCAACTCAATATATCCACAATTCATGATCATCAACTCCAATTAGGAACCATCAAAATAAATATGTATGTAAGATATTATTAATACCGTATTATCCCCCAACTTGGGTATTTCTATCATTAAAAAGGCAACCAATTCTCGGATAAGACCTATATTGACAAAATAAATTCTTCACGGGCATTATATCTAAAATTAAAGATATCTAAATGTGTAGATAAGGTCAATGATGTCAAATAAAGCCCCCATATAGGCGAAACACAATATTAGATATCACAAGTAAATAACATCAAAGTATAATAAGCTCTCACACGGGCACACAATAGTAATAATAATCTCAAAATATAAACCCCATAGCTATTTTCCCCAATCCATAAGAGGCTTTACTTATTTATTAACTAGCTAGCTCAATCTGAAAGAAGTTAATCCATACCCAACCTCGAAATAACTAAATCCCAATCTAAATTGATTTAACTGTAACACCCCAACTTAGAAAGGAGTCCCACATCGAAAAAACACAGGAGGGATGTTGGGTATATAAGTAAGAAATCCTTAATACCTAGTGACGCATTTTAAATCCGTGCAGGCCTAGACCTAGAGCGGACAATATCATTAGTGGCTTGGGCAGAGACAGGGGTATCTCGGGCCTGTGTGGTTCGAGATGCCCATCGTGGCCGGGGCCTCGGGCTGGGTCATGACAGATCACTAGTGGGTTGGGCAGAGACAGGGGTATCTCGGGCCTGTATAGTTCGGGATGCTCATCGCGGCCAGGGCCTCGGGCTGGGTCGTGACAGTTAGTGACGGGTCATATAGTTTGGGTTTTTTATTCATTTAATTTGAGACTTAGTAACTTAAATTAGTTCTGAGTACGAGTGGCTCACCATGAGACATAATTTCGACCACGAGTCATACCATTGACTCATAGGGTAGACAGTGTTCAAACTTTCTTTGAGTCTATTCTGCCAGGGATATGATTTAAGGATACTAATCATATGGTTGGTTACGACTTTATTTGGGTAAGTTATATGTTAGACAGTATTGGGTCAAAGAGGGAGGCCTAGGGTATGAGTGGTGGCTACCACTCATATGGAAGGGTACGACTGGTATGGGGGAGTCGTACCATCTAACAAAAATTTTAAGCAGTTTAAGTTGGGGGTAATCTAGACATTTGCCCACTTAAAATCTTAAGGCCCCATGACTTATATCATTATTGGGACATAATTTACCCTATTATTCTAATATAAAACACCTAGAAACTCTCTCTAATTGTCCCTAAGGATCTTGGATAAATGAAGACTAAGGTGAAGCACCTAGACTTTGAACCATTGAAAAATCCCCCCATTTGATGTCTTTAGACTTAGTACGACTAAGGGTACCACTCATACCTTTTTTATATGAGTTGGTGACCCCCTATCATACCCTAGGCAGTGTGTCAGGTGTTATTCACTATCCTATGTACAAGTTAGCCCTCCCCCAATTGTACACTAAGGTACGAGTCGTACCAAAGATAGTTATATAGAGTGGTGTCTTGAACTCAAAGTGGACTGTTTTTCGTATGAGTGTTGTGTAAGAGTTAGTGCATAAGTCGTACCCTTTGGATATGACTCAAATATATGTAGTCTCACCCTAACTAGTGTAGGTGACCTAGGAGAATCTTAGGTTATGAGTTAGGGTACCACTCGTATCCTAGGGTACGGTTCCTTAAATGAGTCGTACCCCTTTTTAGCTTTTAACTAATGGCCTTGTAGTCATTTTCTACACCTAAAACCCTAAGTACCCTCACTATGTAAGTGTTCGTAGCCTCCTAAACATCCATTTTGGTGGGTCAAACACCCTAAATATTCTCTCATACTCATTTGTGAAGAATTGGAGGCTAGGGTTTCAACGGTGATCTTCAAGAGGAAAAGTGAAGTCAAGACTCTTTGTGAATCAAGTTATCTAAGGAATGTAACTCTCTCCCTTGATATGTAACTCAAAAAAAAGGTATTTTACACTTGGATTAGTAATTTTACGTGGTGATTTTTAAATCAAATGAAAAGAGTTTTGTTTCTTAATGATGAATAATGTTGACTTTTGCTTAGACTTGTGTTTATACATGTTATTGATAATGATTTACACATGTGGGTGCTTGTTGTATATGGTATAACATGTGATTATTGAGTAACTCTAATCTTTATAATTTCTACCATAAAAATAGCCTTGTTAAAGGCATGCACACAAGTTGTTTGTAAAAATATGAAAGTGAATTATCTAGTCTTACGTTGGTGATGTTTTGAACCAGGGCAGTGGCCCAATAAGTATGAATAGTTGTTAAATGATATGTAAAGGTATTATGAACCATGTATGGTAAAATTGATGGACTTGTTGGTTGATGGTTAATGAAGGGTTAAAGTCACTAAACATGAAAATAAACTTGAATTGTCTGTTGAACTAAAGTGTGGTATCAATAAGGTATAAGATTATGAATGAAATGTGAATAGTTTGTGAGGGTATTGATGACCATAAATTGAATTATATGATTAATTAAATAAGGCATTGTCCTATTGAAATGGTTGAGCAACTAAGGATCCTATGAGGACTATGTGGTCATGTATAGTATTGGACTGACTAAATGGGTCAAAGTCCTTGAGTGTGAATTGAATAGATGATGATGTATGGAAAAAGGGCTAGGGTCCCAATATCGATTAATGATAGTCCTAATGGCTTGAGATAAAAGTTCCTTGACTAATGAAAGGGCTCCAGGTTAAAGTCCCTTGCCTAATGAAATCGTTTGTGGTTAAAGTCCCTTGCACAACAAGATCTCTTGAAGTTGAAGTGCCTAGCTAAATGAAATGGTTTGGGTTAGAGTCCCTTATCTAATACGACATGATTTCAAAGTCCCTTTCTATTATGTGGGCATGTGGTTAGAGTCCCTTGCCTAAAGGAATGTGGGTAAGTGGTTAGAGTCCTTTGCTTGAATGGATGTGTATGTGGCTAGAGTATCTTTCTTAGCGATTGTATACATGGTTAAAGTCCTTTATCTAAGTGATGTGAAAATGTGGTTGTAGTCCCATACCTAATAAGAATTATTGAATCTAAGTGTGGAAAGGTTGGAGTTCTCCACTTTATGTCTCATGATTGAGTGCTTTAGAATGTTGTTATGACTTGTTTACTTATTTAGCATGTGATATACCTATATTTATGGATAAGGTCATGAATATGGTTGAATATGATATATCGACTTGTTGTTGATTGATGATGCTATTTTATCCTTATCCTTGAGTTACATGCTAGTTCTCCAACCGCTAACCATCTCGGTACATTATGTCCCTATGCAACATAGGGGATGAGAATCATCTTTTCTTCCTACGCAGTGATTAGGTGATCAAAGCGTTTCATGCATTGACTTTGGAGTAGTGAGTTCTCTTACTTTGGAAGACATTCATTCTTGGTCTCCTATATTTATACCTAGTCTTATTTTGATTTGGTTTGGCTATTGCCTGGGGATTATCCCGACATATACATTTCTAAACTTTGGTTTGTATAGAGGTATTGTGGATGTCTGTGGACTTGTGAGTAATGGCTAGTTTGATGAATCTAATTAAGTATTAAGAGATGTTTAAGTTTTGAAATTTAGTATGTTTTCCACCATCTTATTATATGATTGGGATCCACCCGACCCGTATGATTTATATTGATGATTAGGTTGGGTTATTGGGGCGACCTTTGATTAATGTGGGCTTGAGGTGTCCATACGACATGGCCCGATTTTGGATCATGTCATAGGTTTCATCTAGAGAATCAGTTTGGTGCTTGTACGAGTATTTTCCTTCCATTATCTTCTTAATATAAGGCATATACTCCACCCTCATTGTTATTTCCAACTAAAGACATGTTTTATACAGTGTTTTCATGGCATTATTATTGTATGATATTAGGGTTTCAAATATATGCTGGGGTTTTGGTTTAAAATACTTGGTTATGGTTTTTTGATGTTTTAATTATGTATTTACATGCTTTAATGGTGGTTTGGACAATTGGTTGCATAGGAATGGTTAATTGGTTATTGTAATTTGTTTTGGAAACACAATGCCCCCAACATTTTTGATAAAATGGTTATGTGAATGCTTTTACTATATTATTGGGGTTTTAATGGAACTATTGCATGGTATGGTTTGGTAATGGAACCTAAAATGACATAAATGGTTTGGAATATTTAAATGGTAAGGTATGGTGGTCATGGTTATGGTTAATTAAACATCCTTGTGGGGTACAAGGGAATCCCCAAGTAAGCATGATAATGAATAACTTTTGGGGTACATGGGATTGCCCTAAGCAAACTTAATAATGGTACATTTGTGGTGGTACATAGGAATCCTCCAAGTCAACTCAATAATGTAATCTATGGGTACATGGAAATCCCTTATTCATAAAAAGTTGGCTGAGGATATTTCTTACAAGCTATAGTAGATATGACGGTACCATTACTCATAGCCTTGGTTAATAATAATGTAATAATGGTTTGGTTGGTTGGTAATGGTTTTAATTGGGCAATAATGGCGGGGTATGATAGCTAACTATAAAGGTGCGAGTCCAATAGACGAACACTGGAAACTCATGTTTTTTGACATGAGGGTTGGTCATAGTGACCATATATGATACTATGAGGTACATGGAAGTCCTCTAAGTACACAGTATATATATATATATATATATATATATATATATATCATGGAGAGCGAAGGGTATTCGGGAATCCCCTACTTTTATGGTATCTCTTATTTGTGTGGCTATACGCATTTGGGCCCATTCAAGAGGTTACATTGGACCCATATATCCCATGGTTGGTTCTAGGACGGTTAAGCTTTACATACCCAGGTTAATTGTTTTAACAACATACTAAACCCAACTCTCTTTCCCAGTATGGTTGTATATATATATGTATGGTTGAGTGCATATGGTTTGTTTACTTTGTTTTACAGGATGGCATTATTTTATCCTTATCCTGAGTTCATGATAGCGTTTACCCCCTAACCCATCTTAAAGTGGGTATATTCCCACACGATGTAGGAACCGACCATTCTACTCCTTCTGCTTAGTGATCGAATTCAGGATCAGCTATTGGAATGAAGTGTTGAGCTTCCATATTCTGGAAGGCTTCAGTTTATATCATGGATATTAGTTTTGTCTATATTTGGGGGCATATCCGAGCAAGATATTGTTTTTCTTTTGGTTAGAGGCTTTGTGTGACTACTATGGTTTGGAATGGGTGGTGTAGGTTGTGGTGTCAGCCTTAGTATTAGCATTGATATTGGGGCTGATATCGTTGGACTAAATTTGTGATTGTTCCATTCTTTTATGTTATATTATGGGTAGGAACTTATTTTTTATGTTGGTTTGGTTGTGGTTGTTGGTTGGTAATGGATTTTTATACTTGTTTGGGTTGGTCACGGTTATAGACCTATCGCAGAGTCTGAAATTGTAATGAATGCTATCTTGTTATACGTTCAGAATTCATCTGACTCAGGGTATTGAATAATTGTAGGTTTAGTTAGGTAATGAGGGTGGTCCCCAATCCGAGTTGGACTTGGGATGCCCATTATGATAGGGCCTTGGTTTGGGTTGTGTCTTGGTGATAGCTAATTCATATAAATGAATGAATATAAGATACACTAATAGTAAAAATGTCCTAACCAAGATTCATAACGTACCATGTGTATACACCACTTCCAGCTCAGTAACTTGCAAAGGCAGGACCTATGGTGACAATCTTTCTCTAGCACTATGGCTCATGAACTAAGGGGCCCGAAGGGGACTGGGGAAATTTGTATACACTGCCTAGTCCTTTACCAGTACATCTAGTAACCATCATAATCAAACTACTCCGTCCAGTATCGAATATATATATACACATATATACATATATACACATATATACATATATACACATATATACATATATATATATATATATATATATATCACTAGTATATAAACCACAATGAAGCCACTAAAGCAGGTAACTTGTGGACGACATGCCTGCTTCAGCTGCTTCAATTATAAACTTACCATATCATCCCTAATTTATTATTATAAGTCATTTACATATGAAAAAATTAATACTATTTAATTAAAAAATAAAATAGATATTTATGACTGTTTGCTTCAGCTATTTGAACCGTGATTTTATTATATCATTCCTAATTAGTTATTTTAAGTCATTTATGTATTAGAAAATTAAAAATATTTAATCAAAAAATAAATAGATATTTATTACTTGTCTGCTACAACATTGATTTACTATATAATTTCTAATTAATTATTATAAGTTATTTACTTATTAAAAAATTAATAATATTTAATTAAAAAAGTACATCAGACAAGATGCTTCAACCGTGATTTAACTATATCATCCCTAATTAATTATTTTAAGTCATTTATGTATTAGAAAATTAAAAATATTTAATTAAAAAATAAAATAGATATTTATGACATATATCTTTCAGCTATTTCAACCGTGATTTTTTATATCATCCCTAATTAATTATTATAAGTCATTTATGTATCAGGAATTTAATAATATTGAATTAAAGAAAGTACAATAGACATTTATGACATGTGTGCTTTAACTGTTTCAATCATAATTTTATTATATCACTCTTAATTAATTATTATTGATCATTTAAGAATTAAAAAATTGATAATATTTCATAAAAAATGTAAAATAGACACAAAATTATAAGTTAAATTTTGATGTTTAAAATTAACTTTACGACCTATATGGGTCCACTTAAATTTTTCTCGTAGGTACTTTTTATAGTAATTTTATTATACACTTCTAAATAGTTATTATAAGTTATTTAAGTATTAGATTACAAATAATATTTAAGAACAAAGATAAAATAGATAAATAAAATTATAAATTAAAAATGATTCGATGAAGTACTTTGCAATAGTAATATCTGTGCAAAAAAGGAAGTATGAAAATAGTGCACCTATTGAGATCTAATGATTAGATTCAAACAAAAATTAAATACATAGTTACGAGCTAAGATCTGAATAATAAAAATATCATTTTTTATTAGTTACAACTAAATGAAGCATAAAATACGTAAACAAGGAAATTAAATTTTAATTTTTAAACTACTTTTTATTTTCGATGGTCGACATGCTTGCTAATCACTTCATTCCCCGTGATTTTACTAATCACCCCTTATTAATTATTATATGTCATTTATGTATTAAAAATTATTAATATTCAATTTTAAAAAGTTAAATAAACATATCTGTTTAAATCATAATTTTACTAAATCAGCTCTAATTAATTATTATAAGTTATCTAAGTATTATAAAATTAATAATATTTAATAAAAATGGTAAAATAGAAATAAAATGATAAATTAACTCTTGATGTTTTAAATTAACTTGACATCTTATATGAGGTCCGTTTGAATTATTTTCACAAGTATTTTTTATAATAATTTTACTATATTATTTCTAGTTATTTAGTATGAGTCATTTAAGACATGTATGCTTAGTTACTTCAATTGTGATATTTGTTTGACTCTCGAAATTCTATCAGGGTCACTTAAATTAAACTAGAAAAAAAAAGTATTATAAATTAGAATAACTAAAAACTTAAATTATTTAAAATTATTTAATTTTTTACGCCACTTTACGCATATATATTTCCTTAAAACTTAATGAAAGATCTAAACTTTAGGTAGTAAAATTACCGTAAAAATATAAATTGCGATTAAATTTATAAATACACTCATATTGTTTATAAATATATCAATACTTAATTATGATAATTTATTTCATTGCTTTCATTATAATTTAAAAAATTTAATCTTAGCATGTTGGGTCCGTGCTCAGCATAGGCCTATCGCTACTAGTCAACAACAACAACAACAAACCCAGTGTATTTCCACATAGTGAGGTTTGGGGAGGGTAAGATGTACGCAGTCCATCGCCACTAGTATCTATATATATATATATATATATATATATATAAGTGTACTGACTCAAACTGGGACCTTTAAAAGTGTAAATGTCTAAATCCATTGCCCGAGATTAAGTTTGTGACTAAATTGACATAGTATCGTAGAAAGGATCGGAATCTCCTTCGATCGAAGTAAATAGTAGGCGTAAAAAAGTGTATTAATAATGAAGTAGAATCAAATTTGGTCGAATTTCTAAAATAGCACATTTAGCTTCAAAATCTCTAATTCATTAAATAAGGTGGTGAGATTCTATGTAAAAGAATCTAACTTAAAAGTGAAAAGTGGGAATAAATATCTTTTTAGAAAAAGGTAATTAAATCAAGTATTTGGTTGGAATAGTACTATTGAGTGGGCATGAATGCCCCTAAAAGTATGCATGCATTCCCCAATATCCAAAAAAATACAACCATAAACAACTAAGTTCTGTAACCAGAATCATTCCCCTTTAAGGATAGAATACTCACCTGGAGTCTAACTAGAATCGTAACCATGGCCTCAGGCTCAACAATACATAACTAGCATAATAATAGCAACATAATGGAGAAACAATGGTCCAAGGGCATAAAATGACTGCAAGTATCGAATTCAGGATATACCACCCAATTCACTAAGTCAAATGGTATTATATTAAAGGATTTGTAATGTATATCTACGACTAAACAAGTCTATAATCAAGGATGATAGGATTCTAAAGCCATAACAAGTATTTCATGCTATGGTTTGGGTCACATTTCTATTCCAAGTTTCCTAAATAGGTTAAGCTATGCTATCCTAGTCATAATTAAATCTTATAATTCCTACCTAGCATACAATTTATACAATGCACAATCTTATTGAGAAAAGTAGACTGGAGACTATCTCGATGCCAAAGCTCAATTCTTAAATCATCCATAAATCGTTCATCTTTGATCCACGATCCAGAATATCACCATGTATTCAAATAATATCCAACAATGGCTTAAATAAACCAAGACAATAATGAAAATTGAGGAATATGACTTCTATATTGCCAGGGCAATGTCCTTTGCAAAGGAAGGCCTTAAGGGCCATAAACACCAAAGCCATGAGAATCACCCATCTTAAACATGAAGGAAAACAAGCTTGGCTATCGCTAATGCGATATTTACGGGTGAGAATATGAATAAAAAGAAGGGGCTTAGCCGTGTCAACCCTTTATTCCAAATGCAGAGGAGAAGGATTACAAACGCGATGCTCAATGTATTTACCAATTAAAAATGTGGCCTTACCCACATGAATACAGAGGGTAAAAAGACCCTATACCAAGAACTGGAAAACCAGCAAGAACCTAGGTCCTCATGAGACTCCAATTGAGTGCTCTAGATTTTTTTGGAACCCCGTGCGTGCAAACAATCTATGATACCATATTAAATATGGTTCCAACACCTAGTTCCATTTTAACCAAATTCTATCTAGTATCCTAAAACTGAGTTCAGAAGCCTCGAGACCCCAGCCAAGGACCCTCTATACTAAAATCAATGTTCCATAGTTGATGGCTCTGTCCGTATTCTCATCTAAGACCATTTACCAGATGTTTTGATCAGAGACCAATTCCATAACACTGAAATCTTCAAAATAGGAAAATGAGCCTAAAACCTTAATGAACTTAACTAAACTGACAACTTTGGCAAGTCATAATGACCTGTAGCCACAATGAGAAGGTTCAAAACTCCTAAAAAGTATACAAATTGATAAAATGACTTGGAAGATCATTACCATATCCACTACTAAAATCCTGTAATACCTCGTATTTCTCAAGCTTAGCTTAACTCTCAATGCATGAGTTATCCAATATAAAATTTTTGAAACACTCAGTATTTTTTCCGTTTAAACCTACCATTGCATAGAAAATTTAATTAGCTTTCTAATGATATAAAATTCTCATAAATCTAATAATCGGGTAAGAAGTTATGACTATTTTAAGTCTTAGACGTTAAACACCGTCATTTAGGCCAGTAGCGCATCGTGGAGTATGTCAAAATGGCAATTGTCAGTTTCCAGTGAAGTACCGAAATACCGGCGTATCGTGCCATAAATTATTTTCACAATTATCCATTTCCAGTATACCAACACGATTCCAGTGTGTTGCGGTGAACTTCCAGGTCCCAACAATAGTGGAAACGCGATACCACTGCGTCGTGCCACTATGCATTTTACCAGTTGGCAATTTTTAGAGACACGATGCAAAAGCGCCGCATCGCGCCAGGTGCCTATTTCAAAAAATTTTGATGAAAATTAAATGTTTCATCCAGGGTTAAAACAATCTTTTCCTATAATTTTAGCATGCCCAAATTTGGGATTTAATCCCTAAAAATGTTTTAAGTCATTACTCACTAAATTTATCCCCATCTTAAAAGCATTCTCTCTAAAAAACTACAAACCCTATCTTCAATAAAACAAGAGCAATCTCAAAGGATCCACCAAGAACTTCAAGAAACTCACAAATTAAGGCATGCCAGGTGTTCATCTATGGGTTCCTTTCACCTATAGAGTTCACGAATCTGTTTTCAAAATACAAGATTGTTGAATTATGAATTTCCATGGTTGAATTAAATTGAATTCATGTTCATGTTATTTTTGGGTTTTAGTCCATGATTAAATTACATACTTTTATGAAATTAATCATTGTATGTGTTGAATTACATGATCTCCATAATAAACCCTTCAATTTTAAAGTTGATTAATGTAGACATGATAACTATATGTTTTAATTATTGTATAACCTAAGACTGCTCCCCAAGTGTTTGATTAAATGCCTCTATGAGTGAACTATAGACAAGTATACATTGTTACGATTTTCAAGAGTATATTATGATTTTTTTTCATGCTATTGAGTCCTGGGCGTATTTAATGCTAAAAAATTTAGATGTTTGCTTAGAGCCAGTGTCAGTTACAGAATCTTAGTCATGTCATGATTAGTAGTACTCTCTATCAGTTACAGAACTCAGTGGAACTCAGTCAATTATCAAACTCAGGAAAACTCAATAAGCTTAGTATCCGTCCAGTCTAGTTCAGTATACTCAGTTCAGTGTCTCTCAGTTGGGAGTAGGATTCAGCACCGAGTGAACCCAAGGATGGGGGATCACCTACCAGTAGAGGGTGTGATCTCTAGAAGCAATCTGTACATTCCAGAACTACGCAGTCAGCGTAGGTTGAGACATCAAACCTTCTAGTTGAGGGTTGATGTGATGTTTTAACCTTCCAAATGAGGGTTCCACTGTTCTCATTAGAGTACCTGATAGATGAGGGTAACTCTTTAATATCTTTACCCATGGCACGATACTGGCACACTTCCAACTGGCGTCACAGGTAGGACCCCAACTCAGTTATCTTATCTTATTTGGGGCATGTCGGTTGATGATTACCTGTTACAATCTCAATCTCATTTTTTAGAATGAAACTCACATCAGTTCTACTGAATCAGAACTGTCAGATAGAGTCAATCAGTATCAGTAACTCAGTTATCAGTAACTTTATATATTAATTACTCAGTATCAGAACTCAGGAAATAGCTTCAGAAAAGCTTAGTCACAATATTAATTTATATGTAAATTAGTGCATACTCAGTTTTTACAGGAGGATCAGTTATCCATATACTCTCATGTTCAGTTACTCTATATTATTGATGTTTTGTCTTTTGATGGAACATTTGGCATCATCTTCTTGGGAAAATTATATATTTTCAAGCAACCAAAGTGGTATTTAATGAGTCTTTTTATTATTTTAGGGAAAGAAGTGAATTACAGAAGAAACTTGGAAAAAGTAGAAATTAAAGGAATTTGACGATCAAAATGGTGGACCATCAGACTTTTGACGGACCACCAGTTGGACTATTAGTATTGCGACGGACCACCATTTTTTCCTTCACTGAGTCCTTCCGAAGAGTGGCTTCTGGATAAGGCCTGACGGCACACCTGGTGGTCCATCACAATACTGACGGTCCACCATTTGGTCCGTCACTGAGTCCTTCGGGAGGCCATGTTCTGGATAAGGCCTGACGGTCCAACTGGTGGTCCATCGCAAGTCTAATAGTCCACCATTTTGACCATCAAATTCCTTTAATTGCTACTTTTTCCAAGTTTCTTCTGTGATTCACTCCTTTCCCTGAAACACTAAAACGACTCATTAAATACCACTTTGGTTGCTTGAAAACATACAATTTTCCTAAGAAGATGATGCCAAATATTCCGTCAAAATTCGGAACATCAACACCCTCAACTTAAGATAGTTGCTTGTCTTCAAGAAACTCAACACATTATTGCGAACATGAACAATACAATGACCTGCAACCAACCACTGAAACATTTTGATGCAACTATACACCCATCATTTCACTTACATGAATTTAACATATCAGGAGCTACACCCGGCATTGATCATAATTCAGCACACAAATATAGATTTTACATCCCACAGAGAACAGTAAAGCTCAGTGAAACTCCAGTTTCCCTCACAACAATGAAATCCACCACTCATCACATGATGTGGACATAATTTAAACTCTCATACTCATGAAAGAAGTTACAAGCATAGTCCTAAATACCCATAGGCTTTCCCTAGCCATACGACATCTCCTCAAAGTTGACTCGCTAAGATCAAACAGGTCTTTTCAAGGCTTATAGTGAGGATTCAGGTTAGGTAAGCATTTGCTTTTGGATAAAGTGACTCATTAAGACTTAACTCTCCTTGCCATTGCATTACTGTAACCCAGATCAACTCATTTACTGCTTCTAATAACAAGCTCTTCAGATACAACCCCCTCTTTTTTTATATTAAAAAAGGCAAGCATCAACAGTCACCTTCAACTTAAGGTACACAATATCTTTGAAATGATTAGGGCCAAAAGTTGACCCTGATCATAAGAATCATCCTCAAAACAAGGCTAAAAAGGGCTAAAATAGTAATGCTAGAATGCATAAATACACCAAACATCAACACCCCACACTTAAAACCTTGTTCGTCCTCGAACAACTCTTCACTCTAAGTATCATGGGCTGTATAGATTCCACACTCCTTATACATGAAAGACATTCAAGCTAGTACTACAATCTCTACACATAATGCAAGTTTCTACACTAAGAATGTCACAAACATAATAGAAAGCTCATGAATCCTACTTTCAAAACATCCTAGCCTCATGACTTTACTCACCTTATTGGAAAACTCATGCTTATTATTTAGTCAAAGAAATCTTACAAATCACCTATATTCATCAAACATGTTCCCCTTACAACAAGAGAGTTACCCATAATCACTCACAATAATGCAATTTATACAATAGGTACAAGAATAAAATTTTTTATCTCTCACACAAAGAATTCACAAATTACACATAATGAACCATAGGCTTGCCCTTAGTGTAATGCTCCACTAATAGTCAAATGTAAAGCTTAAGATCAAGTAGGTCTTTTCTGGGTTGTAATGTAGGCTAGCGGAAGGGTAGGAACTATTTTGGCCAAGAATAGTGACTATCCTCTCTAAGCGCTTCAATACACTACCTTATACATTTAAAACAAATATTCAACAACCAAATTACACCAGAAATTATTTTTTTTCTTCACCCCATTTCTTTTTATTTTTGCCCCAACTTTGTTCAAGACATTAACAAAAATTATGGTAGGAGTTACTTCCAACTCTTCTTCATACACCAGTTATTGTTATGCACCCCTATATTAGCCACCCTCAACTAAAGCTATTCGCCTTGGTTGAGGTGCACATTGTCCTAAATGGACCAGGGCCAAAACAGGTTCATTATAGAAAAAACTAGGCAACAAAAAAAACTAAAAATTCTTTCATACTTTCTATAGTTCCTAACCATCACAATTTAGGCACACAATGAACATTTCCTTAGAGTTTCACTTTCACCTTTCTCCTTCAGTTTAACAAACCTTCTTACTTAGTCCTTTATATTAAAGCGCTTAAAAGATTTGGATCAAATTAAGGTCAATCAAGGAAGGGGATTAGGATTCACATGAGGTTTCCAAAGAGAAGGCTAAAAGCTCAATGGGGTTAACTAAGATAATGCAAAAGAGTAGGCAAAAGAAGGTATAAAACTAGGCTATCAAAGAAATTCCTAAATCATCTCCTAAACTCACATTCTTTATTTCGCTTCACATACACACCGGGAAAGTTCTAGACATCACATGCAACAAGGAATATACAAAATCTCACACGCACATGGCACATGCTCAATTCATAGAGGATCATCATAGACTCTCAACCAAACAATAACACAAATTCAAAATTAATCCAACAATTACAAGAGTCACAAACATGAGCCTAAGAGTCTAAAAAATAGCAATTCCCATAATTCAACATGCTTTTACAAACAACCCACTTGCATCATGTAATAAAAAATAGCACCAACAAGAATACCTCACTTATTCCAAACCAAAAAAAGTAAATTAAATTGAGCCAAAATTTGGGAATTTTCCCAACCCACACTTAAAAATCTACTTTATCCCCAAAGTGAATTTTTAAATAAAGCAATAAAAATACTCCCTGAGGCCTCTAGGCCTAGCTAGATGCATATTCACATAGAGGAGATCCTTGGAACACCACACTTATTTTATACCACGGTCCTTAGCGTAAGATTATGGTACTAAGACTTCCCATTAACCTGTGACTCAACCAAAAACAAAAATACTTGAAATAAAAACTAAAGACTAAAAATTAAAAAGAAAAAATACCTTAGCTTGGGTTGCCTCCCAAGAAGCGCCTAATTTAGTGTCGCGGCACAACTTAATCATGCTTTTTACTCTACCTTGAGGATATAAATTTCACCCCCAACTTAGCATCCAACTTTTTGCCTCGCTCATAAGGAGATGGTATAAATATTCAGAAGCCGAGTAATGGATGATGCATGGTAAACACGGTCTAAAAGTGAGGTGTGTTTTTATGTTTCTTATCAAGTGTAAAATAAAGAACATAGGATTCTTGTTCCTCATATTCACACTCTTCTACTATTTTAGATGATTCCATAGACAAGATATCATCTAAACATAATGTGGAAAAATGCTTCAAGTGTGGCCCAACTAATTCTACTTCAAAATTTACACTATCTATTACACACTCACTTTTATTCACCTTTTTAATATTTGTCTCAAGATTAAGATGACAATCGAGTGGTTGCAATTCTTGAGTTTTCTCCTTAAATTGGCTAATGTCCTTCTCATATTCTTCTTTGTTTAGCCACTATAAACATGGTGGGAGTGGTAACTCCTTTAGCTCTTCCCACGACTGTGCTTGATTCTCTAAAATTTGTTTTATCAAATTATCCGCTTGAATCGTGGAAGCACACATATCTTTAGAATGATCACTTTGACCACAAGTTAAACACCAAGCTATAGTTCCATCTAAATATGGACAGTAAGCCTCATAATATGGTCCCCCACAATAGTCACATGAATCGTCATCACTCCAAAAACCATCTATCCAGGTTGACATCTCAAAAAGGTATGAGAACAATAAAAATAAAAGAAAATAAATAAAAAAACCAAACAAATATTTACAAGTTTGAATTCAAGAAATTAAACTAAAAATTCCAAACCAACTCAATACGCCAAATTGTTCCCTGGCAATGACACCATTTTTCATAATGCTCAACTTACACGTCAATTTAGTGCAAGACGGTCGTCGTCAATATATTTACCCAACTTTGGAGTCAGGGTCAATCCACAGGGAGCAATGTGAGTGGAAATTATACTAATTTGAAACTATAGATACAAGTTGAATTCAAATAAATGATACGAAAAGATAAAATAGGATTTTTTAATTTGTGAATTATGCCCTAATTAATTGTAACAGAGTTATTACATCTAATGATTCATTTTGTAAGTAGTAATTCAATGATATTAAGCAAACCAGAGTTATGGTTACCAAGATGCTTGGTCAATTAGGGTTGTGAATCACTTATGAGTTCCAATTAACAATTTCCATTGTAAGAGTAGTTGATTCCTATTATTTACCCATTAGTTTCTCCACTTGATTAGGTAATTTATCCCTCAATTCTCTCAAACTCAAAGGATATATTATTTATTCAACTATCTTCTCATGTAGATCAATCCTTCTAAGGCATTAATCGTTAATCTAAGGTTTAGAGCCTTGAGAATTCATGTAAACCCTTTCTTTACCCGACACACACTTTTCTTTTCGGACAAGTCATGTTTAAGGGCTCACTCTTCAAGTTTGCAACCAAGAAAAGACATTAAAGTGAAGAAAGGTTTATATAATATCCATTACTCATAGAACTCAATTGGATTCATAACCCAAAATCCATTTTTTCACATCAAGGATCCCATAATCCTAGTTATGGGAGCTTAGCCACACATTTCCATAGAAGAAATAGAAAGCATCTTTGTATTATTCATAAATAAATTCAAGATTTACTTACAAAGGTTACAAGATTTTGTTCTTGAATCTTTAGTAGATATGGAATGATTAGATCCACAAGATTTGCTTGATTCCAAAAAAAAAAACAAACTACCTTATAGAGAGTTTGAAGTATAGAGGCTATGATAAAAGATGAAACAAAGATAATAAAAGAGAGCCTAATGCTAACCCTAAAATTTGGTATTTATATGTTCCCAGATAAAAAGGAATTTAAAATTTAAAAATCAAAAAAGCTGCGTCCAAGTTGACGACCAAAGTGGTGGACCGTCAGACTTTCGACGAACCACCATTTTGTCCATCACTGAGTCCTTCCGGAGAGTGGCTTCTAGATAAGGCCTGACGACACACCTGGTGGTCTGTTGCAATACTGACGGTCCCCCATTTGGTCCATCACTGATTCCTTTAGGAGGCCATGTTCTGGATAAAGCCTGACGGTCCAACTGGTGGTCCGTCACAAGTCTGACGGTCCACCACTTTGGCCGTTAACTTGGATGCGGCTTTTCTATTTTTTAAATTTTAAATTCTTTTTTATCTGGGAACATATAAATACCAAATTTTAGTGTTAGTATTAGACTCTCTTTTATTATCTTTGTTTCATCTTTAATCATTGCCTATATATTTGAAACTCTCTATAAGGTAGTATTTTTTGGAATCAAGCAAATCTTGTGGATCTAATCATTCCATATCTATTGAAGATTCAAGAACAAAATCATGTAACCTTTGTAAGTAAATCTTGAATTTATTTATGAATAATAAAAAAGATGCTTTCTATTTCTTCTATGGAAATGTGTGGCTAAGCTCCCATAACTAGGGTTATGAGATCCTTGATGTGAAAAATGGATTTTGGGTTGTGAATCCAATTGAGTTCTATGAGTAATGGACATTGTATAAACCTTTCTTTACTTTAATGACTTTTCTTGGTTGCAAACTTGAAGAGTGAGCCCTTAAACATCACTTGTCCTAAAAGGAAAGTGTGTGTTGGGAAAAGAAAGGGTTTACATGAATTCTCAAGGCTCTAAACCTTAGATTAACGATGAATGCCTTAGCAGGATTGATCTACATGAGAAAATAGTTGAATAAATAATATATCCTTTGAGTTTGAGAGAATTGAGGGATAAATTACCTAATCAAGTTGCGAAACTAATGGGTAAATAATATGAATCAATTACTCTTATAATGGAAATTGTTAATTAGAACTCATAAGTGATTCACAACCCTAATTGTTCAAGCATATTGGTAACCATAACTCTAGTTTGTTTAATTTCATTGAATTACTTCTTACAAAATGAATCACTAGATGGAATAACTCTGTTACAATTAATTAGGACATAATTCACAAATTAAAAACCCCTATTTTACCTTTTCGAATCATTTATTTGAATTCAATTTGTAGCTATAGTTTCAAATTAGTTTAATCACCACTCACATTGTTCCCTGTAGATTCAACCCCGACTCCAAAGTTGGGTAAATATATTGAGGACGACCGTCTTGCACTAAATTGACATATAAGTTGAGCGTTATCAATTATGTAGTCAGTTATTGTTCATGCATATGAACCATTGCATTTAGCCTTACCTCATTTAGCATACCGGTACATTCCACGTACTGACACATATTATTTGTTTGTGCTATGATGTCTCATATCGTAGGTTTGAATGCTCAGGTTCCCGATCGTGTATAGATAGACTCAGATTCAGCCAGCAGTAATAGATTAGTAGTGAGTCCTCATCATTCGAGGATATTCTTTTATTTCATTATTTTAGTAGACTCAATATTTCAGTAGATGGAGTTAGTTGGGGGATTCTCCCATCAACTCCACTTTCAGATAGTTTTAGTCAGAGGATTTTGAGTCTAGTTTCTCGAAAGTGTTCAGTTTTACATAATATTATTTCAGACGATATAATTTATCAGTAATTTAGATGTTTTCAACCTTATGGTATTTCAGCCTATTATTCTGTATTTATTACTGTATCATGTTTTAGTGTTCACAGCAGATATCAATCATGGGTTAGCTTGTGGTCCTTTGGGGTCATAAGCACCATGTAGTGTCTCGAGTACAGACTCGAGGTGTTACAAACTTAGTATCAGTGCCTAAGGTTCAACAGTTTTCTAGGATGTTTGAAAGCCACATCTAGTAGAGTCTTGTGCATGGGTGTGTATTGCACCACACTTATGTACAGGAGGATATGAGATATTTTAGGAAACCGTTTCCCTTCTTTCAGGATTCATGTTATGAGAGTAGCATGAGCTCAAGTTAAACTCTCAGTATAATCCATTTCTTTCTTTCATTTACAGAATATGCCTCCCAAAAGAACTAAAGAAAGGAGAATCGAAAATCAGTCAGCACCTCAGCTCATTCAGGCAAATCCCTTAATAAGCATGTCTGCCATGAAGAATTTAAACCTACAGTCACTACTCTAGCCTACTCCGCAGCAACTCATAATGAATGGACAGTTACTATTATAGCCAATCAAGTGGCCAATACTGCTGCAGCCAGGATTCAAGACTTCACCCAAATAAATCCTCCCCTATTCTTAGGATCTAAGCCAGAAGAGAATCCACAAGAGTTCCTCGATCAGGTTTAGAAAGTACAAATACTATGGGAGTAAATTCCAATGAGAGTGTTGAGTTAGCCATCTATCAGCTATAAGATATGGCATATACATGGTTTAAGCAGTGAAAGGTAGACAGGTGCACAGATGCAGGACCCATAGAGTGGGAAGAGTTTGCTACTGCTTTTCTAGAGAGATTCTTTCCCTTAGAGCTGAGAGAAGCCAAGGTGTAGAGTTTATCAACCTAAGGCAAGGTAGTATGAGTATGAAAAAGTATTTCCTCAAGTTTACTCAGTTATCCAGATATGCTCCCTATGTAGTAGCAGACAGTAGGTCCAGAATGATCAAGTTCGAATCTAGGGTGTCAGATAGTATGGTTAAAGAGTGCAGAATAGCGATGTTGATTAAGAATATGGACATATCCAGGTTCATGGTCCATGCTAAGCAGATAGAAGAGGCTAATATTAGAGAGAAAGAGAGAGAGGCAGAATAAGAGAGTTAGAGCAGGTAGCTTTAAGTTTAATCAGCCTAAGTCAGTGGGTTGTGACTGTTCCCAGTTTTGCCCAAAATCTTTAGTTCCATTTCTGTCCTCAACCAGTTCTACAGTGCCTAAGTTCAAAAATGATAATAGTGATAGGGCGACAGGCTCTAAATCTCAGGGTAGTGTCAACAGTGCTCGAAAAAATCCTCTTTGTTAGACATGTGGTAAAAACCACAAGGGTATCTGCAGAGTTGGCAGTGATATTTGTTTCGGGTGTGGCAAGCCTGACCACAGACTCAGAAATTATCCTTAATCAGGTTCTTAGGGTCAGCATACTCATTCTTCAGGTCAGTCAGGTCACCCGAATCAGCAGGGTGCGGCTTCTAGTACCACCAGTGGGCAATGCCCAAATAGGCTTTATACAATTCAGTGCAGAAAAGATCAGGAAAATTCTCCTGATGTGGTCACTAGTACGTTACAAATCTTCCATTTATATATTTATTCCTTGCTAGATCCAGGATCTTCTTTATCTTTCATAATTCCTTATATAGACATTAACTTCAAAGTTAGTCCAGAAATTTAATAGAGCTTTTCACAATTTCTACCCCAGTGTGTAAATCTATCATATCCCGATGGGTATATAGGAACTATTTAATTATGATATTTCAGAAAGTTACTTTAGAAGACCTTGTAGAGCTAGAGATAGTAGATTTTGATGTCATTCTTGGCATAGATTGCCTACATTCATGCTATGACTCAGTTGATGGTAGAAAAATAATAGTTCATTTTTAGTTTCCAAATGAACCAGTCCTTGAATGGAGGGGTAGTACCACAACGCTTAAGGGTAAGTTAATTTCATACCTTAGAGCAAGAAAGATAATATCAAAGAGATGCATCTACCATCTTATGCAAGTCAAAGACTCTAACTCAGAAACTCACAGTCTTGAATCAGTTCTAGTAGTAAATGAATTCTAAAATTTGTTTCTTGAAGATCTTCTTAGAGTTCCTCCTACTAGGGAAATTGACTTCGGAATAAACCTTCTTCCAGCTACTCAACCCATATCTATTCCGCCAAACAGAATGGCTCCAACAGAACTCAAAGAGTTAAAAGAACAGTTGATGGATATCCAAGATATAGGATTCATCAGACCCAACATCTCTTTGTGTGGCGCACCAGATCTATTCGTGCATAAGAAAGATGGTTCTCTCAGAATGTGTATTGACTACCGTCAGTTGAATAAAGTCACAGTCATGAATAAATACTCACTTCCCAGAATCTATGACTTGTTTGACCAGCTTTAGGGCACCAGTTACTTTTGTAAGATACATCTCAGATCAGTCTATTATTAACTCAGAGTCAGAGAATGTGACATTCCAACAATAGCTTTCAGATCTCGGTATGGTCACTTCGAGTTTCTAGTCATATCCTTTGGTGTTACTAATGCCGTAACAGGCTTCATGGACTTGATGAACTGAGTGTTCAAGCAGTACTTGGACATATTTTTCATAGTCTTCATCGATGACATTCTTTTTCTATTTTTTATAGCGAGAATGATCATGCAGTTCACCTCAAAATTGTTATTTAGACTCTCAAAACTCATCAGTTGTTCACCAAATTCAGTAAGTGTAAATTTTGGCTAAGGTCAGTGGCCTTCCTTGGTATATTATTTTTGGTGATGGCATTAGAGTTGATCCTTAAAATACCAAAGCGGTGAGAAACTAGCCTAGACCTATCTCTCCATTAGATATTAGGAGTTTCTTGGGTTTAGATGGCTATTACCGTCAGTTTGTTGAAGGGTTTTCATTTATTGCATCCCCCATGTCTAGATTGACATAGAAGAAAGTCCATTTTCAGTGGTCAGATTCTTGCGACTACCCTTAGCCTCAGTTTTGACTCTACCAAATGGTTCACATAGGTTTGTTGTGTAATGTGATGCATCCAGAGTAGGTTTGGGTTGTGACCTTATGTAGAGAAGTAAGGTCATATCCTATTCCTCTAGATAGCTTAAGCCCAATGAGAAAAATTATCCGACTCATGATCTTGAGTTTGAAGCTGTAGTGTTTGCCTTAAAGATTTGGAGACACTATTTGTATGAGCTGCATGTAGAGTTCACAGATCACAAGATCTTGGAGTATGTTTTTTCTCAAAAATATTGACATTTGCATCATAAAAGGTGCTTAGAATTATTGAAAAATTATGACGTGAGTGTTCTTTATCATCCGAGCAAAGCCAATTTAGTGGCTGATGCTCTCAGTAGACTGTCTATGGATAGTTTTTCTCATGTTGAGAACAGTAATAATAAGTTATTTTAGGAAGTTCATCAACTTGCCCGACTAGGTGTTTAATTAGTCAATTCAGCAGAAGGTAGTGTATGAGTGCAGAACAATTTCGAGTCCTATCTAGTTTTCGAGGTGAGGGAAAAATAGGATAGAGATCCCTGTCTTGTTAAGATAAAAGAGTCAGTCAAGGATTAGAAAGTAGAAGTTTTCTCCCAAGGGGGAGATAGTGTGTTGCATTTCCAGGGTCTTTTATGTGTGCCAGGCATAGATTACTTGAGGCAATTAATTCTTATAGAAGCGCATGGTGCGTGTTACTCTATTCATCTTGGGGACACTAAGATGTACCGCGATCTGTGGGAGATCTATTGGTTGAGTGGGATGAAGAGGGATATTTTAGAGTTTGTAGATAAGTTCTCTATATGCCAGCAAGTTAAGATTGAGCACCAGAAACCTAGTAGGTCCATGCAGGAGTTCAGTATTCCCACATGGAATTGGAAAAAAGTAAACATGGACTTTGTGATGGGTTTCCCTTGAACTTATCATCAGCATAATTCTATATGGGTTATCATAGAAAAGATGACCAAATTAGATTATTTCTTCCCAGTTCATACATCTTATTTAGTCGAGGACTATGCCAATTTCTATATTAGGGAGTTTGTCAAGTTACACGGAGTCCCAGTGCCCATTATCTCATATAGAGGTACCCAGTTTACCTCTCATTCCTAGAAAGCATTCCAAAATGGTCTTGGTACCCAACTTCATCTCAGTACAGCCTTCCACCCTCAGACAGATGGTCAAGCAGAAAGGACCATTCAGACTCTAGAAGATATGATGAGAGCATATGTTGTCGATTTTAAGGGTAGTTGGGATGACCACTTACCTTTGATCGAGTTCATATACAATAACAACTAGTATTTAGATAGCTTTGTTTGAATCTTTCTATGTTAGGGGATGTAGATCTCCGATTTGTTGGTTTGAGGTCGGTGAGGCCACAGTAGTAGGGCCCGACGTAGTGTTTGATGCCTTAGAGAAGGTTCAGTTAATCAGAGAAAAACTTAGGGCTGCCCAGAGATGAAAGGAATTGTATGCAGATGTGAGGAGAAAGGATCTTGTGTTTAAGATCGGTGATTTTGTGTTCCTAAAAATATCTCCCATGAAGGGGGTAAAGAAGTTCGGCAAGAAGGGAAAACTCAGTCCACGATATGTCGGTCCTTACAAAATTCTTAACCATTTTGGAAAGGTAGCTTATGAGCTTGAGTTGCCTTCAGATCTAGCCTCAGTGCATCCAGTATTCCACGTCTCCTTGCTAAAAAAATTCATTGGTGACCCAGCAGACATAGTTGCTTTAGAGAATGTGAATATTCAGAATGATCTCTCTTTCAAAGAGGTTCCAGTCTAGATCCTCGATCATCAGATTCGTAGACTGAGGAACAAAGAAGTCCCTTTAGTCAAAGTTCTTTGGCAGAATAAGTTCGTACAGGGAGATACTTGGGAAGCAGAAGCAGATATGCAGACCAAGTATCCTTACCTTTTCTCCGCAACCTTAAATCTATCTTAAGGTTACAATTTTCCTTATCTTTACTCAATTCCATGTTCAACTAGAATTATAACTTAGTATCCATTACCGTTGTATATTTAGTTGTGCATTCATGAATCAGTTCAGTCAAGTACTCATGGATCAGATATGGATGTTCAGTATGAAAACCCAGCTCGTCAGTAGCTTCAGTTGTAAATTCCATGTATCAGATATGTATGTTCAGCATAAGAGCTCAGTTTGTCAGTAGTTCAGTCATACAACATGCATCAGATATTCATGTTTAGTGTAAGAGCCCAGTTTGTCAGTAGTTTAGTCATGTAGTCATGCATCAAATATGTATGTTCAGTGTGTAAACTCAGTCTATCAGTGTCTCATCTTATTCAGTCTCATTCGAGGATGAATGTTCCCAAGGGGGAGATATTGTAATACCCCATATTTCTCAAGCTTAACTTAACTCTTAGTTCATTAGTAATCCCATATAAAATTTTAAAACGCTTAGTATTTTTTATTTTATAGCCTGCTATTGCGGAGGAAGTTGAATTAGCTTTCCAACGATATAAAATCAACCTAAATCCAATAACCGGGTAAGAAGTTATGGCTATTTTAAGTCTCAGTCATTAAACACCGTCATTCAGGCTAGTAGCGCGTCGCAGAGTATGTCAAAATGGCAATTGCCAGTTTCTAGTGAAGTACCGCGATACCAGCGCATCACGGCACAACTTATTTTCAAGCTGTCTATTTCCAGTGTACCAACACGATTCTACCGCATTGCAGTAAACTTTCAGGTCCCAATCAAAGTGGCAACGCGATACCACCAAGTTGCACCACCATACATTTTCCCAGTTGGCAATTTCCAGAGACATGGTGGGATAGCGCCACATCGCACCAAGTGCCTATTTCAGAAAATTTCAACGGAAATTAAATGTTTCATTCAGGGTTATAACAATCTTTTCCCAGGGTTTTAGCATGCCCAGATACGATATTTAATCCTTCAAAACATTTTAAGTCATTACTCACACAATTTACCCCCAAATTAAAAGCATTCTCTCCCAAAAACTACAAACCCTAGCTTCTAAAAAACAAGAGAAATCTCAAGGGATTCACCAATAGATTTAAGAAACTCACAAATTAAGGTATGTTAGGTGTTCATCTATGGGTTCCTTTCACCCATAGAGTCCACGAATCCATTTTCAAAATACCATATTGTTGAAATATGAAATTCCATGCTTGAATTGAATTGAATTCATGTTCATGTTATTGTTGGGTTTTAGTCCATGGTTAAATTACATGCTTTTATGAAATTAGTCATTTTATGTGTTGAAGATAAACCCTTCAATTTGTAAGTTGATTGATATAGGTATGATATCTATATGTTTTGATTATTGTATAACCTAAGCATGCTACCCAAATGATTGATTAAATGCCTCTATTAGTGAACTATGGACAAGTATACATTGTCATGATTTTTAATATTATAATATGCTTTATTTTTCAGGCTACCATATCCTGGGTGTATTTGATACTCGATGATTTAGCTGTGCCTAGAGCCAGTATCAGTTATAGAATCTCAGTCATGTCATGATCAGTAGTACTCTCAGTCAGTTACAGAACTCAGTAGAACTTAGTCAGTTAACGAACTCACTAAAACTCAGTAAGATAGTTAACGAACTCACTAAAACTCAGTAAGATCAATATCAGTCTAGTCTAGTTCAGTATACTCAGTTCAGTGTCTTTCAGTTGGGAGTAGGATTCAACACCGAGTAAACCCAAGAATGGGGGCTCACATTCAAGTAGAGGGTGTGATCTCTAGAAGCAATCCTTGCATTCCATAACTACGTAGCTAGTTTAGGTTGAGACATCAAAACTGCCAGTTGAGGGTTGATGAGGTGTTTTAACCTGCCAGATGAGGGTTCCACCATTCTCATTAGAGTACCTGCCAGATGAGGTTAACTCTTCAGTGTCTTTACCCATGGCACGGTACTGGCACCCTTCCAACTGGGGTTACAGGTTAGACCCTAACTCAGTTATCTTATGTTATTTGGGGTATGTCGGTTAGATGATTACCTCATGAAGTCTTAGTCTCAGTCAACAGGATAGAACTCAGTTCAGTTCTACAGAATCAGGACTGTCAGATACAGTCAATCAGTATCAGTAACTCAGTTATCAGTAACTTTAGATATTAGTTACTCAGTATCAAAACTCAGGACTTAACTTTAAACAAGCTTAGTCACAGTATTTATATAGATGTACATTAGTTCATACTCAGTTTTTATAGCAGGATCAGTTATCCATGTGCTTTCATGTTCAGTTAGTCTATATCATGCAGTCAGCTATTGTTCATACATATGAACCCTTGCATTCAGCCTTACCTCATCTTGCATACCGGTACATTCCACGTACTGATCATACTCTTTCTTTGCACTATGATGTCTCATATCATAGGTTCGGATGCTCAGGTTCCTGACCGTATATAGATAGACTCAGATTCAGCCAGTAGTAGTTGATTAGTAGTGAGTCCTGATCATTCAAGAATATTCTTTTATTTCATTATTTTGGTAAACTCAGTGTTTTAGTAGATGGAGTTAGTTGGGGGATTGTCTCATCAACTTCACTTTTAGACAATTTTAGTTAGAGGCTCTTCAGACTAGTTTTCATAAAGTGTTCAGTTTTACAAATTGTTTTTTAGATGATATAATTTATAAGTATTTTAGATTTTTTGAACCTTATAACATTTCAGCCTATTATTTAGCATTTATTACGGTATCATGTTTCAATGCTCACAATAGATATCAGTCATGGGTTAGTTTGTGGTCCTTCGGGGTCGTAAGCACCGTTCAGGATCCTGGGTACAGACTTTGGGCGTTACAAATGACTTTTATCCAAAAACTTCAATGGATAAAAAGAACTCGAAAGGTTGAAACGATAAGGTACTAGACCCTCATGCCTTTAACATGACTCCCCAGTTTACTTTTAAGGCAGTATAACACTACTAAGGGATTTCAGCAAAGGTATCCCTTTTTCACCAACATTTTTACTTCATTTTTCAAATGGCTCAAAACTCATCATTAGCAACCAACGGGCTTCCAACTGAGCTTAACAAGATCGAAGCACTCAAACCCCATACCACACTGTAGTAACATCACACCAATACCAATATAACTTAGAAAAAACTCAATCAAGCTAGAGTCCTTCCAAAGCATGAACCATGCAACCAACTCCATGTTCTGAAATCCAACTTTTCTTTGTCATTCCAAAATGGTTATCTACTCCAATATGTGCAGAATGTCCATGAGTCCTGTCTACAAAATCATGACACACTAAACTCAAAGTACTGCAACTGATCAACCAAAAATCCATATAGGCGAGCATTAAAATAAGCCCATAAGGTGCTACGTAGACACAAGTATGCAAATGATCAAAGCTTGCAATTTTTTGCCAAAGCTACAGTTATTACGAATGACACTTACAATTGAAAGTCAAGAGTCCGGAGCATAAACTCTCAAGACTGAATTGTCCACTCTAGAATTTTCTACTAATTTTGGATGAAACAATGCTAAGTCCAACTTTAGCATACTTTTTTTCTAAGAAGACGTCTAAAATTTTGACAAAAATTGAGAATCATAGTCAAGAGTAGTCAAAAACAATAATCTGTGTTAACGGATTATCCCTCGACTATTTATCAAAGATAAACCATCTTAACTAAATAAAAGTAAGACGCTAACTATTGAGTAGGCTTAATCAGCCTATAGATGAACTCCCAATTAAAATAAATCTGGAAATAGGGTTGTAATAAAGTTACACAATCCATAGATTAAATCTTTATTCTGAAGCTGAATTCTCAATCTCAACTATCTAAATCAATTCTATTGATGAGTCGTATCTATATTTCAGAAGTTATCATAAGTTCCAAGGTTCTATTCAAGAGAGTTAATATCTTAAAATAAAGCCCATAAGTCATCAAAGATATTAAATACTCAACTGGATCTCATTATCAATAATCAAGCATCTACATAATGTTCCATGCAATGATTGAGATTTTGATGTTGATGAAGAACAAAATCACTACTATGGAAAACCATCGGCTGAGGATACAAGAATCAGTAAAATTCACATCTATTAAAAGGTATAATGCATCCAAATATAACCAAGAACTCACCAAGGATACAAAGAATACTAGTGATAGGCAAAACTCAAGCAACTTAGAGAATTATAACCTTAGCCTAAATCTGGTAAATCTGTGGAAACGAATACCCATAAGCTTATATGATCAATCAAAAACACTGCACGAAGTCACATTAGGCTGAAAAACTATCAAAATAAGAACTTCCAAAATTCAACCATCTATACTAACTTAACTTGGCTAAACTTATAGAAATAACAGAGTACCCAACTCAACACCAATATCAATATCAAGACTAATACTAGAGATAATCCCAACAAATTAAAAGAGCTTGCATTAGAATTTTTAGTTTAAAAAATGGCAATAGAATTAAATTGCAAACTTTAGAACCATATCAAGGCCATGGAAGGCCAAACCAACCTTTACTTTCATAATACACTCAACATTGAATCTAACGTAGCTTACATGAGAGAAAAAACAACCAACCAAGTTAATCGTCGAAGCCAAATGAATAAGAATTATAAGTAAGGTGATTCTAACTAGATAACACTAGTCTGGTAGTTTATCAAGTATGGGTCAATCAACATCAAAGAAAAGAAAATAATGAAAACATTATAAAGATGAAGGTGGTACAAAAAATAAAACAACAACCATTACCACTCTATGACTACAACAAGGCCAAACCACCAACGTAAATGGGACTTCAACCCAAATGATAAACCTCGAGGAAATCACAACATTGATCCACTAAATCCACTACTAAAAGAAAATATCTACGGGGGTAGTCACACAAGTATAAAATCTACACAAATGCTACAATAACCAATATAGTAACATCAAGGCATATAGTCAATGATGGTTGTGGAAACCCCAACTCAACTAAAAAAGAATGTAAAATATAGTAAGTCAAATTGCACCTACATTAGTGGATTCCATAGTCATAATCTTGATGTTTTTGAAGGGGTATGAATCTAAGCACGTCCAAACTAGTACCAAACGTCTCAATGAGTGACTAAAACAATAAATGTTCTACCTCTTACCAAAGGTGTTGTAACTATATGATACTAATCTAGGCTTCATCGTTACACTCTCTAGACCAATGTTCAAGCTCTCTAGAGTAATAATAAATCCTTGAAGATCTAACCTAGAGAGAAATATGAACTGACTCTAACTACATGACCAAGTAATGCATGGGACACCTTATACTGAAATGATCATCCTCTCCACAATCATAACACTCTTTAGGAGCTCTAGGCTTAGACAAACATATGCTAACCCTATTAGAGCAATAAACTCATGCCAGGGGTACTCCTTTATTTAATGACCAACCTCTCCATATTCAAAACATTCCCCTTTATTATCCGATATACTAAACTAAAAAACCCAAAGTAGATGCCACAGCCTGAAGACCTAGAATGAATACTTTGTGATATCTAACTAGGACCCAATTCATTATGACCACCATAATCTATCTGAGAGTGAAATGCCTTGAGTTTGTCCCTCATATGCTAAATAGTACTTATGACCCCGAAGGACTACAAGCTAACCCATGAATGATATATTTTGTGAGCACTGAAACATGATACTTTAGTAAACACAGAATAATAGGCTTAAATGCCATAAGGTTCAAAATATCTGAAATATTGATAAATTATATTGTTTGAAATAATAATCTATGAAGTTAAACACTGTCTAAAAACTATTCTGAAAAGCATCTAATATGAAACTATTTGACAGTAGGGTTGATGGGACAATCCCCCAACTAATTCCATCTACTAATAGAATGAGTCCACTAAAATATTGTAACCAACAAATATCTTTGAATGACGAGGACTCACTGCTAATATAATACTGCTGGTTAAATATAAATCTATCTATGCATGGTTTAGAACCTGAGCGTCCGAATTTATGATATGAGACATCATAGCGTAAAGAAATAGTATGAATCAGTGCATGGAATGTACTTGTATGCTAGATAAGGTAAGTTTGAAGGCAAGGGTTCATATGAATAAACAATAATTGACTGTATGATATAGAGTAACTAAACATGAGAGTACATAGATAACTAATACTGCTGTAAATAATGAGCATCCACTAATTTGCATATAAATAAATATTGTGACTAAGATTGTTTGAAGCTAAGTCCTTAATTCTGAAATTGAGTAATTGATATTTGAAGCAACTGATAACTAAGTTACTAATACTGATTAACTGTATCTGACAGTCTTGATTCTTTAGAACTGAACTAAGTTCTATTCTGAAGACTAAGACTTAGACTATGGGAGGTGATCAGATAACCAATATGCCTAAATGAGATAAGATAACTGAGTTGGGGTCTAACCTGTGACCCCAGTTGGAAGGGTGTCAGTACCGTTCCATGGGTAAAGACACTGAACATGCATATATGATGCATTCCATGGGTAAAGACAATGAACATGCATATCTGATGCATGACTACATGACTGAACTACTAACAATCTGAGCTCTTACACTGAACAAGCATAGCTGGTGGATGAAATTTATGACTGAAGCTACTGACAAGATGGGTTTTCATACTGAACATGCATATCTGATGCATGAGTACATGACTGAACTGATTCATGAATGCATGACTGAATATGCAACGGTAATGGATACCAAGTTATAATTATAGCTGAAAATAGAACTGAGTAAAGCTAAGAAAGACTATTACCTTAAGCTGGATCAGAGGTTGTAGAGAAGATGTGAGGATACTTGGTCCGCATATATTCTTCTGCTTCCCAAGTAGCTCCCTCTACGGACTGATTTCGCCAAAGAACTTTGACTAAGGGGACTTCTTTGTTCCCCAGTCTATGAATATGATGATCGAAGATCTAGACTGGAACCTATTCGAAAAAGAAATCATTTTGAATATTTAAATCCTCTAAAGGAACTATGACTGCTGGGTCACAAATGAATTTCTTTAGCAAGGAGACGTGGAATACTAGATGCACTTAGTCTAGATCTGAAGGCAACTTAAACTCATAAGATACCTTTCCAAAACAGTTGAGAATTCTTTAAGGACCGATATATCAGGGACTGAGCTTTCCATTCTTGCCGAACCTCTTTACTCCTTTCATGGGAGAGATTTTCAGGAATATAAAATCACCGACCTCAAACTCAAGATCCTTTCTTCTCATATCTGCATATAATTTCTATTGGCTCTAAGTAGCCCTAAGTCTTTCTCTGATTAACTGAACCTTCTCTAAGGCATCGAACACTAGGTTGGGCCCCACTATAGTGGTCTCATCTACCTCGAACCAACAAATTAGAGATCTACATCTCCTACCATAGAGAGCTTTAAACGAAACCATCTGAATACTGGAATAATAGCTGTTATTGTATACAAACTTGATCAAAGGCAAGTAGTCATCTGAACTACCCTTAAAATTGACAATGCATGCTCCTAGCATATCTTCTAGAATCTGAATGGTACTTTCTGCTTGACCTTCTGTCTGAGGGTGGAAGGCTGTACTGAGATAAACTTTGGTACTAAGACTCTTTTGGAATGATTTCCAGAAATAAGAGGTACAACAGGTACCTCTATCTGAGATAAAGGACACTGGAACTCTATGTAACATGACCAACTCCCTGATATAGAGTTTGGAATAGTCCTCGGCTGAATAGGAAGTATGAACTGGAATGAAATAAGCTGATTTTGTCATCTTATCTATGATAACCCATATAGAATCATGTCGACGATGAGTATGAGCTAAACCCATCATAAAGTCTATGTTCACTTCTTCCTATTTCCATGTGGGAATATTGAACTCCTGTATGGACCCACTAGGTTTCTAGTGCTCAATCTTAACATGCTGGTATGTAGAGCACTTACCTACAAACTTTGCAATATCCCTTTTCATCCCACTCCACTGATATATCTCCCATAGATCACAGTACATCTTAGTGGCCCATGGATGAATAGAGTAACGCACACCATGTGTTTCTACAATAATTCATTGCCTCAAGTTATCTATACCTGGCACACATAAATAACCCTAGCAATGCAACACACCATCTTTCACTTAGGAGAAAAATGCTACTTTCTGATCACTGATTGACTCTTTCAACTTAACAAGACTGGGATCTCTAGTTTGCTTTTTCTTCACCTCAGAAACTAAGGAGGATTCAGAACTATTCTAAACCCACACACTGCTTTCTTCTAAATCGACTAAGCAGACACCTAGTCGGGTAAGCTGATGAACTTCCTAAACTAACTTCTTCTTACTGACCTCAACATGAGTAACACTACCCATAAATAGTCTACTAAGAACATCAACCACTACATTGGCTTTGCCCGGATGATAATGAACACTCATTTCATAATATTTCAATAATTTTAACCACCTTCTCTAACACAAATTTAAATCTTTCTGAGAATAGACAAACTATAAACTCTTGTAATCCGTGAACACATCTACATGTACCCCACACAAATAGTGCCTCTAAATCTTTAAGGTAATCACTACAACTTCTAACTCAAGAAGTTAGATAATTCTTCTCATGGGGATTAAGCTTTCTAATGGCATAAGCTATGACCTTACTTCTGCATGAGGATACAATCCAAACCTACTCTAGATGTATCACAGTACAAAACAAACCCATCTGAACCATTTGGTAGAGTCAAAACTGAGGCTAAGGTGAGTTGAGTCTTCAGCTCTTGAAAACTCTTCTTGCAAGAATCAGACCACTAAAACTAGACATTTTTCTAAGTCAATCTGGACATAGGGGATGCGATAGATAAAAATCCTTTAAAAAACCGACAGTAATAGCCAGTTAAACCCAAGAATCTACTGATATCTGATAGATTGATGGGTTTCAGCCATTTTATCACCACTTTGGTCTTCTGAGGATCAACTTTAATGACATCACCAAAAATAGTTTGACCAAGGAATTCTACTGACCTTACCCAAAATTCACACTTACTGAATTTGGCAAACAACTAATGAGTTCTGAGAGTCTGAAGTACAATTCTAAGGTGATCTATATGATTATTCATGCTATGGGAATAGACAAAAATGTCATCGATGAACACTATGATGAACATGTCAAAGTACTATTTAAAGATGTGATTCATTAAGTCCATGAAAGCGGCTGGGGAATTAGTAAGACCAAAGGACATGACTAGAAACTCAAAGTGACCATACCGCATTCTGAAAGCTGTTTTTAAAATGTCACATTCTCTAAATCTGACATGATGATAGCCTAATCTAAGGTCTATCTTAGAAAAATAAATGGCGCCCTGAAGTTAGTCAAACAAGTCATCAATTCTAGGAAGTGGGTGTTTATTCTTGACTGTCACTTTGTTCAACTGATGGCAGTCTATACACATTCTAAGAGAATTGTCTTTCTTATAGACGAATAAGACTTGTGTGCCCCATGGGGAAATGCTGGGTCTAATGAATCTCTTATCTAGGAGATCCTACAACTATTCTTTTAACTCTTTGAGTTCTGTTGGTGCCATTCTTGTATTACAGAATAGATATAGACTAAGTGTCTGGAAGAAGGTCTATTCTGAAGTCTATTTCCCTAATGGAAGGAAATCTAGGAAGTTCTTCAGGAAACACATCAGAGAATTTATTTACTAGTAGAAATGACTAAAGGCTGGGAGTTTCTAAACTAGAGTCCTTGATCCATACAAAATGATAGACACATCCCTTAGATATCATTTTTCATGCTCTAAGGTATGAAATTAATTGACCCATAAGCGTTGTGGTACTACCCCTCCATTCAAGGACTAGTTCATTTAGAAAGTGAAAATGAACTATTCTATTTCTACAATCAACTGAGGCATAGCATGAATGGAGCCAATCTATGCTGAGAATGACATCAAATTTTGCCATCTCTAGCTCTACAAGATTTGCTGAAGTAACTTTTGAGATATCATAACCAAATAGTTCCTGTATACTCGTTGAGCTATGATAGCTTTACCCACTGGGATAGAAATTGAGAAAGGCTCTGCCAGGATTTCTGGACCGACTCTAATGTTAACAGCTATATAAGAAGTTACAAAAGATAAAAAATCTCATTGATCTACAAATGCATAAATATGTAAATAGAAGATTTATAATGTACCAGTGATCACATCAGAAGAATTTTCCTGATCTTTTCTGGACTTAAGTGCATAAATTCTATTTAGGCATTGCCCACTGGTGGCACTAAAAGTGATACCCTACTAATTCGGGCAGCTTAACTGAGTTGAAGAATAAGTATGCTGACCTTGAGAACCTGACTGAGAACAATCTCTTACTCTGTCTCCTGGATTGCCATACCTAAAACAAACATCATTTCCAGATCTGCAGACATCCTTGTGGTTTTTGCCATATGTCTGACAAAAAATATTTGTTTGAGCACTGCTGACACTACCTTGAGATTTAGAGCCTGGCGCCCTATCGCTGTTACCATTTCTGAACTTAGGTACGAAAAAACTAGCTGAGGATGGAGCTAGAACTAAATATTTTGGATAAAATTAGGAATGATTACCACCCTCTAACTTAGGCTAATTGAAATTAAAACTACCTATTCTAACTCTCTTGTTTTGTCTCTCTCTCTTTTTCTCTAATATTATCCTCTTCTATCTATCTAAATTGGACCATGCGTCTGGATATATCTACTCCTTAATCAACATCGCTGTTCTACACTCCTTAACCACACTATCTAACACCCCAGATACAAACTTGCTCATTCTGAACCTACAGTCTGCTACTACATGGGAAGCATACCTGCATAACTGAGTAAACTTGAGAGAGTACTCTTTCACACTCATACTACCTTGCCTGAGGTTGATAAAATCTAACACCTTGGCTTCTCTCAGCTCTAAGGGAAAGAATCTCTCTAGAAAAGAGGTAGCAAACTCTTCCCACTCTATAGGCTCTGCATATATATCCTAGTCTACCTTCTACTACTTAAACCACGTATGAGCTATATCTTATGGATGATAGGTTGGTAACTCAGAACTCTCACTGGAATTCACTCCTATAATATCTGTGACTTTCTAAACCTAATTGACAAACTCCTATGGATCCTCTTCTAACTTAGATCCTGAGAATAGGGGAGGATTCATTCAGGCAAAGTCCCAAATCCTGGCTGTAGCAATATTGGCTACTAGATTAGCCAGAAAAATAGCTGGACGTTCATTCTAAGCTGCTACTGAATTTGCTAGAGTAGTGAATGCAGCTCTGAACTCTACATGGGAGACATGCTCATCCAGAGAATTGGCTTGAACAGGCTGAGGTGCTAACTGATTTCCTATTCTCCTTTTGTTACTCTTTTTGGGAGGCATATTCTATAAATAAAAAAGATGAAATAAATTATAGTGAGAGTTTAACTTAAGTTTATGCTCACTCATACCACATGAATACTGAAAGAAGGAAACTATTTCCCAAAACATCTCATAGCCTCCTGTCCATAATTGTGGCGCTCTATACACCAATGCAAAAGACTCTACTAGATGTGCCTTTTAGACTCCCTAAGGCACTGTTGAACCTTAGGATCTCATACAAAGTTTGTAATGCCTCAAGTCTACCCCTCGAATACTACATGGTGCTTATGACCCCGAAGGACTACAAGCTAACCCATGACTAATATCTGCTGTGAGCACTAAAACAAAATATTGTAATAAATGCAGAATAATAGTCTAAAATGCCATAAGGTTCAAAAAATCTGAAATACTAATAATATATCATCTGAAATAACAATCTGTAAAACTAAACGCTATTTGAAAACTAGTTTGAAAAACCTCTAATCTAAAACCGTTTAAAAGTGGAGTTGATGGGACAATCCCCCAACCAACTCCATTTACTAAAATACCGACTCTACTAAAATAATGTAACAAACGAATTTCCTCAAATTATGATGAATCATTGCTAATCTACTATGGCTGGCTGAATCTTAATCTATCTATAAGCGGTCGGAAACCTAAGCGTCTGAACCTATAATATGAGACATCATAGCACAAAGAATGAGTATGCATCAGTACGTGAAATTTACTGGTATGCTAGATGAGGTAAGGCTGAATAAAAGGGTTCATATGGATGAATAATAATTGACTGTAAGATATAGAGTAACTAAACATGAGAGTATATGGATAACTACTGCTATAAATCTTGAGTACGTACTAATGTGCATATAAGTAAATACTGTGACTAAGATTGTCTAAATCTATGTTCTGAATTCTGAAACTGAGTAACTGATATCTGAAGTTACTGATAATTAAGTTATTGATACTACTTGACTGTATCTAACAGTCATGATTCTATAAAACTTAACTGAGTTCTATTTTGAAGACTAAGACTGAGACTGTGGGAGGTAATCATCTAACCAATATGCCCCAAATGAGATAAGATAACTGAGTTAGGGTCTAACCTGTGACCCTAGTTAGAAGGGTGTCAGTACCATGCTATGGGTAAAGACACTGAAGAGTTACCCTCATATGATAGGTACCCTAATGAGAATGTTGGAAGCATCATCTGGCAGGTTAAAACACCTCGTCAACCATCAACTAGAAGGTTTGATGTCTCAACCTATGCGGGCTACGTAGTTCTGAAATGCAAAGATTGATTCTAGAGATCACACCCTCTACAGGCAGATGAGCCCCCATCCTTGGGTTAACTCAGTGCTGAATCCTACTCCCAACTGAAAGACACTGAACTAAGTATACTGAACTGGACTGGACTGATACTGAGCTTACTAAGTTTTCTTGAGTTTGGTAACGGACTGAGTTCTATAATTTGTTGAGAGTACTATTGATCATGACATGACTGAGATTCTATAACTGACACTGGCTCTAGGCACATAGCTAAATTGTCTGGTATTAAATACCCCCAGGACTCGATAGCATGAAAAAATAAAGCATAATATACTTTTGAAAATTATAACAATGTATACTTGTCCATAGTTCACTCATAGCAGTATTTAATCAAACACTTATAATGCATCTACTTATACATGAATGGAGAACACATGCTATCATATTATAATGACACTATTTCATTCACATAGGTATTTTAGCAGACACATGGGGATCATGCTTAGGTTATACAATAATTAAAACATATAGTTATCATGGCTACATCAATCAATTTGCAAATTGAAAACTTTATAATAAAGATCATGTAATTCAACACATACAATGATTAATTTAATAAAGTCATATAATTTAATCATGGACTAAAACCCAACAATAACATGAACATGAATTCAATTCAATTCAAGCATGTAAGTTCATAATTCAACAATCTTAAATTTTAAAAATGGATTCGTGGACTCTATGGGTGAAAGGAACCTATAGATGAACACCTAACATACCTTAATTTGTGAGTTTCTTGAAGTTATTGGTGAATCCCTTGAGATTTCTCTTATTTTTAAAGCTATGGTTTGTAGTTTTGAGAGAGAATGCTTTTAATTTGGGGATAAATTGACTGAGTAATGGCTTAAAACATTGTAAGGGAATAAATCCCATATCTAGGCATGCTAAGATCACGAGGAAAGAATGTTTTAACCTTGGATGAACCATTTAATTTTTGTCAAAATTTTCTAAAATAGGAACCTGGTATGACGCGGTGGAATCGCATCATGTCTCTAAAAATTACCAATTGGGAAAATGCATGGTGGAGCGATATGGTGGTATCGTGTTGCCACTTTGGTTGGGACCTAAAAGTTCACCGCGACGTGGTGGAATCACGTTGGTACACTGGAAATGGACAATTGTGAAAATAAGTTGCGGTGCGACGTGTCGGTATCATGGTACTTTATTGGAAATTGATAATTTACATTTTGAAATACTCCACAATGCGCTACTGGCTTGAATGATGATGTTTAATGACTGAAAGATAAACTAGCCATAACTTCTTACCCGGTTATCGGATTGAGGCTAATTTTATAACATTGGAAAGATAATTCAATTTTCTACGCAATGGTAGGCTCTAAAATGAAAAATACTAAGTGTTTCAAAAATTTATATTGGATAACTCATGAAATGATAGTTAAGTTAAGCTTGAGAAATATGAGGTATTACAGAGAGTCAACCATAATGTGGGGTGCTACCTCTATGAAACCAATAGGCTACAAGTGATGTTGTTCTATAAAAATAGGATCCCTAGTCCTACAAAAAATACCAATAACACTATACTGATGGAATGACCTCTTATTGTCACCTTTATATGTCTCAATACATTCCCTCTCTATTATCCTCGAGTGATTAACAAACTAAAGGAAAGACTACTCAGCTGCCACCAAATTCTCTAATGCCAAGTAGAGTGACAAGGCTAACCTTCCAACTAATCCATTCACCATCTTGTGCTCTGATATATATAGGATAGGGGTATGTCTAGACTACTTAAGAAACCCAATATTGCACTCTAAAATAGAACTATATCCCTACTGAACACTAACAAACCCTACTCTAGTCTGAGAACTCTTCAATGTACTGGGTATTATTTATTGTTATGTCATATCAATATAAAGTCTCCGAATCGCTAACATGGTTTACTGAAAAGGTGAGGTGGTTACAAACTCTATTAGTGTATTGACCTATTTTTTGTGATTTATGTGAAATGTTTATTGCTATGTTATTTGACCATTTTACCCCTCCTTCTGGTTAATTGATGGTATTTCTAGGGTGTGGGGATGATTGACATGGTTTTCGATGCATTTTGGTGTAATTTATGTGATTTTATGGTTTTTGGTGGCTTAAAAAGCCTTATAGTTGAATTTGGTCCACATTTATTGATCTGTATATCATATGGAAAAATGGACTATGCCAGCAGATCCAAAACATCGATTTTAGATTGGTAAAATAGTTTGTATAGTTTTATGGCTTTTATATCTTATTTTGACACTCGGTTTGGAAAGTTGTAAGATTGGGTTAAAAGGTCAGCTTTGTGAAAATGTTCTTTTGAAAATTGTATATCGCTATAGAGTCTGAAGTATCAAATTTAATAGGGTATCATAGCTTATTTGTGTCCACAGGATTCCAGATAAACCCTGAGAGGTCCATAGACACTTGGAATTCTCTAAGTCTCTAGATGGTGCACCACTCAGCTGGTACACCAACATTCGTGACTGGTTAGTCTCTTATGCGATTGTTAGACCAGAACCAAGTGTCCCTTATATGTTATATTTATCGTGATTATGGGACTCCCTTACACAATGATAGGGTCGCTTACGCGACCCTTATATTTGGCAAGGTATTGCATATGCGGTGCCTAATCACTTATGCGGTAGTTACTTAAGAGACCCAGTGATTGTGTATGTGATGCCTTGATACAATAAATACCCATTTTTTTCATTCCTTTTTACCATTTTTAGGACTTGGATCTTAGGATTTCGTGATTTGGAGTGATTCCCTCTATTTCCGAGCTTGGGTAAGCTCAAAAACACATATTTCAATTACTTCCCCTTAGTTTTATCATTTTAAACTTGTTTTAATGCGGATATAAAAGTGGGAAATTAGGATTTTGGCCCGAAAGACCTAAACCCCAATTTGAACCCATTCTCACTTAGGTGAGTTTGTAATCTTAAAATGATCAGTTTTCTATTAATTTCATCCTCAAAGTAACTGCAATTCTCAATTTTTAACATGCATTTTGGGGATATTTACGATAATGTTTGAAAATGTTTTTTCTTCGACTTGGAACTTATTTTTTCTTTGATTTTAAGCTCTAGACTTATATCAGTCTGGGGAACTTGTTTCAAAATAAAATTATGACTTTAACCTTCTTTTTTTGAAAACCCTTTTCGGGGATCCATTTAGATCTCGATATGAAAATAGGAAATATGAGTATCTTTGAGTTTATTTTGCTTCATAAATTCTATATATATGTTTTAGTTTATTTATAGTCCATTCATAGGAGTAAGGCTTCAGATTGAAGGCTTGTGAACTGATTTTCCGGCATTCGGGGTAGGTTATGTCTTAACATTCTTTAGACCGGTCTAGGTAGTTAATTTTAATACAAAATCATGTTAAGGATATGGGAATTAATCTTGAAAATGGCTATATTTATTGTTTTGTGCTCGTGTGGGGGCCTATATATTAATGTTATTAGGTGGAATTTGGAACATTATTTGAAATGTGTGACCATGTGGAGTCCTCTGTGATATTATTTTCCTTGTGTACGCAAAAATAATTGGTTCTTATTTAATGAAAAATCTTAATATGGTATCAATGAAGTACTTTAATGTATTTTTATTCTATTGGCATATGCATTATGTTAGAATTCATGAATGTTTGGAAATATTGAGTTAATATCTAGCTCACTTGGTTGCTATTTTGGTTGGACATGGAAAAATTAATTTTGGTTAGTTGTGAGCATTACATCCTCATATCATATACATTCATGAAATATTTGTACCACCTTTGAAATACTGGAAACACTGGTTTTTTCTTACAGAAAATGTAACATCTTTAAAACCCTCTACTGACGGATGTGCCGGAGAGGAGATATGGATATTGGTTCTACATGGGTTGATGAAACCCCCTTGGGTACTATGTCAGGAAGTTTAGCTTTGTAGGTTTACACAGAGGTTGTTCAACAACCTCGTGCATCACATCATCATCTTCATTATCATCATTGTCATCTCCATTTCATGTTATTTAATTATACAATTATTTATGTTGCTTTAGCTGCATTGATGTATATCTGTCTATGTGTATTTTTGCCTTTGTACTTGTATATGTCATATCTGTATACCTGTATTGCTTTCTCGCAATTGCAATGGTGTATGTGATTATTATAAAACTGTTAGTGGAGACGGTGTGGGATACCATTTGGGACATTTTCTAGTTGTAGGCGGTGTGTCTTAGTGTGAATTTTGTATTATTTATTTTCTACTTTGATCAGTCGGCCTATAATAACTACTAAGTACAAGTGTATCATACTCACCCATACTATGCCCTTTCGATGTAGATCCAAGTTATAGATCTAGGTTTGAGTGCACCTCACAGTAGTTGATTTGGGATATATTTTGAGTTTGTGAGGTAGCAGTTGATTTCATGTGGCTGGAGTTGACTCCTTTCTTTCCTTATTTAGACTATGCCTTTATTTTTATTCAGAGACAGAGTTGTTCTTTTTTGGATACCTTATGTAATTTGATCTCAAGTTGTACTAGTTATGTTCTTAGACTATGACACTAGGTTTTGGGATTTGGTTTAGCATCATTGACTATGTATTTTCTCTTTTACTACATATGTGTGTGGTTTGATACTGCTCTAGGAGTCTTTCCTTGGTTTTTGGTATTATCCTTCTTCTCATATCAGTTTGGGTGATAGGCTTACTTGTCAAGATATATTGTGACAAATGCCATCATGACCTTTGGTTTTTGAGTCATGATAGTTAGACCATATCTTAACCCTGAATTCTTTTACTAATGCTAAAGATCTTTGAAATTAATCGCTAACTCCCAAACTCGAAGCCGATCTAAAGCTTTAAAACATGTGCAAAAGTCCTATTTGAATCTATCAAAACCCCCATTCTATCCATCTAGGTAGAGTCAAAAAAAGTACTAGAGGTTCATAGAAGTATAGTCACATGACAAGGAGTCAAGAATAAAATTTCCTAAGAATGCCTTGTAGCCTCCTAAAGATGGGATACAAACATTTTTATACCAATTTGCAGGACTCTACTAGACACTTTGATCATGTACCAACAACACTAGTAAACCTACTCGGATACCAATTTATCATGACACAATTTCTCAGGTCATGATGACACCTACTATAACCCACTAATGGGTAAGACAACTGATAATTCAGAATAGGTAGAAATGGACTATCAAGAAAATTGGATTAAAAAGTAGAAAATAATCAAGTAAATAGATTATTATAGAATACAACTCCAAGACCTGGTGAAGTTAGTACAATATCTTCTGATACAACAAAAGTACAAAATAAAATACAAAGTAAATATACATGTACAAACAATCTCCATAATACAAAGTAGAGTCTAATCAATAGAGGGAGAGCAGGAATACTCTAAATTTTAGGAGCTCACCCTAAATCAGTATAAGTGTAGTATTAGTATGAAATAGCTGGTATTCAGTAGGCATTGGTAGATTGTGCTCCAAATATAATGCTAGAATAAATAAGATGTAAGCAAATATGTAGCTACAGATAACTATACAAGAAATTACACATAATAATGCTAATGTAATAATAAGGATAAATTATCCTATTCTAACAATATTCATGAATTAAAGTGTTATATCTTATATCGCTAGTCAATATGCAACTAAAGAGTAAAAAAGAATACATAGTAGTAATATAGGGCCAAATTATGTATATGCGATAAGAATAGATAAGCAAAGAGAGGGGTGTATATATATATATATATATATAAATATATATACGAACACACACATACACCTATATAGGTCTAAACTCAATAAATAAACTGAGAGAGCTAATCTAATATCTTGAGGAATCCTAACCAAGTAGGAAAACTTATACTAGCATAATTAAGGTCTCTTATTAAAGGATGACTAAACATGAGATAATCTAACAATAGTGTATCTTACTATGAGAAAGAGAAAGAATCAAAACGAATGATAGTCTCGAATATTAGTTGATAACAATCCTGCCATGAACAATCTATAATAATACTCAATAAAATAACCATCTAGTTTTGAAAAACAATAACCTTATCAGACCCCCATAAGTTCAAAAGGTTCTAGCAATCACTCAGAAAATAACAACCATCGCATATACCTATACAATCCCTATAAGGGCAAAATATATAAGCACTAAATAATTATACTGGTGATAGGCGATGCATATGAATGAATTTATGATAATTTGATAGTAGGCATGTCCAACCAAAGTGCCATAACATGGTAAGTATATACACCTCCTCCCACTGAATATCTCACAAAGACAGGACCTACGATTACAATCCTTCTTCAGTGTTGCGACTCATAGATAAAAGGGCCAATGGGGGACTCGAGATAATTATATACACTATGTGATCCTAAACCAGGGCTTTCAATAGCCATCATAATCATCCTACTTCATCCAGTACTTGATATATATATATATATATGTATGTATATAAGTGTACGAACTTGAATTGACACTAAGAAAAGTGTAAATTTATAAATCCTTTATCTGAGATCACATTTGGGACTACATCACCATAATAGCAATGAAATTGTCAAAATCTCTTTCGGCTTAAGAAAAAAGAAGTGGTAAAAGAATGGATTAATAATGGACCCAAATCAACCTCGGTCCAATTTCTAAAATAGTTCATTTATTTCCAATATCTTATAATTCATTAAATAAGGTGGTATGATTTCAATTGTAAAAGAATCTATTTTAAAAGTGTAAAGTAGGAATAAATATCTTTCCATTAAACATTAGTAAAATCAAGAATTTGGTTGAAATTATATCACTAAGTGAGCATATGTAACACCATCGAGTCTACCCCTTAGACGTCACACGGTTCTTAGTATCATAAGTGATCCTAAGTTAACCCATGATATTGGCATAATTTATGAGAAACTGAATAAAGTACATAAAACTGGAAATAATAAATGGAAGAGATGTTATTAACTAAAGTTGTTCAATATAATATTTGTAAATCATTGACAACATTGGTTATATAAAAAGGAAGGGAAAACTGAATACTAAACTCTAATTGACTGTCTATGAAGCCTCTACTAATAATGACTATAGGAAGACGGGAAATGATCCCATCTCTCACTAATCAATACAAATGAATAAAATAAAATACTAGATCTATAACTGACTATAGTCCCCAAATAAAGAAAACTCATCATCGATTGGCTCGAAGCTGTGAACTGTATAATCATGATTTTTTAAGCTACAACTATTACATACAATATGAATCAATGTAGCCACATAGATGTATATATGGTCAATACTTTTAAAATGTACTGAGTATGTGAGGGCGAATGCAATAAGTAAAAACTGATATATATAGTAATCTTAAAATATTCATGTCAAGTGTAAATGGACTCACCTTGATAATGAATAAAATTGAATGCTCATATAATATAAGTGTAAATCATAAAATAACATCTGAATAAAGCAGGTGAGTTATTACACTTAGATTCTAAAATATTCTTTTTCCATGGGAGATTTATTTTACCGGCATAAATCATGCGAGCAATATGGAGTCCGATGTAACAACCCTCATAAAAATGGTCCAATATACTTTTCTAAGGTACATGATTTTCTTGAATTTGACAAAAAAATTTGCATCTCTTACGAGGGATAATTGTTTGTCTTCTAGTAACTATTGGTGTATTTGATGCTTTTTTAACTTATTCTCAGGCAGTCAACTCAGAAGAAAGAATAACTCAAAAAGGTGGATACAGATAGAACGTGATGGTCTAAGTGATGGACCGTCAGACTTATAACAACTTGTTAGTGTAACCATCTCAACTTAAGAAAAAAATAAATAAGTCATAGTATTGAGCAACGAACCAAGCGACTAACCGTCGGACCTACGATGGGCTGTCAGCCTAGTCCTCGAACCCTAGGAAAAAAATAATGACAACATGGGTTCCAGGGATGTAAAGCATGATAAACCATCATAGCCCTGATGAACTACCGCACCATCGATTTCTATTGCCTACAAGTCAGCAATAAACTAGATACTAGGTGAAGATCTTGCCGATAGACCATCATAAGCCTGATAACCCGTCAATAGAACCATCAGTGGTGATGCAACAGATGTGATTTGAATTTTAAATCCAACTTCTTATGAGATTATAAATACCCCGCTTAGGGATAGATTTGGAAGTGGATTTTCTTTCTAAATTGTAACATATAATTGTCTATGAAACAAGTGAGATCAGAGGGGATTCCACTATTACTTTCCTTATAATTTGGGTTTGGAGAAACATCTTTTAATTTGTAAGTTGATTCTAAATTATTTATGAAATATATATTTTTCATCTTCTCCTTAATATTGGGCTAAAGCTCTCATAACTAGGGTTATGAGAGCCTTGGTATATTTCAATGATATTGTTGTCGGATTGATAAAATCTTGAAATTAATTTAAATTACACAACCTACTCTTCAGTTTAATGATTATTTTTTTAGGTTTCAAACTAGGGGAGTATGCATATGATCATAAATTTCTTGAACAAAGATGTTAATGTGAGGAAAAGAGAAAGGTTACAAGATGATTATAAGATTTACCCTCTAATCATATGATTGATGACTTAAATGGATTAATCTTTTGAGGAATTAATTATTGCACTAATCTATCACTTTAAGTTTGAAGGAATTGAAGTAAATCAGATTTAAAGGTTGAAAAAATATTAGATGGAAGTAATTTTGCAATTGTCCTTGTAATTGGAATTATTGATGTAAGGATTCGTAAACCCACAACCCTTAGCATTGAAACACTTTTATAATCATAACCATAGTTTATAAATTCACATTTTTATACATCATAACTGAAGCATCAGTCTTTAATAGATTGCAAACATTCCAATCAATATTTTTAACAACAAAACCTCTTTTTATTACCAAGAACTTATGACTAATAGTCTATTAATAATCATAAGACTACATCAACACCTTATATCGTGTGAGATTCAACCCGAACCTAGTTGGGTTATATATTTGACAATGACTACTTACTCTCTTTCAGGAAAGTTGTAATTTGGACATTTCAAATTTTGGCATCGTAGCCAGGGAATACAATTGTCAATTAAGTTTATGTACCTTAATTAACTCTTAGTCAAGTTTCCTAATTTTATTTTTTTATTTGTTATTTTTTGTAACTTCAGCTATTATTTATTCATGCCCTGAACTTGTAGGTTTGGCGAGCCATTATTACCTTTTAAACTAGAACCTTAAAGAACACTAAGAAGGAACATGGCTGACCAATATGTGGCTGTAAGATCGGCCGCTTTGGCTAATGCATTGGTTAACCAACAAAATGTAGACAATATTAGACGTGCGACTAATTTTGATGATGAGGACTTGGGTGATTATGATTTTGTTGATTCTCCTAACAGGCAACGTGATAAAAATATAGCCGCACCTACAAACCAAATTTGGCAAGCTAGAGAGAGAGTGCACCACTAGCTTGCAGTATAATTTGATCTAGATGACAATGATAAGGCTGATTTGCATGGAGATGGTGATATAGGAGCAATCATTCAACCACTATTATATCTTGGGGTAAAATTTAATATCACGAGCATAATGATCCAACTACTCAACATGAAGGGGCCATTTTGTGGACTATCAGGGGATGATCTTACTATGCATTTGGTGAACTTCGTCAATATTTAAAAGTCATTTGACAATCGTAAAGTGGAATAAAATTCCATCCATCTGAGGTTATTTCCTTTGTCTCTGTCTGGGGAGGCAACTTTGTGGCTGAATGAGTTGGCACCTAATTCAATAACAAATTGGAGGCAACTGAAGAGAGCTTTCCTAGAAAGGTTCTTTTTGCCTTCCAGGATATTACAGTTAAGGGATGGGATCAACCACTTTAGGAAAATGCCTAATGAGGCCCTTCATGAAACATGGATGAGATTTAATAAAAAGCTGACATAGTGTTTGAAACACAAGCTGACTGATGAGTATTTGACGGAGATGTTCTATAGGAATTTGAATTTAATGACAAAGATAATCGTAGACAATGCTGTAAGAGGAGCATTCATGTATCTCACTTTTGATGAGGCTTAAAAGATGTTAGAGAAAATGACTAAGACAAGTAGAGTTTGGCATACCAGGGATTCTGATATATCAAGCAATACTTATATACAGAGCAACACCAGAGAGAAAAAAATATGATTAAGATATGTCTCACATAAGGACACAAATGGATTTACTCATAAATCATTTATTCTTGGGAAAGGTATAGAAGGGCAATTATATGGGGTCATATAGTAGGGAATTTGAATCCAATTTATGGAGGAGGCAAACTATTTGAATAACCAGGATAGTTTTCGGGATAGTGGCCAAGAAAACAAAGGTTGAATTTATTATAATACACCTGGTCCCTAACATCATAATTACATTCCTTAAATACATATACATAGTCCTTAACACATGAATTTTGGGAGTAGGTACTAAGTGCAACACATATGTGATTATGTGTTTGAGTTTAAGGCATAGTGATATAGGGAAGTATGCAAATAATGGTGCATGATGAAAGGGGGGGAGTAATTAAAGCTTGATATCAATTGACAACAGAAGACCAGGTCCCTAAGTTATGGAAGCATAGTGTTCTATGATAGGGTGGACATTGATCTTCAGTAATGGTAATCACACTGATTAAATATGATAAATGAGCATGAGCATTGATGCTAAAAAATCCGTGGTTGTTTTGTCATTATTAAAAAAGTAAAAATTGTTGTATCTTATTTTGATAATGAGTAGATGACTACAAGGGACCAGATTCTTAGATGTCCAAGGGTACAGTACAGCTAAAATGTTCCTGCGCAGTTGTCTTTTTGAGTAACAAACTAGACAAGTGTTGCTGGTACTATTGAGGACACCTAGTCCAATTATAGTTCAACCCTAATCACTCACTTATCTATAAAAGGAAAATGATGCTTCTTCATCAAGTGGTTTTCTCAAATTCAAAAATTAAAGAGTGTAAAAATCAAAAACTTAATTTTAACATTGCTCTAGTTCTTAATTCTTGTATGCTTAAAAGATTGAGTGTTCTAGAGTGAGTCCTAAATTGTAACTGCATTACTCAAGTTATAAGATTAATATTTCTTTTCTACTTACTTTAAGAGAGCTTAGATAATGTTACCTAAGGTTGATATTGGTTAGAGTTAATCAATATCAATGAGTGTTCTTAGCAGTGTTTCTAAGGTAGACGTGAAGTAGAGTAATTAAAAGCAAGAGAAACCTAGAAATAGGATCATTGAAGACTGTAATCAAGAGTTTGGTTATAGTGAAGTTTTGCGTGCTTGTGAGGGCAACCCATAGTTTTTACTCCCTTTATCAAGGGGATTTACATGTTAAATTTTGGATTCTATAAGTTTCCTACACTATTTTGTGTTCCTTGTTGGTTTAATGTGTTTTTGCCTGTGATAAAATTTGAGGGACCTGGTCTCTCACAATGTGGTGCAACCCGTAAAGTTTGAACAATTGGTATCAGAGCCATAACACTTTAAAAGGTTCATAACTAAAGTGATTTGATTAGCATGGCTGCTCTACCTAACTTAGAAGAAGGGAAATCTACTACTAGACCACCTAGATTTAATGGGCAGTAATATAGGTGGTGGAAAACCAGGATATTTTACTTCATTATAGCTGAGGATAGCAAATTTATGGAAATAATTCTTAATGGTCATCATGTTACAGTTAAAGAAGGAGAAATAACAAGAATAGTAGTAAAAAGTAGGAGAGAGTATGGTGATGAAGACAAAAAGAAAATTGAAAAGAATTACAAGGCCAAGAAATTTCTAGTTTATGGTATAGGGCTTAACGAATACAACATGATTTCTGCATGTGAAAATGCTAAAGAATTATGGGCCTACCTAAAAATAGCTCATGAGGGAACTATAGATGTAAAGGATTCCAAAGTTGACATGCTGACTACCCAGTATGAAACCTTCACGATGAAAAAAGTTGAGACAATGTAATAAATATATACAAGATTCACTTTCATTACAAATAAACTACAATTCCTAGGAGAAGCTATTCCATTATATAAGTGAGGAAGATTCTTTGGGTTCTTTAAAAATCCTAGGAAAGCAAAGTAGATGTTATTACTGAGGCAAGGAACCTAAATCTCTCACAATAGATAAGCTTATTAGTAATTTAAGGACTTGTGAACTCAAGGAGCAGCTAGAACAAGTGAAGAATGAAGGAAAAAGGAAAAATTCTCTTGCATTGAGGACACTAAAATCAGATTCTAATGAAGATTCACTAATGTTGCCTATTTGGCAAAAAGAATTGTGAGAGCTATGAAGAAAAATGGCCAGTTTCAAAGAAGTGGAAGTACCAGAAAAAAGGAAGGCACCATGGAGGTTTATCATAATTATGGAATTCCTAAGCATTTCATTAAGGATTTTCAAATGCACAAATTGAACTATCAGAAATATCTCAAGATTGAAGGTGATAAAGGAAAGAATAGGGACTAAGTCCCTGTAAAATTAAGCAAAAAGGTTGCAGTTGATTATGTAGTAAGGCAAGATCTAGCAATGTGGGGAGTTTCTTCTAGTGAATATGATAAAGATAGGAAGAAGGAAGAAGGAAGATGTCCATGCTAGCAGTAGAGAATGAAAAAGTAACCTTTGATTCCTTTTTTTAATTTTATGGCAAACACTGAAGATGAAGGAGAACTTAAGGTAAAACTTTTTGACCTTAAAGAAAACATTAAAAACTATTCTGCTAGAAAGATAAGAAAGTTTGCAAATGTGATAATTAATTTTATGTGTAAAATAACTGAGAAAAAAAATTGCTCTAGAAGGAAAAGTGGAAAGTCAAGATCTTGAGTTAATTTCTTTAACTCTCCAAATATCTAAAACTGAGGAGAAGATTACTAAGTTAAAATCTAAAAATTTTAATTTAGTAAGTCAACCTGAGAAAAGAGATAGTGCATGTGATAAAGACAAAAATAATGCTCTAGAAGAAAAAAATAGAAGATTAGGAGGTTGAGTTGATAACTTTGACTCTCCAGATATCTGAAATTGAGGAACAACTTGCTAAGTTAAAATCTAAAAATCTAAGCTTGGTGAGTCAACTTTAGGAGTAGTGATTCAAATAATAAAGACAAGAAAGAAGCCTTACAGTTTTAGATTGAACTTGAAGAGAAACTGAAGGATTATCAAAGGCATCTCATGACTATACTCTAGAAAAATGAGGAGTTAGAGAGGGACCTGGTCTATTCAAGCGAAGAACTCAAAAAATCCCTATAATGGACTACATTCTCTCAGATTCTTTCTAGCTTAACTAATCAAGGAGTTTATAATGGGAAAGGTCTTTGGTATCAACACAAAACTTAATCACCTGGGTCTCATAGAAAGGCTGCTCATGATGCTAAGAACAAGGTCCAAAAGTCTATATGTACACACTATGGAATAGATGGACACATGATGGGGAGTTGTCAAAGATAGCCCAGATATATCCAATTGGGGAATACCTATCCTAAATATTTCAGACATTTGAAAAATGTGAAGAAGCTTTCATTACCCAAATGGGCAAAGAAGGAGTTGATCACACCTCTATCCTCCTACTGGGAACTCAAACTCAAGTGAGTTTCCAAATCTAACAAATGATTTTGTTTGTAGAAGAGAGAATAGGTTTGTAGTCAAAATAATATTCTTGATATGTAATTGTTCAAAGCTATGAACGGAAGGTATAATAGTATTCTCTCTATCAAGACACTTCAACGTGGAGGTGTCTTATGTTAATGGGTAAAAAGGGTCAAAAATTGTAAGCAGTTGATAAGAATGGTCAAGATCCTAATGGTGCAGAAGGAAATAATGAATGGTGATCTAAGATCTCAATCACAAATATCAAATAAAGTAGAATAACTCTAAGAAGTGTTGGGGGTGGAATAGTGCAAACCTTCATTTACCTCTTTGAACGCTATCCAGGAGTTGCCCAATTAAATAATTATGCTTGAACTTAAGAAACCTGAAGAGGATCCTAGAAAGGTAAGTATAGAAAGAGCTACATACCTTGAGAGTAACCACTTATAAGATTTGAAAATAATAAGAATATGGGATCTGAGTAGGAAAAAAGGATGAGAGATTATGGTTGAGAGTAGTGAGTTTAGTTATGCCATGATGATAAATCAGGCGTTGTTTGGGAGGAAACCCAAGTTAAGGTATTTATTTTAATTATTTTAATTTTTTATTTAGTGTCACCCTTGGTTATTTTTTTTTTAAGTTAAAAGGTTGAAGTAAAGTCTGAGTACCTGAGTTCTAAGCTAAGGAGCATGGCAATGAATGAGTGTGGTGTCCTCCGGATCTCCCTGATAGATGAGACTCTACTAGCAAGGCCTCGATTCCTCAGGGAGTATTCTTAATCCTTATTATTTGATTTATACTTTGGGGATAATGCATGATTTTAATTGTGGTGTAGGTAATCTTCCAATTTTGTAGGGTGAAGTGCACTAGGATTTTTATTTTAATTTGTTTTCTAGTTTTTGATTAAATTTAACAATAATACAAAAAGATTTTATCTTTGTTTATTTCAAATTTTTACGGTTTGTTGTGTTGTCTATTTAGAATAGTCACACTTCACCCACCCTCAATTTTTTTTGGGGGTTCTTTTCTTAGGGAATACCTTTGAACCTAGTTCTTTTTTATTTTTAGGAGTAATTTAAAATTTTTGTCATTAGAAAAAAAATAGAGATGTTCGAGCTAGGCGCTATACACGATTACTTGTTACAAGTTGGATTTGAAAGTCAACGCATGTTTAATGAGTTGAATGACTTCTTTGATACACCTAGGATATTTTATGTGACTCTTGTGTGATGTTGTCTAAATAACAAATTCTTGATATTGATTGGTTGAGAGCATATAGAGATCCTTCTTGATTTAATCATGAGCCATATGTGAATGAGGTTTATATTTTCTTCCATGTGCATATGGATGTATAGAACTTAGGTCGTGTGTTAGCAAAGCAAAATAAAGAATATTGGGTTTAGGAGATGATAACGACATTTATTTGAAAATCATATTTTATACATTCTTTGTCTACCCTTTTTGTATGATCTTTGTTAACCCCGTTGAGACTTTAACCTATTCTTTTATAGAATTTTATGCAAATTATTCCTTTTCTTACAATTAACTATAATTTGATCCAAAACTCCTAAGCTCTTTAGTTGAAAGATCGAGATATTAAGGAGTGTATAAATGAAGAAGGAAAAATCCTATAGTGAAGCCCTAAAGAAATAATAGCTATTAGTGTGTTGAAAAATTTTATGCGTTATGATTGGGAGTAATGTAGTGAAAATAAAAAATGATCAAACGTGAATCATGTGGTGATAGAAAATGCTCCCTACTAAAGAAGCGTAAACTAGCTTGAAGAAGTGGTGAAACAAAAGAGAGGTAGGAAGATAAAAATGGTGGAAAATAGGGTAGTAGGAGAAGAGATTAATGTAAAGTGTGATGTATTAAAGTGAATAGAGAAGATAGTCACTATTATGGTTGAAATGATAACTACCCATCCCTTAACCTGCATTACAACCCTTAAAGTAATATTTGATCTTGAGCTTTGACATGTTGATATTAAAGAAGTACTACACTAAGGTCAAGGATTATGGTTCATCTTATGTAATATGTGAGTTCTTTGTGAGAGTGATAAGAATTTAATTCTTACAACCATTTTGGTGTATGTTAAATTGCATATCTGAGTGAATACGGTTGAATCTCTTATGGTGTGAGACGCATGTTAAATAATGGATATGTGACTTACATGATCTTTTTTTGAGTAATGTTTATGAGTTTGACAACTTGGTAGAGTCAATTATTGAGTCTAGGAAGTCTTATAGTATTATTCATGAGTTTTGCAATTATAATATGTCATGCCTAATGTGGAAAATTCTATTCATATAGTTGTTATAGTTCTAGCTTGAGTTCTTTAGATCAAGTAGTGATGTTAGAGTCTTCCATGATTGTGCTTAAGGTAAAGTGTAGTTCAATGATGAATAAGGCCTTAACTGTGGGGTGGTGATCTTGGGCGTATTTATACATACAAGTGCCAATTGTTTTCCACACTTTTGTCTGTTTAGTGACCTACATTACATATATTCTTTTGATTGAGCTTAACTTGTGTTCGTGAACTAATAGATATGATTAGTGTTTTAGGACTAGACTTTTTTGAAGATCAATCTTAATTGGGTGTCAATACCATGATTGTGGATGATTGATGGCCTTAGGATAAATATTGAAAAACATGACAAGCTTAATGAAAGTTGGAAAGGCATCCACAAAGCATTGGACATGAAGAAATATAGAGATATTACAATACATAGGAAATTGGAGTTTGAAATGTGCCTCTGTACCACAAAAGCTAAGAACTATTTTATTGGTATGGCATAGAGTTGGACAAAAAGTGAATGTCTCAAAATAGTAAAGGTGTATGAAAAGGGTGTGCCATGCCTCTTGAGCCATACAATAAGGGCTTGGCATGAAAGGGATTTTTGATAGGTTTTTGAACTTTACTATAAATAGGATAATTGTTTTATTTTATTGGAGAGGAGGTACATCTATAACACTGAAAAATGCATGAGGGAGGATCCAAATAGGAGTTTATTCCTTTTTCGATACTTAATTCTTGGATGAACTACATTAATTTGGTGATTATAAAGTAGATTATGAGTGGCTACAAGCCCTCTTTATATAGTTGAGGCTACGAACATGATTACTTAGAATTCAATTAATTTGGTTTAAAGTTGATTATCTTATTTAGTTGTTCATATGTTCTTTTAGTTACTATTCTATTAACTCGCGATCTTTAAAATACATTTATATTTCTATTGTGATCCCAAAAGGAGGAACATTAGTTAGAACATAGAGCATATGGGTTGGTTTTTGTAATTTAAATGAATTAAATATAGGATTTGCAATTAGGATAGGCATTTACCTAATTCTCCCCTTTTGGTTCAAATACTGGATGACATACAAATGTGTTTGAATTAGTTCTCACATACTCACTCAACGATGTAGTTGTGGGGCTAATTTAGATAGATGATTAGAGGCTTAGAAGATCATAATCATGTTTTTAACTCTGTGAATCAACCATAATGATAGTTAACTTAACCAAAGAGGTTGAATAGCCTTGTAGGATTGTTCAAATTGCCTCGACCCTGGATTCCTCCTCATTATTATTTCAAACACTTTATATTCTTGTTATTTGTTATTGTTATGTTTTAACTCTTCAAAACACAAACTCTCTTTTGGTTATAAATAGCACTTTCCTAACTTTAATAATAGACCTAAAATTGGATCGCTAGCTAAGAACTAAGTCCCAATGGGATCAATATTCAGCTCAAAATAGCCACTTTATTACTTGCATAACCATGTACACTTGCGTGTGTAGTTGGATGCAACAAAGTACATAACAAGTATTCTATGCTAAGGATAGGGTCTCATTTCTATTCCAAGTTATTTAAATAAGTTAAATCATGCTATACTAGTCATAATTCTATCTTGTAATCCCTACAAAGTTTGCAATATAAACTATAAATAATCTCATAGAGAAATGTAGATTGAAGCCTACCCTAATGCCGAACCACAATTCTTGAATCGTCTATAAGTCTCTCTTTTTTGCTCTATAATTCTAAAATGTTGCCATGCTGTCAAAATATATCCCTGTAATACCCCGTATTTTCCTAGCTCAGTTTAACTCTTAGTATACGAGTATTCCTATATAAAACTTTTATATACGAGTATTCCTATATAAAATTTTTATAATACTCAGAATTTTTCAGTTTAGAGCTTACCAATGCATAGAAAATTTAGTTAGCTTTCCAACGATATAAAATTTGCCCAGATCTGATACCCGAGCGAAGAGTTAGAGCCATTTTCGTAAAATAGTGTACCACAATGCACATCACAGAGTTGCGGTGAAGGCCCACATGGAATTTGGCAAGTTCCAGTGAAGTAGCATGATTGTACCACATCGCGGTGATCTCCCAGGTCCCAATAGTAAATTTCCAATGAAGCTTCGCGATCCCAATGCGTCGCGCCACCAGCCATTTTCCCAATTTTCAATTTCCAGTGTGGCAACGCGATGCCACCGCGCCCCGGTGGTGGCCAAATTTGGGAATTTTTAGTGATAATTTTTAAATCTTTTTCAGGGGTAATTGGGTATTTTTCCATGGCCCAAGTCAGTCTTAAACACGTGATTAACCCCTAAATAACCTAATTAAGTCATAATTCACTCATTCTTCCCTAAATTAAAAGCATTCTCTCTCAAAGGAAAAAAACCTAGCTTCAAGAAATCAAGAACAAACTCAAGAAATCCTCCAAGAACCTTCAAGATTTAATCTTCTCAGGTCTACTAGGTGTTCATCTATGGGTTCCTTTCACCTATAGAGTCAAAGAATACTTTTTTAAAATAACAAGCTTATTGATTCATGATTCACATGCTTAAATTGGATTGTATTCATGTTCATGATATCATTTGAGTTTCAATACATGTTTAACTATAATTTTCAAGAAATTAAAATAGTATGTATGATTAATTATATGATATGCATGTTAAACCCTTTAATTTACAAATTGATTATTGTATCCATAATGTTCATGTATTTACTAATGTTATCTGAAATAATCATGCTCCCCAAGTGTTTGATAAAGTGCTCATGTGAATTGGATAGTGCCATCATGACATGTTATTATGTGTTCCCATTCATGTACAAGTTCATGTATATCAAGTGTTTGACAAAATGCCTAGGTGAATGAATTGGTAACAAATATCTATTGTTATGCTTTTCAAGATTTAGCAAGCTTTACCTTCCATGCTATCGAGTCCTAGGGGTATTCAATACCTAAAAACCTAGTTGTTTACCTAGAGCTACAGTAGTTACAGAATAGTCTCTGTAATATCATGAATAGTAGTACTCAGTCAGTTACAGAACTCAGTGAAACTCAGTCCAGTTTACTTCAGTCTAATAATTAGTGTCGCTCAGTTGGGAGTAAGATTCAGCATCGAGCGAACCCAGGGATGGGGGCATTTCTGTTAGTATAGAGTTTGCCCCTTAATAGCAATTCCTAAGTTACAGAACTATGTAGCCAGCATAGGATTAAGATGACTTCCTGCTAGATAAGGGTTGACATATCTCTCATGGGTTTTCTTGCCAGTTAAGGGTTGAGAAAATGTCTTCCTGCTAGTTAGGGTTGACTCAAAACCATTGTTTCTACCCATGGCATGGTACTAGTACCCTTCCAACTAGGTTACAAGTTGAACCCCAATCAGTTCAGAGAGGGGCATATCAATTAGATGATTACCTTCCATAGTTTCAGTTTCAATCTTAGTATAAAACTCAATTCAGTTCTACAAAATCAGGACTGTTATATACAGTCATTCAGTTATCAGCAATTAAGTTATCAGTAATCTTAGATATCAGTTACTTAATTAGCAGAAATCAGTACTCAGCTTTATCAAAAAGCTTTGATATAGTATACGTGTATATGCACAGTATTGTATTCTTAATAGTTTACAGCAGTCTCAGTTATCCCTATACTCTTATTTAGTTACTTCATATCATTCAGTCAGTTAATGTTCATGTATATGAACCCTTGCATTCAACCTTACCTCATCTAGCATACCAGTACATTCTATATACTGATACATACTTTTTCTTGGAACTATGATGTCTCATATCATAGGTTCGGACGCTCAGGTTCATGACTGTGCTTAGCCAGATTCAGTCAGTAGTATCCATTACAATAGTGAGTCCTCATTTATCGAGGATACTCTTTTATTTCAGTATTACAGTAGATTTAGTATTTCAGTAGTCAAAGTTAGTTGGAGGCTTGTCCCATCAACTCCACATTCAGATAGTACAGTAAAAGGCTTTTCAAACTAGACTAGTTTAGATAGTGCTCATTCTATAGATGTTTTATCAGATGTATTTATTATCAGTATTTTTAGATTTTGAACCTTATTGAGTTTCTGCCTATTTTCTGTATTATTTCAGTATTATTATTTAGTACTCACTCTAGGTACCAGCTCATGAGTTAACTTATGGTCTCTCAGGATTGTAAGCATCGTGTGGGACCCAAGGTACAGAATCGAGGTATTACAAACTTAGTATCAGAGCCTAAGGTTCAACAGAGTCCCGTGGAGTCTAAAAGCCACGTATAGTAGAGTCTTATGCATATGTATGTAGAGCGCTACACTTATGGACAAGAGGCTATGAGATATTTTTAAGAAAAATTTTCCTTTTTTCACTATTTATGTCGTTCGATTTAGCATAAGTTGAAGTTAAACTCTCCGTCTAATTCATTCTTCCTTCCATTTACAAAACATGCCTCCCAAAAAGACTAATGGAAAAAGGACCGAAAATCAGTCAACACTTCAGCCCGTTCAGGAAGATCCCCAAGATGAGCATGTCTCCTATGCAGAATTCAGAGCTACATTTACTACTCTAACCCATTTTATAGAAGCTCAAAATGAACGGCCAGCTGTGGTTCAGGCTAATCCTGTGGCCAATACTGCGGTAGTCAGGATTCGGGACTTCACCCGAATAAACCCTTCCCTATTCTCAAGATCTAAGTAAGAAGAGGATCTACAAGAGTTTCTCGATTAGGTTTAGAAAGTCACAGATATAATGGGAGTGACTTCTAGTGACAGTGCTGAGTTGGCTGCCTATCCACTACAAGATATAGCTCATATGTGGTTTAAGTAGTGAAAGGTTGATAGGGGTACAGATGCAGAGCTTATAGAATAGTAGGGGTTTGTTACTGCTTTTCTAGATAGATTTTACCTTAGAGCTGAGAAAAGACAAGGTGTTAGAGTTCATCAATCTCAGGCAAGGAAACATGAGTCTAAAGAGTATTTTCTTAAGTTTACTAAGTTAGCCAGATATGCTCCTCAATGGTAGCTGATAACAGATATTGGATGAGAAAGTTTGTATCTAGGGTATCTGATAGTGTGGTCAAGGAGTGTTGGACTGCGATGTTAATTAAGAATATGGATATATCTAGTCTTATGGTCCATGCTAAATAAATTAAGGAGTAGAAGCTTAACAAGAAGGTGAGAGAGAATAAGAGAGACAGAATGGGTAGCTTTAGTTTTTCTCAACCAAGGTTAGAGGGTGGTTATCTCTCTCAGTTTAGTCAAAATTTTTTAGCCTAAGCACTATCTTCAGTTAGGGCAGAAGTAACAAAGTTCAAGAATGATCGTCAGGATAGGGCACGAAGCTCCAAAACTAAGGGTAGTCTGAGCAGTGGTCGTACCCATCCAATTTGTATAGAATATGGAAAAAATCACCTAGGTGTGTGTAGAGACGACAGTAATGTATGTTTTAGATATGGTGAGTTAGGTCACAGAGTCCAAAAATATCCTAGGGCTGGTCCATGAAGTCAGCACAATCATCCTCCAGTTCTATTTGGTCGCTCAACTCAGCATGGCACCACATCTAGTGTAATCCTGGGTCAGTGTCAGAATAGAATTTATGCACTTCAGTCCCAAAAAGATCAGGAAAGTTCTCCAGATTTGGTTATTGCTACGTTGCAAGTCTTTTTTTATGTTTATGCTTTACTAGAACCTAGAGCTTCTCTTTTTTTTTTGTAACCCCTTATATAACCGTGTATTTTAGTGTCAGACCCAAAATCTTAGTAGAGACTTTCTCAGTGTCTACCCTAGTGCGTAATCTTTCCTAGCAGATGGGTGTACAAAAATTACCCGATTATAGTATCCCAGCAAATCTCTTAAGTTTATTTCAAAAATAGAATAGTTCAATTTTAGCTTCTCAATAAACCAGTCAGTGAATAAAAGAATAGGGTTATCCGAATTGAGTAGAGTAAGAATTCCATGGGGCTAGTTGTATTATAGGTGAATCGGCAAGTTTCAAATAGTGTATGCAAGAATTTAAGTTTAGAGATGTTGGTTAAGTAGTTCCAAGGCTTAGAATGATGGCTTAAAGCTAAGGGGGAGATGATAGAATATGTAACCAAGTTAGGATTCCGGATATTTAGTAGTAATGTCAGTATGTATATAAAAGCAGTGGGAGAGGATGATGCCCAACCCGTCTTTACCTCAGTGTAAAGTTTTGTACTTCAGCTATCACAATATCTACTGATACCTTACATGTCAGCTCAATGATCATAGTTCATATTCCTGCACATTATTGAAAATTATGTATGCTTATAGTTCCTAGTATAAGGAGTTCCAGTTCACTCAGTGCTACAAATCATGTTCCATGAATACAGAAACTCCAAACTTAGGTCATGCAGCTCATGAATCATGTACTCATGCTTTACAGTATACTCAGTTCCCATGACTCATGCTACACTCCTAATGATTAGCTAAATTCAGATTTATGTCAGGTATATCCTTAGTCTAGATCTCTTGATAAATCCATGATGTTGATATTCTATCCCTTAGGCTTCAGTTAAGTGTCAGGTTTGGTATAGTATTTATTCATGCCTCAGGTCCTTATGTTTTAGCCTTTCAATGAACTCTCCTTATGAAATAATATAGTGATGAGCAATTGCTTAGATGAGAGAGAGTAAATGTTTCATGTTAAGGAAAGATTGTTTCATGCTTGTTTTACATGAGGCTGTAGTTATAAAGATAGGTTTGAATGTTATGCTTGTGTAAGTGGATAAATTCATTTTGGAGATTTAAGTAGGCTTGAACATAGTGGGAAAATTCAGTCCAACTCAGACCTCAGTAGAAAGAGTTATCAGTGCCTATGTAAATATTTTTAGTAGCCTCAAGTGATAAGTGGTGTTGAAGTAGAAATTATAGTTGAGGGAATAGTTGAGAAACGTGGTTAAGATTGCAAGTTAGTAGTTGCAGTGCATAAGGCTTAGTAACTCTATCTTAGATGATGTTTTGTAGGCCTTGCTCCATATTACAGAATTGGAGGCATGTTGTGATTTCTTATTTAGATGGCTTATTCAGACCATGCCATGATTCCTTACTCCCTAAAGTCATTAGAACTTTATAGAAAGACTGTCAAAGAAATGCTCCAGTTAAGTATAAGTTTTCAGCATGAGTTATTCCATAAAGCCAGGAATTCAGTTTAGTAGTCAGGCAGACAAGTTTGTATGGTTTCAATGTTTTCATCTAATCATACTATCTAAAATCTCATGAATATGACTATTCCAAAATGGAGTATCCTGGTATTTGCGAGTTTAGCTCAATTCTTATATCATGCCTTAGTTTTAGATCTCAGATATTCAATCACGATTTAGTTTGTAGTTGCCCCATGCATTATCTCAGCCTTTTCTCGATATCTCAACCAAGTCAGCATACTTTAAGGGACATAATATCCCAAGGGAGAGATGCATTATAATCCCCCAAGCTTTCATGTTCTAAACCTTCCATTTTCTCTTCACGTAACAAGATCTAATTTGATGTAATGGGTACTCATAAGTTGAATCTCTCGTTCCAATATCAGCTGTATGACCAATACCATGTCATGGCATGTATCCAAGGAATCAATTCAGTTCATGATATTCAGTTCATGTATTATGTTTCAGAATCAGTCATGTTCTCATGCTCCCATTCATAAAAGTTCAGTAAATGATCTCTGGTTCATCAGTATACTCCGCTTGAGGTAACAGTCTTTGTTAGATTTACTCAGTTCCATGTTCAGTTCCATGTTCAGTTCCATATACAAATTTGGTATTAATTACCATTGTATGTCATCTTCATGACAGTCACTCATTCATGAATCAGTTTAGCTATGTACTCATGCATCAGATATGCGTGTTTAGTACGGAGGTTCAATTTATCAGTAGTTTCCATCATTCAATAATGCTTCAGTTGTTCATGTTCAGTATGTAAACTCAGTCTATCAATATTTCTCAGCTTAATTAGTAAACTCAGTATATCAATATTTTATCAACTTAATCAGTCTCATTCAAAGACGAATGTCCCCAAGGGGGAGATATTGAAATACCCCATATTTTCCTATCTAAGTTTAACTCTCAGTATATGAGTATTCCTATAAAGTTTTTTATAATACTCAAAAATTTTCAGTTTAGAGCTTACCAATGCATAGAAAATTCAGTCATCTTTTCAACGATATAAAATTCACCCAAATCCAATAGCCAAGTGAAGAGTTAAAGCCATTTTTCTAAAACAGTGTGCCAAAATGCACATCACCGAATTGCGGTGATGGACCAAATGTCATTTGGAAAATTCTAGTGAAGTAGCATGATTGTACCGCATTACGGTAATATCCAAGGTCCTAATAGTAAATTTCCAGTGAAGCTCCGTGATCCCACCGCGTTGCGCTACCAGCTATTTTCCCAATTGTCAATTTCCTGTGTGGCAATGCGATACCACCGCGTCTCACTACAAGGTTATTTCACAATTGTCCATTTTTACACAGTGCTAGACACATTCTAGTGGCTCATCGCTATGCCACTACGCTGCGGTGGTGGCCAAATTTGGGAATTTTCAGTGTCAATTTTTAAATCATTTCCAGGGGTAATTGGGTATTTTTCCATGACCTAAGTAAGTCTTAAAAACATGATTAACCCCTAAATAACCTAATTAAGTCACAATTCACTCATTCTTCACCAAATTAAAAGCATTGTCTCTCAAAGGGAAAAACCCTAGCTTTAAGAAATCAAGAACAAACTCAAGAAGTCCTCTAAGAACCTTTATGATTTAATCTTCTCATGTATGTTCGGTGTTCATCTATGGATTCCTTTCACCTATGGAGTCCAAGAATCTCTTTTTAAAACTACAAGCTTATTGATTCATTTTTTCAAATACCTAAATTGGCTTGTATTCATCTATGATATAATTTGAGTTTCAATCCATGATTTACTATAAGTTTAAAGAAACTAAAATATTATGTATTATGAATTATATGATATGCATGTTAAACCCTTGAATTCATGTAACGCCCCAAAAATGGGTCCCGAAGCATCACACGGTGCTTAAGGCTACAAGTAGCCCTAAGCTAACCCTTTGAGCCATTTTTATACCATTCAACACTCATCGACAGGATTACTATAATCAAACATCAAGATATTCTCCATAATATCATAATTCAAAATGAAAGAAATGTGGAAAGTAACAAAATATGACCTCTCCATAAGACTGATCAATCTAACCATCTAGTCTGACAAGCCTCTACTAAACTGTACAACACTGAGCCATTGGGACAGACCCCAAATGACCCTAACATCAGGGAATAAAATGATAACTCAAAATAAAAGAGTGAAATCTGAACTAACCAGTCCTCGAACAATGAGGACTCACCACTGTAGAAAATGTAGAGCAATGTGCTTGGAGAATCACGTCAAGCCTGAGAATAAGCACCTGGACCTACATTATAGGGAAAATGTAGCCCACATACGAATACATGGGTCAATACCATGGAATATGGACCGATTATATGAGGGTGTATGCAAGTTTTCATAAAAGTCCTATATCACAAATATTCATAGGAAAATATGCATGCTGTAATAAGAGACTCACATAGCTGAAAATAAAAACATCAAAATCACCATAGAGTAAAACACATCGGTGAAAACATGTGTGAGTCATCATAGTAAATCCCAATCACTTTCATAATCATTTTCAAGTCATCAAAACGAGTAGCTTTCATAACAATTCTCTTTAAGATATAGAAATATTCATCAAATTCTTCAAAAATGATAACTTTCTCAACTCACACTTTCAAACTATTACATTTTTCATCTCAATCAGAAGAATACACACACACACTGGGAGTCTCTTAGAATCGACATAATCCATGTGAGCTACATGGACTCCAACGTCCAACCCACGTTGTGGAGAGCTGTCCTATCTTTGTCATCGGAGTAGGACTTTAAATCTTTTGTTCATTAATGATCACTATATCAATCAGCCTTAGGCTCACATACTATGGGGGCACGTAGTTCTAGGGAAGTACCAATCACAGCTATACCTCCCACTCGGTGCTAAAGAATACTTTCAGACTGAGCTCAGATCATTTCAATAGAAATCCACAACAACACAATTCAACAATTTATATCGGGAGCCATCATGTTACCCCTTTTTCATAATAAATCAACATGTAGATTTCATTTCTCATTTGAGTTCAAAAATAACTCTTTCAAGACCAAAAGGTCAAATCATTCAAATATCAACGTGTGTATAACACTTTACTTCACCCAAGATCATAATCTCAAAGAGGGTTTAAATCCCATATATCAACACTTGAGCAAAACATTTCAAGATTTATACTTTATATAGCAAACAAGTATAACTCATATGAAAATCTAGAAATTCAACTTGAAACATGATATTAACATAAAAACTCAAGGAATTTATCTTTAAGACATGACAAAAAATATCACAGTTTCTTGAACAAGAATATAGGATAATAGTTTCCATCTCAAATTCATAATTAAATAAGTAAAATCATATATCTTCATAAAATAATATAAATTTTTGGGCACAAGAATGAAAGGATGTTCTTGGTGAAAACCCCACATACCTTTATGGTAACGAATTCGTTGAAAGATTGGACCCTCAATGTTGATTGTGCAATCCTAGTTGTTTATCTCCTTTAGTGCTCTTGGATGATGAACTTAGATTGATAATAGGGTTATATGTGTTTAGATTCTATTAAATTCGTAAGGTCAAGTTTAGGAGTGTGTAAGGAGTGTCAAAAGACTTAATTGCCCTTAAAATAACTCAAAACAGAGTGTTTTTACTACCTGAAACACCAAGTGTGTGCCGCATTGCTTATCGTATACATTTACGTATGTGCCGCATTATTTATCGCACACATTTAAGTATGTGCCACATTGATTATCGCACACATTTAGGTATGAGCCACATTGCTTATTGCACACCTATTCCAGTAGCCATGTGCAATTGGTTAGGCGACGCACTCTACTTCGCAAAGCCATAACTCCTTGCTCGGGTGTCGGATTTTGATGAAATTGGTATCGTTGGAAAACTAATTTGATTCTCTATAAGTTGGTGGGTATAAATATACATAAATACCACATATTTGTCAATTTATGCTCACTCAAATGTGACCTTTGTGAATTCAAACACTAAAACTTGATGGATTTCAAAACTCTTAGCTTGTACTACCTTAAGTGACTCATATAACCACACTTAACACATCATAAGCTCTCTTATAACTAGGGTACTCTTGATAATTCATTTGGCCGAATATGGCTTATAGAATTGGGGGTTTCACATGTACGAACAACGGTTTGCTTTCTAGCTTAGGAAAGTGCGGGCATTACAATTTACAAATTGATTATTGTATCCATGATGTTCATGTGTTTACTACGTTATGTGAAATAATCATGCTCCCCAAGTATTTGATAAAGTGCTCAAGTAAATTGGATAGTGACATTATGACATGTTATTATGTGTTCCCATTTATGTACAAGTTCATGTATATCAAGTGTTTGACAAAATGCCTAGGTGAATGTATTGTTAATAAGTATCTATTGTTATGCTTTTCAAGATCATTCCATGATTTACTTTCCACACTATCGAGTCCTTGGGGCATTCAATACCTAAAAATCTAGATGTTTACCTAGAGCTACAGTAGTTACAGAATAGTCTCTGTAGTGTCACAAATAGTAGTACTCAGTCAGTTACAGAACTCAATAAAACTCAGTCCAGGGTAATTCAGTTGGAAGTACGATTTAGCACCGAGTGTACCTAGGGATAAGGGCATTCCTGTTAGTATTGGGTTTGACCTTTAGTAGCAATTCCTGAGTTACAAAACTATATAGCCAGCATAGGATTAAGGTGACTTCCTGCCAGATAAGGGTTGGGACATGTCTCTTGGGTTTTACTGCTAGTCAAGGGTTGACAGAATGTCTTTCTTCCAGTTAGGATTGACTCACAACCATTGTTAGTACCCCTAGCATGGTACTAGCACCCTTCTAATAAGGGTTACAAGTTGGACCCTAATCAGTTTAGAGAGGGTCATGTCGGTTAGATTATTACCTCCTACAGTTTTAGTTTCATTCTCAGTATAGAACTCAGTTCATTTCTATAGGATTAGGACTGTTAGATACAGTCATTCAGTTTTCAGTAATTCAGTTATCAGTAATCTGAGATATTAGTTACTTATTTATCAAAAATTAGTACTCAGCTTTAGTAAAAGCTCAGATATAATATACGTGTATATGCATAGTATTGCACACTCAATATTTTACAGTAGTCTTAGTTATCCATGTACTCTTATTCAGTTACTTCATATCATTCAGTCAATTACTATTTATGCATTTGTACCCTTGCATTTAGCCTTACTTCATCTAACATATCAGTATGTTCTACGTACTGGCGCATACTTTCTCTTTGCACTATTATGTATCATATCATAGGTTCAGACGCTTAAGTTCCTGCCAATACTTTGCCAAATTAAGTCAGCTGTACGAGATTACAGTAGTAAGTCCTCATTTATTAAGGATATTCTTTTATTTTAGTATTATAGTAGATTTAGTATTTCAGTAGTTGGAGTTAGTTCGGGGCTTGTCCTATCAACTACACATTCAGACAGTTTAGTTAGAGGTTTTTCAGACTAGACTAGTTCACATAGTGTTTAGTCTTCAAACATTTTATCAGATATTATTATCAGTATTTTCAGATTTTGAACCTTATGGCATTTCAGCCCATTTTCCGTATTATTATCAGTGCTCATAGAAGGTAACAGCTCATGGGTTAGCTTATGTTCCCTCAGGATCGTAAGCACCATGTGGCATCCAGGGTGCAGACTCGGGGCCTTACAATCCTACATATTATTATGAGTAAAAAAAATACCCATATTAAATTATGAAAATTTGTCACAAAATGGGACAAAAATAGGCATGTGGGTCTGCTAATGAAATTCCAAGGACAAGGAATGCATGCTCAAAATGACCAAATATACCTGAGCTTGTGTAACGTCCCGAAATATCATCTCGAGATGCCACACGGTGCCCAAGGCTACACGTAGCCTCAAGGTAATCCTTTAAGCTAAAAGACTACCCTTGGGTTCCAACACAACAACATACACGCTACGCTAAGGATATATATATGTCTATAACATATCACATCGCACATGGCACGGAATATCGTTAGACTGTACATATATGGAATGTCTATACACAAACCAACCTAACTATACACTAGTGTGACATAGCCTCTATACAGCAAAATGAATGAGCCATTGGGAAAAACCCCCAAATGACTCAACAGACCAAAGGGATCACAAAACAATAGCACAAAAACTAGCAACTTGGTCCTCGAACCATGAGGACTCACCACTGAAGGAACGTAGATGCGGCACTCGGATATAACTGTCGCAGCTGCGGCTAAGTACCTGAAACTACATCATTGTAAGAATGTAGCCCATAGAGAAATATGTAGGTCAGCATAAGATACATACTGAGTATGTGAGGGCGCATGCAAAATATAAATAATATCATAAATTTCGTAAAAACGTACATACGGACCATAATGACACACCTGTCTTGATTAACATTGAATCATGAAACTTATAACATCTTAGATAGGAAATGTAGGAGGAAAACCTCATAAATCATTATAGATCATCATAGGCAACTTGACTTACCACATCAAAACTCGGAGTGACTCGGTTTTTCAATAAACATGACTCTTATGGATAGGGGAGTTTCCTATAACCGACAACCCTATGTGGGCTATGTGTAATACCAATGTTTGAAACCTCCATTGGTGGGAGTGTCATACTCTTTGCTAGGGAGTACGACCTTAAAACTGTAATAATCATAATCGGGCTCTCTGTCCAATAATATCATCATCAAACAATCCTACGATGGCACATAGGTTTGGAGAAATACCAAATTTCCCTCTCGGTGATAAGAACTACTCCCTGACAAGCTCAGAACGCGTTAGGAAATCCACCACAACATCCCAAGGGTCTATCATAAAGACCAAATTAAATCTCTTTCTCATTTATCTAATCATATCAATTTGTGGATTCCTAACTCAACACATTTTAGCTCAAAACATTTTAATCTTCCTCAACATCAACAAGGTATCAATGCATTGAACCATTACCGACTCGACATTTGGACAAGGATATGAAGACTCAATACATAATATTTTCAACAATTTAACTCATCAAAACCATTCGGAAAATACCAAGACTCATTGCAACTTCAATATCAACATTTCTCAATTTGCCATCCAACTCTCATTTAAAGGTACTTGAGACATCAACCCATAGTAGGGATATAGAATTTCCAATATCAATTATAAATTCATAATAAGGAAATAGTGGAATGATAGTATAAATCAAGGCTTAACAAATTAAATCATCATACTTTCATAATCAAATACTTTTTGGACAGAATTCCATCTCAACATCATACACATATCGGATGACATAATCCCATAACTCATGGACAATAATATAAGATATAAAACCATATTTCCAATTCATGGTAAAACATGTAAAATCTCATGTCAATGTAATTCAACAAAAATACCGGGAACAAGATCGAAAGGACAATCTTGTTCAAAGCCCCACATACCTAAAAATGGAAGATGAATATGAACTTCGTACTCCAGAAATTCATTCACGAAAATAAAGGGTGCTTCTCAAAGCCCTTAGCATGATCAACTCGAATCCCAAATCAATTTGAAATTTCAACGGTTCAATCAAGAGACATAGAAAGATGAAATTTGGAGTAGTAGGGTTGGGGTTTGAGTCTTAGGAAATTTTGGAGAAAAATGAGCTATTGAATGCTCTTAATAGACGTAAATCCATGGTTTACCCGGATGGTTTGGAGTAGGAATGACCAAAATACCCTTAAAAATCAAATAATGCCAAATCTATCCTTTGGTGGACTTTTTTGATAGGCTGAAGTAGATCGACTATAACTTTTTGGTCCGATGGTCAAATTGGTTGAAACCAATTTCATTGGAAAGAGGACTTTCAGAGATTTCTGTTGATATATAGTAGCTCACCCAGATTATTATGTACAAGGAGTTAAGATCGTTTGAAGTTGACCCTAAAATTCGCCTGGCCTCAGTATTTTTTCCTGCACATTTACTGTTCTCCACTATTCATGGTTAGATCGGAATGATCATAACTCATCGCTCGAGTGTCGTTTTGTATGATCCATATATTGTTGGAAAGATTATTCGATGCTCTACACGATGATGGGTCACATAACCAGAAATTACACACAAAAAAATTATTAATCACGATAAAGAATAAAATTCAACACATTTTCGTCCGAGATCTTAACGGAAAATTTTTTTTGGGCCATTACATCATCTCCCCCTTGGAAACATTCGTCCTCGAATGTTGATAGGTAGGTCAAGAATACTATGAAAATGAGTATATAGAGAAAAATCATCTTGCCCAAGAATATACTCCATTCTAGATTTTTTTGGATATCGTAGAAAACACACAGGCCAAGATAAACATAGCAATAAGGATTAAATCAAAAGAGAACAATATCTTTGACATGCTCAGGATTTGTAGAAAAGAGGTCAGGATATTTGGTGCGCATATCCGCTTCGGTTTCTCAAGTAGCACTCTCCATGGATTGATTTCACCAAAGCAGTTTAACCAAAGGAACTTCCTTGTTTCTTAGCCTACGAACTTGAAAGTCACAAACCTCAACCGAAATCTCTTCATACGAAAGACTCTCTTGAATACCCGAGCTTTCGGAAGGATTAATCACAATAGAATCACCAATAGACTTCTTAAGAATAGAAACATGGAAAATCGGATGGACATTAATAACTACGCGAGAAATTCAACCTTATACGCTACCATCCCAATGCGATCCACAATCTTATAGGGACCAATGTAACGGGGACTTAGTTTGCCTTTCTTCCCAAATCTCTTCACCCCTTTCATGGGTGAAACTTTCAAGTACACTAAATCACCAACATCAAATTCAAGGTCTTTCCTCCTTACATCTACGTATGATTTTTGACAACTTTGGGCAGTTTTCAACCTTTTACGAATTAACTTAACCTTCTCCATGGCCTCAAACACCGCATATGGTCTAGTCGTATTAGCCTCACCAACTTCAAACCAACCAATGGGTGATCTACACCTTCAACCATACAAAGCTTCAAACGGGGCCATTCCAATAGTAGCATGAAAATTGTTATTGTAAGAAAACTCGATTAATGCTAAGTACTCATCCCAACTACCTTTAAAATCAAGCACACAAGCCCTCAACATATTTTCTAAAGTCTGAATGGTCCGCTCGGCCTGACCATCTATTTGTGGATGGAAAGCAGAACTTAAACGAATTTGGGTATCGAGACCCTTCTGGAAAGATTTCCAAAACTGAGAGGTAAACTGAGTACCTCTGTCAGAAATAATAGCCAAAGGGATTCCATGAAGTCTGATGAGTTCCCAAATATATATTCTAGTATAATCTTCAGCTGTATATGATGAATACATAGGCATGAAATGAGCTGATTTCGTCAGCTGATCTATGACAACCCAAATCGAGTCATGATGGCGACGAAAAGGAGACAAACCAACTATGAAGTCCATATTCACTTCTTCCCACTTCCAAGTAGGAATGCTAAACTCTTGCATCACACCACTGGGCCTTTGATGCTCTATTTTAACCTGTTGACACATGGAACACTTCGCCACAAATTCTGCTATGTTCTTCTACATATCGTTCCACCAATAGATTTCCTACAAATCATGGTACATCTTGGTAGCACCAGGATGGATGGAGTATCGCATACCATGCGCTTCCACCATAATCCTCTGCTTCAAGTTATCAATATCATAAACACATAATCTTTCTCAGAGTCTCAAAACGCCATCTACCCCTTGGGAGAAAACCTCCACCTTTTGGTCTTTAACTGACTCTTTTAACCTGACCAAGGTAGGATCCCTGTCTTACTTCTCCTTCACTTCCGAAACTAGAGAGGATTCAGAACCGCTTTGCACTCCTATACTACCCTCAACATAACTAAACAACCTAACCCCCAATCTAGACAAACGATGTACCTCACAGGCCAACTCCTTTTTACCAATCTCCACATGTGCTACGCTACCCATGGACTTCTGATTAAGGGCATCTGCTACTACATTGGCCTTGCGCGAATGATATAGCACGCTCATATCATAATCTTTCAACAGTTCTAACAATTGTCTCTGCCTAAGATTCAACTCCTTTTGGGTGAATACATACTGCAAGCTCTTATGGTCCATAAAGATGTCGACATGGACACCATACAAATAATGTCTCCAGATTTTCAAAGCAAAAAGCACGGCAACTAATTCAAGGTCATGGGTAGGATAATTCTTCTTGTGAGGCTTTAGCTGCTTGGAAGCATAAGCTATAACCTTGCCCTTTTGCATCAGTACACAACCTAAATCGACTCTGGAAACATTGCAATACACGACAAAACCATCAACACTGTCAGGCAAAGTCAATATAGGGGCTGAAGTGAGTCGAGTCTTCAACTCCTGAAAACTCTTCTCACAAGATTTGGACTACAGGAACTTCACTTTCTTTTGGGTCAAATGGGTCATAGGAGATGTAATAGATGAAAACCCTTTAACACAACAACGATAATAGCCAGCTAGACCCAAGAAACTTCGGATATCAGAAGGAGAAATAGGTCTAGGCCAACTCTTTATAGCCTCTATCTTTTGAGGATCAACTCTAATACCTTCGGAAGAAATAACATGAACCAAGAAGGCTACAGAGTTCAGCCAGAACTCACACTTACTAAACTTAGCATACAACCGATGAGTTCGAAGAGTTTCCAACATAATTCAGAGATGATTCGCATGATCACCTTCACTTTGGGAGTAAATAAGAATATCATCAAGGAACACTATTACAAATAAATCCAGATATGGCCGGAATACATGGTTCATAAGATCCATGAAAGCCGCTAGAGCATTATTTAACCCGAAACACATCACTAGAAATTCAAAATGACCGTAACAAGTTTGAAAGACTGTCTTAGGGATATCACATTCCCTAACCTTAAGTTGGTGATAATCGGATCTAAGGTCTATCTTTGAAAAGTAGCTCGTACCTTGTAATTGATCAAATAAATCATTAATTCAAGGAAGCGGATATTTATTTTTGATAGTAACCCTATTAAGCTGTCGGTAATCAATACACATCTGCAAAGAACCATCTTTCTTATGCACAAGTAGGACAGGTGCACCCCACGGGGACACACTAGGTCTGATAAAGATTTTGTTAAAAGATCTTTCAATTGCTCCTTCAACTCTTTAAGTTCTGCAGGAGCCATGCTATATGAAGGAATGGAAATAGGCTGAGTATCAGGAAGAAGATCAATCCAGAACTCTATCTCTCTATCAAGAGGTACTCTAGGAAGATCTTCCAAAAAGATATCAAGAAACTCATTAACAACATTAATTGACTGAATGGTTGGGGTTTCAGACTTAGTGTCTTTAACCCGAACCAAATGGTGGATGCAACCCTTGGAAATCAAATTCCTAGCTTTGAGATAGGATATAAAACGACCCTTAGGAATCACAGAATTCCCAGACTATTCGAGGATAGGTTCATCAGGAAACTGAAACTTGACCACACAGGCACGACAATCAATAGACGCATAGCATGAGTAAAGCCAATCCATACCTAGAATGATATCAAAGTCAACCATATCTAGCTCAATCAAATCAGCATACATAACCCGATGAAAGATAATAATGGGACATTTCGTATACACCCGTTTAGTAATGACAGACTCTTCTACCGGAGTAGAAACTAAAATAGGCTCAGAAATTAGTTCAGGATCCATTTCAAAATTTACAGTAACCAGAGGTGTCACATAAGAAAAACTCAAATCGGGGTCCATCATCACATAGACATCAAAATAGAAAACATGAAGTATACTAGTGACAATATCGGGAGAGTCCTCCTACTCCTGACAAGGTAGTATAGCATAGAAACAATTCTGGTGTTGACCGCCAGCAATACTAGATGAATCACCCTGAGGAGGAACTGGATGGGCTGCGGGAGGTGGGGCACTGGTAGCCTGACTATGGGGACGGGCATCACGACTCCACTGTCTGGCATACGGGCAGCCTCTAAGTATGTGGCCCAACTTGCCACAACTAAAATAGCCCTAATGCCCCATATAACACTCCCCAAAATGGTCTTTACCACACTTAGCACACGAAGGAGGATGAGGCCAGTTGCTTACACTGTCTTGAGACCTGGAAGGTACCGACCTATTCTCGAGTTCCTACCTGCCCCAATATATTGGAGCACTAGCTGAGGAAGGAACAGGTATAAATGGACATCTCTAAAACTGAGGGCGACTCCCTCTGGAGAATCTAGTCTGACCAGACCCCTATTGCTCCGATCAAACTCTCTTAATCCCTCTTACTCTTTCTTTTTCCTTTATCTTGTCTGACTCAATCTGTTGGGCATAAATAATTAACCTAGGAATATCAATCTCCCTATTGATCATAGAAGATCAACATTGTTTCACCACATAACTCGACACCCCAGTTAGAAACTTGCTCATACTAGTCCTCGAGTCAGCCATCATATTGGGAGCGTACTTTGATAGCTGATTAAACTTAAGACAATACTCCTTAACTGACATAGAGCCTTATCTTAAATTCATAAACACCTCTATCTTAGCTTTTCGTAACTCAAGAGGAAAGAATCTATCCAAGAAAGCATCTTGGAATAATTGCCAAGTCATCGGAGTGGTATCTTCCTCTCTACCCTTATTCCACATCTGCACCTAGTCATAGACAACATCCTTCAACCGATAAGAAGCCAGCTCCACACTTCTTCCTCGGTCACGTGCATAATCTGTGTAATTTTCTTTATTTTATCAATATATATCTGCGGGTCCTCACCTGCTCTTGACCCATAAAACTCTGGTGGATTCATCTGCATAAAGTCACAAATTCATGCTGCTGCCGAATTATTTTCCTGCGGAGGTGGAGCGTTGGCCTGAGTATTGGTGATAACTGCCTGGGCTAGCATTTAAATAGTTTCTCGAAATTCAACATAGGATACCATCTCATGTAATGGATCAATGGGTAGAGGTTGGTTGTTGTTTCCGCGAGCTCGACGTGGAGGAATTTTCTATCATAAGGACGCATGAATTAATAGCAGAAGGAAACAGTTGTAAGCATGATAGACTCTTGTACAAGAAAGAAATGACTTTTCCTAGAATGCCCCACAGCCTCTTGATAATAGGTGTGGTGACCTACACACCGATGCTCAAGACTCTACATAACGCATATTGTCAGACTCCCTAGGACTCTTCACAACCTTAGGCTCTGATACCAAGTTTGTAACGCCCTGAAATATCATCCCGAGATGCCATACGGTGCCGAAGGCTACACGTAGCCTCAAGTTAACCCTTTAAGCCAAAACACTACCCTTGGGTTCCAACACAACAATATCCACACTACACTAAGGATATATATATAAGTATATATCATATCGCATCACACATGGCACGGAATATCATTAGACTGTACATATATAGAATGTCTATACACAGACCAACCAAACAATTCACTAGTTTGACATAGACTCTATACAGTAAAATCAACGAACCATTGGGACAAACCCCCAACTGACTCAACAGACCAAAGGGATCATAAAACAATAGCACCAAAACTAGCAACTTGGTCCTCGAACCATGAGGACTCACCACTGAAGGAACGTAGATGCGGCACTCAGATATCACCGTCACGACTGCGGTTGAGTACCTGAACCTACATCATGGTAAGAATGTAGCCGATAGAGAAATACATGGATGAGAACAAGACACGTACTGAGTATGTGGGGGCGCATGCAAAATATAAATAATATCATAAATTTCATAAAAACGTACATACGGACCATAATGACATACCTGGCTTGAGTGACATTGAATCATGCAACTCATAACATCTTAGATAGGAAATGTAGGAGAAAAACCTCATAAATCATTATAGATCATCATACAAAACTTGACTTACCATATTAAAACTTGAAGTGACTTGGTATTTCAATAAACATGACTCTTATGGACAGGGGAGTTTCCTATAACCGACAACCCCACGTGAGCTACCTGGAATACCAACGTTTGAAACCCCCATTGACGGGAGCGTCATACTCTTTGCTAGGGAGTATGACCTTAAAATTGCAATAATCACAATCGGGCTCTCTGGCCAATAATATCATCATCAAACAACCCTCGGTGGCACATAGGTTTGGGGAGATACTAAATTTCCCTCTCGGTGCTAAGTACTACTCCTCGACAAGCTCAGAACGTATTAGGAAATCCACCACAACATCAAAATGGTCTATCATAAAGACCAAATCAAATCTCTTTTACAGTTATCAATCATATCAATTTGTGGATTCCTAACTCAACACATTTTAGCTCAAAACATTTTAATCTTCCTCAACATCAACAAGGTGTCAGTGCATGGAATCATAACTGGCTCGACATTTGGAAAAGGATATGAAGACTCAATACATGATATTTTCAACAATTTAACTCATCAAAACCATTCGAAAAATACCAAGACTCATTGCAACTTCAATATCAACATTTCTCAATTTTCCATCCAACTTTCATCGAAAGGTACTTGAGACATCAACCCATAGTAGGGATATAGAATTTCCAATATCAATTATAAATTCATAATAAGGAAATAGTGGAATGATAGTATAAATCAAGGCTTAACAAATTAAATCATCATACTCTTATAATCAAATACTTTTTGGACAGAATTCCATCTCAACATCATACAGATATCGGATGACATAATCCCATAACTCATGGATAATAATATAAGATATAAAACCATATTTCCAATTCATGGTAAAACATGTAAAATCTCATGTCAATGTAATTCAACAAAAATACCGGGCACAAGATCGAAAGGATAATCTTGTTCAAAGCCCCACATACCTAAAAATGGAAGATGAATATGAACTTCTGACTCTAGAACTTTATTCACGAAAATAAAAGGTGCTTCTTGAAGACCTTAACATGATCAATTTGAATCCCAAATTAATTTGAAATTTCTACGGTTCAATCAAGAGACATAGAAGGATAAAATTTAGAGTAGTAGGGTTGGGGTTTGATCCTTAGGAAATTTTGGAGAAAAATGAGCTATTGAATTCTCTTAATGAACTTAAATCCACAGTTTACCCAGATGGATTGGAGTGGGAATGACAAAAATACCCTTAAAAATTAAATAATGTTAAATCTGTCCTTTGGTGGATTGTTTTGATAGGCTGAATTAGATCGACCATAACCTTTTGATCCGATGGCCAAATTAGATGAAACCAATTTCATTGGAAAGAGGACTTTCAGAACTTTATATTTATATATAGTAGCTCAACCAGATAATTATGTACAAGGTGTTATGATCGTTTGAAGTTGACCCTAAAATTCGCCTGGCCTCAGTATTTTTTTCCTGCACATTTACTGTTCACCACTATTCACGTTCAGATCGGAATGATCATAACTCATCGCTCGAGTGTCCCTTTTGGATGATCCACATATCATTGGAAATATTATTCGATGCTCTACGTGATCACGGGTCGCATATCCAGAAATCCCACACAGAAGAATTATTAATCATGATAAAGAACAAAATTCAACACATTTTTGTCCGAGATCTTAATGGATTTTCAGGGCATCACAGCTTGTTGGGCTGAAATTCCAAATATTTCCAAGCCCTAAATTCCAAAAGTAGCTGAAATGACCAAGAAAATGATAAAAACTGGGGAAGCAGACTTATATACTACCAGGACAATGACCTACGCGAATACGTGTCTCAAGGGACTCGAACAGAAAAGCCATAGAAATTGCCCTATACAAGCACTGAAAGGTGCTGCAAATGTGAAGGGTAATAATCCTAGATATCATGAATGAGACATTGATGGTCACAAATGCAGTAAAGGAGAAGGGATTGGTTCAATCAACCCCTTATCAAGAATGCAAAGGAGAAGGATCCAAAATGTGATGGTAAATGTCTTGACCATTTTTGAATGCAGCTTATCGCTCACAAACATGAAGTGTAAATTAACCTTGTACCAGAAGTTGAAAAACTAATAAAAACTTTAAGTTCTCACAGACTCCAACTAGGTCCTTTGGATTCTCTTGGAACCTCGTGTGTGCAAATGAATAATGATGCCATATCAATTTTGACATTCAAGACTCAATGCAATAATTTAAAATTTGACCCAAGATTCTTTAGATTAAATGTGTATTCCATACCTAATTCCATTTTAACTAAATTCTAACCAATAACCCAAAATGAGTCCGAAAACCTTAGGACCCAAAGCAAGGGTCCCCTTAGCCAAAAATCAAAGTTTTGAAGTTGCTGATGCTATTAAACTTCCCTTACAAGGTTTTTCTACTAGTACTTTCAGTCTTAAACCAATTCATTCACGACAAAATCTCAAAAAGCAGGAAATCAACATAAACCTAAATAATTTTTTTACGATAACTAAGACACTATGGAAATGCTGAAAATGCTAGAAACAAGCATAATTTGAGAAATTAACGTAAAGGGTTATTCCAATATCATTACATTACATCATTTGCATCTCTTTTATGTTCTTTTAATCAAGTTATTTTTGTATTCTTTTGAATTATTTGTGTGTGTAGTTTCTCTTACTATCATTATAATTGTATTATTTTTAGTGTTAGAAGTTGTAACCCCACATTTTTTTGGGCTAGTTTTCAAACCGCCGTTCTTAACCGTATACATCCGAAACTAATGATTGTTTATTAATATATGTGTTATGATAAATTCTATGGCTTGGGAATACCTTTGGATATGAATTGAGGTCACAAATATCTCCTAACTCAAAGACGAGTTGAGAACGTTTCTATAGATTAAGTTTTACTGAACATTTTAGCTTGGTTCAAATTTCAATGACCATTACTTCTAGAATCGAATGAGCTACATGTCCTACAATGTACAAAAGAAATATCTTTGAGTCCTCTATCTAATTCAACTGGTTTTACCTTTATCTGATATAGTAGTAGAAAGTTATGCTTATTTTACTTTGAAGTATCTGTCTGTCAAGTAAGTGATGACTACGCTAATAAGCCATCACTTAGGTGACATCTAAGCTGACGAGCCGTCAACTAATTGATGATCCATCAGTTCTAGTCATCAGGATAGGACACTAAGGGGGATATTAAAGACTTAAAGTGATGACTTAGGTGATGAGCCATCACCTAACTGACGGGCCATAAACTTTGGTCATCAACAGAAGAATATCTGCAATTTTCTTTGGTTTCTTTAGGAATATTTTTGTCTTTTACTCAACCTAAAACCCTACCCGACGAATTTAAATCATACCCTAAGCATTATAATCCATCTTCTATCAATTTTTAATATCTCAAATCCTCTACACTCTTAAGAACGAGGATAAATTAGGGTTTTCTTCAAGGAAAGAATTCAAGCATATCAATCCAAGATTTCCAAAGAAATGAATCTTCCTTCAAACTAAGTAATAAAAGGTACATGGGGTTTTCCTAAACCACATAGGCATGGTGAAATCATTTTTATTAATGTTTGGAATGTTGAGAAATTATGTATTCATGAAGGATTTCGAATTACATTAAAAAGCATGCATTATGAACTCTTTCAATGATATAATGTTTTGGCCTTGAGTCCTTCCCCTTAATTTGATTTGTACTCGTATATAAGTATGTATGCATTTTGAGTTTGGATATCGAATTGAGAGCATGAAGAATTATAATCCCTCTCTTGTTATAAAGCCTTATTTTCATATTTTATGAATTATTCAATTGAATATTGGGAAGCATGATACAAATGTATTTACTATTATTTAAGACTTGATTTTGGTTAAGAATTGAAGATAGGGTGTATCTTTTTATAATAAGAGAAAAGTTATGATTTAAAGAGTTGCATGCCTTGCTACAAAGTAATTGAACGCCACATGTTTTAGGATTGAAAGAGAGAATCTTTTCATAAGTTTTCATGGATTTTGATATACAAATTATCTTATATTGTTTGAATGATTTGGTGGTCCAAACACTATGTTTTGAATGAAGAGATTGTAAGATGATATTTTATGACTTCGAGATATGACTTTCAAGTATTGGTATGATGATACTAAATAGATGAATGCCAGAATAGAGTAAGATTTTCAGATTTTGATTTCAAAGAATGTATGTCTTAAAGAGTTAAAATTAGGCTTAAAGAGAGTTAGGTGGTTACCCGAAGAAGGCATTTGAGTGTAAGGGCACTTTGCTAGAAACTGTGTTTTTCTTAAATGGGTTTATTATGTCCCCAAGAGGGACCATATGCTTGCCTAGTGCCCCTTATCGTATTAGAGATAGAGACTCCAACCCTTGCAGCAAACTTGGGATGGGTGCTTGGCCGACAAGTTAAGGGAGGATTCCATATATCCCTTGGGATTGTAGAGTTGTAAGGTGTAACACCTAGCTTAGAAGTAAGATCAAGTGTCGGTTGTGGTTTCATAGAAATGTTTCAAAATCTTTTAAGTATGCCTATGTGTTTTCATATATCATATGTAAAATGCTTTTTGAATGGTTCTCACTTATGTTGTATAAATTTTATTATTATGGATTGCTTTACATACTAGTACATCTGTATTGACCCCTTATTTTTTAGGACCTGAGGCACGATCTCGAGGTTTCATTAAGTAGTAGATTATTTGTTTAAAATTTACTGTTGGTGAGCCTCCCTTATTTCTAAAGGTCTTGGTTATGATGGTTTTCGTATTGTTAGAGATTTTGTAGATAAGCTTTCATATGGTTTTGAGTATTTATGAACTAAATTTTGTATTGTTCAGTTGAGCTTAGAAAATGACCGTGATTCCATTTATTTATTTTCCATATTTAGTTATAGTATATGATTGGTGTGTATGATTGCAAGATAGAGATGGGCACCCGGGCCTTCATGATTCGGGATGCTCATAACGACTAGGGCCTTGGTTTGGTTCATGACAAACTTGGTATCAGAGCATAGTTCATGGTCCTAGGTTGTCTGTGAAGTCGTGTAAAGTAGATTCCTTTTTATGGGTGTGTAGCGCACCACACTTATAAAGAGAAAGCTACTAGGCGTCTAGGAATGTTTCACTTTCTTCAGGTACTAGATCATGCCATCATGTTGTCCATTGGAAGTTATCAAAATTCCTTATTAACTATGATTTAATTAACTATGTCTCATTGTCGAGTCGATTCAAGTGCAGAAGCTTAGAGTTTAAATGATGTGGTCCTTTCTAATTGAGTCATAAATGATTATGAAATTGCACAAGGACTTGAAAGGAGTCCATGAGTACTTTAAAGTGCATTGATTTAAAATTTACCCTTATCTACATCAATTGTGCATTTAAGACTGAGGTATGGAGTGTATCTGGTCCCTTTTCTAAAATCCTTATTGCAGATGACATGCTTAAGGGTAACAATATGTGGTGGAATATTGGAACATTATTTCCACCCGAGTAGTAGTATGTGATAAAATGTCATAACCTATGAGCTGTAAAATGGTCCAAAAGTTAGTGATATGAATTCACAAGATTAGAAGTCAGAATAAGGGCGACTTTTACTTAAAGAAGCTAGTATTAGTTTTATAACCTTTGATTGAGGGATGGGTTGCCATTTTATAGAGATAGACTAATATGGTAGCAATATTTGTAAATTGCATGGTAGTCTACGAAGGAAGTAGCTAGCTATGATTATTATTTATACAAAATAAGGAAGGATCTCAAAATAGATAGTTATAGTGGTTATTGAAATCATTTATAGTCTTTGAATAAAAAGGGGTAGATTAGTCAGTAAGTTATGGGTAGAGACTCATTGGTGTAAATGGGATATAAAGGTAGTCTAAATGTATGCTTGGGTAAGTAGATTTAACCTAAAAAAGTAGAGCATGTTGATAAAGTCGTAATGGGTCATATTATAGGATTAAGATTGACTATCCCTATTATGTGACTTAACTCCCCTTGATTGTCTTTTCTCTAGTCATTGTAAACTAGTACTACATGTGATAAGGTATGCAACAAATTTTGAGGTGTAGTAGTAGTGTCGTGGAGAGAATGAACTTATGGGCCGTAGTTAAGTGATGTAAGAGACTTAAGTTGACATTTCTATTTGATGGACTAGTATAGTATGCGGCATGTTTGTTCGATGTTACATGATTGGTGTTAGACAATATACTTAAACTTTAGATGTGGATTGTGGTGGTGAGGATAGTAGCTTATAGTTATCGATGCATATTTTATGGGAGTAAGTAGTAGGCTTGATTTGATGTGTGGAATAGCCTAAGTTTGCAACTTGTGGGAAAAGGAGTGGATAATTATGATATATATATATATATATACACATGATACTAGTGTTAGAATGATGAGTGAGTCATTATGTGAATAAGGGCGTACGTATATTAGAATAAGTTGCACCCCCAAGTAGTATATTGTTGGGTAAAGTTTTATGTGTATAAGTGTTTTGTGTACCTAGTTTTTATTCTCGACTTCTGTAGTATGGAGAATTCTAGGAAGTTTTTGAATGGTGTTCTTTAGAGTTGACTTGAGGAAATGTAGGTAGGCAATATGCACCTTTAGTATGTTTTATAAATTTTGTTAAGTTGTAAGTTATGTGATTGAAGGTGTAATGCTAGTATTCTAAGGAGTTAAAATGTAACACCCCGTATTCAAGTACGTGTATTGGTCTTATTTATATGGAATTAATTTTTTTATTTTATTTATACCGAAATTTGCCCGTCGATGGTTCCATGTGAAGGTTATTGAATAATCTATCCAATGATATAAATATTTCCAAAAACGGATTGGTTTTGGATATAATCGAGCACGTTCGAAACTATAAACGGTGGACGGGATATTTGGGAATAGTAAATGTGCAGGAAAATTTCCTGCACACAAACTACTGAGGCCAGCCGAATTTTTGGGTCAACTTCAAATGATCATAACTCCATTAATATAATGAACTGGGAGAGCTGCGACCTATGAAAAGAAAGATCTTTGAGTATTATTTCCAGTTCAATTGGTTTCATCCAAATCCAACGTCTGAGTAAGGAGTTATACTCGTTTTACTTTAGCCTATCAAAATAGATTTTTAGGGTCAACTTCAAATGACCATAACTCCTTGTACAGGACGAACTGGGTGGCCTAATTTATATGAAATAAAATTGCTTTGAATTATCCTTCCAACGATACCAATTTTACCCAAGTCCGATATCGAAGCAAAGAGTTATGGTCGATCTACTTTAGCTTATCAAAAAGTCCACCAAAGGACAGATTTGATATTGTTTAAATTTTAAAGGCATTTTGGTCATTTCCTATTATATTATGGATGGGAATATGTGTGTATATATACGTATATGAGTTCAAAAACTCATTTTCATCATCAATCATTGCGAAAGAACTGACCCTAGCCAAATTTGACCTTTAAATGACTTTGGATTCAACTGTAGAAATTCTAAAGTAATCTGATAACTGCGTTTGTCATCTTGAGAGCTTTGAACGACACCTATTATTTGTACAAACAGGATTGCATAATCAAGAGGTGAATTCTAAGGTATGAATATTGTTTGCCTTTGTTCTTTTCCATATGTATATGTGTGATAGAGGATTATATGTATTGGTTGTTATTGAAAGGTGATGGAAATAGGGTTATGGACAAATTTTGCATGGTTTGGTTGTATTGAATTATGGAAGGTGGATATGGTAATTGAGTTATGGAAGGTGGATACGGTGATATACTATTGAATTAATGGTTATTTATGTCTATGGCTCAATTTGGTTTAATGGATTGGATGGAAGGATAAATGAATCCAAACTTGATATTGGAGGATGTTGTATGAATATGGATGGCATGTGAATGTAATTGGAGTATAAGAGGGTTAAAGTGACACCCTTTATGGTGTAATTAAGGCTTACTACTTAACCACTGGTTTGGTGAATTCAAATAATTGAAGACGTTTGGTTGCTAATACTAGATTGCTATGTATGTTCATTGTAGATAAGTAATCTGAAAAGATGGGAAGTCCATTTGGGACTAGTATTGAAGGTTGACAGTTAGGTATGTAAAGCATACTCTATACTATATCTTTGGCATGAAAGTGAACAATTGTTCTATTAAGAAAGTTTCCAAAGTTATTCAATAACATGTGATCCATAATGGTTTTGTATGATGTCCTAAGTTACCAATGAACTTGTTTCCACCCTACAAGATGTCAAGACATTCCAATACTTACTTGTCTTCCAAATCTTACATGTTTATTGCACTAATGAATGTCAGAAGGTATCCGGTTACTCAAATAAGATCCACGTGCTATTAATGACTCCAAAATATTTCATTGATATACCAATAAGTTCCTACTTCATTGTTATGGTATTGATGACTCCAAAACACTTCATTGATGTGCCAATGAGTTCTTACTTCATTGTTATTGCATTGATGGTCTATTTATATGTCTCTTATTGATGTATCATTGTTTCAAAGTATCAAAAATGAGGTGGCGACCGAAATAGCAATCTCAAAGATTAATTGAACTAAGTGATGGAAGTTTTGTCTTATCGGGTGGTATCCCAGGGGCATAAGCCTATCATGGGTCGATCCCTATTTATGTGTTTATGGGTGGTATCCCAGGGGCATAAGCCTATCATGGTTCGATCCCAGTTGATATGTACTAGAGGAAGCCTAATGGTCACAGTATAGTATAGTAATGAATACAAAGATGATAAGAACGAAGGTAAAGTAATTGAATAAATACAATGTATAGGTTGTCACAAGTTCTAATAAGTGTGGTCCACTTCTATTACGATTTTCTCACTTGTTTCTGATTCCTATTGAGCTCCTATATCATATGTGATTATCTACAGCTTTACATACTTAGTACATATTTTGTACTGACGTCCCCCACGGGGGACCTGCATTTCATGCTGTTGGCACAGGTACCTCAGCTTATACACAACACAAGTAGGAGCCAGGATATCCAGCTGCTTTTGGTGAGCTCCAGTTTGCTTCAGGGTTTTCCGTGTCATATCCAGTCACTTTTAGTATTGTATAGAAGTTAGTTATATGGCAGGGTATGTCCCGACCTTAGTTAAACTCTGTGTATTGTCTAAAGGCTTTGTAGACCTAATGTACAGTCAAGGTGGTGTTTTGTTAATAGACGTGATGGATCCAATGACCAAGTATTATATATACATGTATATGTGTGCTCAAGCTTATACAGGTGATTATTTCCTTTTATATGCGACATGATGCTTTCCGAATTTTGGGTTGTTATAGAGGTATCTATGGGAAGTATAAGGTTATGAGCTGGTTCTCTCGGGCTTCCTGGGTTATGGGTGCCAGTCTGCCCCAATAGGATTTGAGGCGTGACCAAAGTAGTATCAGAGAAGGTCGTCCTAGTGAGTATACAAAGCCGTGTCTACGTAGAGTCTTGTTTATCGGTGTGTCGTGCACTGCATTTATAAACAGGAGGCTATGGACATTTAGGAATTGTTTCTTTTCTTCATGTATTAGATCGTGCGATAGAGCCTATATTGTATATGAAATAGTTGACCACTGAATCCATTTGTTTCTCTTATTATAGTAATGATGCCAGTTACCAGAAGCAAGAATATCGGTAAGCAAGTAGATGTGGCTGCTGGAGAGAGGACTAGTAAGTCACCCATTATACCAGCTAATCAAAGTGAGGCTCCAGCTGAGCATGCATCAGAAACTTCTTCTACTCCAGAAGAAATAAGGGGGAGGAGAACTATATCTCAGAGCTACCTATTAATGCTGCTGATCAAGATCTTAGACATGCAATACAACTTTTGACTCGTATAGTTGTTGGGCAAGCTCAAGGGTAAGCCATTTCTACCATGGGTCCTAGTGGTACAGATAGGATGGCTAGCCTTTGAACACAGGATTTTCTTAAGATGGATCCTCCCACTTTTACTAGATCAGATCTTAATGAGGACCCACAGGACTTTATTGATCAAATTCAAAGGGCCTTAGATATTATGAATGTAATGAGTAGAGAGACAGTGGAGTTAGCATCGTATAGATTTAAAGGGGAGGCTATATATTGGTACGAGGACTGGAAATAATCTAGGGGTATTGATGCACCCCCAACTACTTGGAAAGAGTTCAAAGAGAGATTTCTTGATCATTATCTTCCATTCGAGATTTATCAGGCCCGTGCAGATCAGTTTTTAAATCTTCGTCAGGGGAATATGAGCGTGAGGGAGTACAGTCTCAGATTTAATTCCTTGTCGAGATATGCTCCTAATGTTGTAGCTACTATGGATAACAGAGTTCATCAATATGTGGATAGGCTAGATCTATATCTGGTTAGAGATTGTACTATTGCCACTTTGAACAAAGATATGGACATAGCAAGGATCAAAGATTTTTCATAGAAAATGGAAGATCAGAGGCAGAAAAGAAGAACACAGGAATTAGAAAGAGGATATTCCAAGAGAGACAGATCTATAGGGCAATTCATGGCATCCCAAGGAAGGTTCAGACCACAGTTTTATGATAGACCACCTAGGCCATTATCTTCTTATTCTGCAGCTGTGCTCTACCACAGTTCCAAGGGTCCATAGGAAATCAATTTAGGCACAAAAGTGAGAGTTAGAGTTCGCGGACAGTGGGGTACCAAGGGCAAGGGAATATGAGCCAATCGAGACCTCCTCGAGAGCCATGCAATAAATATGGAAGGTATCATTTAGGCGCATGTCGACTGGGGACCAATGTTTGCTTTTGGTGCGGTATGTCAGGGCATATGATGAGAGAATGCCCACAAAGGGGCATAGGGGGTATGGCATGACCTACGAGGTTATTTGTTGCATCATCATCATCGATGCCTTATTTAGGAAGGGGTGCACAACCAATGGGTCGTGTTAGAGATGATAGAGGAGCCACAAGTTCTAGCGGGGCTCAAAATCGTATGTATGCTCTAACGGATTGACAGAATTTAGAGGCTTCCACAAATGTGGTTACGGGTACGTTTTCTATCTTTTCATTCGATGTATATGCCTTAATTGATCCCAGTTATACATTATCTTATGTTACTCTATTGGTTGTTGGAAAGTTCGAAAGAATACCTGAACTGTTAGTTAAGCCATTTGAAGTGTCCACACTGGTTGGGGAATCTATTGTATCTAGAAGGGTTTGCCGAAACTGTATAGTAACTGTTTATGGTCGTGATACGATGGCTGATCTTGTGGAGTTAGAAATGGTAGATTTTGATGTTATAATGGGTATGGACTGGTTGGCGTCTTGTTATGCCACAATTCATTGCTGCACGAAAAAGGTATATTTCCATTTTCCAAATGAATCAGTGCTTGAATGGAAAGGTGAAATTGGCACGCCAAGAGGTATATTTATTTCTTATTTTAAGGCAAGAAGAATGATTTCCAAGGGATACATATATCATTTAGTTAGAGTAAGGGATACAAAAGCGGAGCCACTAACTTTTCACGCTGTTCCGGTGGTAAATGAATTTTCTGATGTATTTCCTGAAGATCTTCCAGGTTTTTCTCCTGAATGAGAATTAGAGTTTGGTATTGATGTAATACCAGGCACCCAACCAACCTCCATTCCTCCGTATAGAATGGACCCAATAGAATTACGAGAATTAAAAGAGCAATTGAAAGATTTGCTAAAGAAGGGATTCATAAGGCCTAGTATGTCCCCCTGGGGAGCAGCAGTGTTATTTGTGCGCAAAAAAGATGGCTCACTGAGGATGTGTATTGATTATCGGCAATTAAATAAGGCAAATATTAAGAATAAATATCCTCTCCTAAGAATTGATGATTTATTTGATCAGTTATAGGGCGCCAAATGCTTTTCTAAGATTGATTTGAGGTCAGGTTACCACCAAGTGAGGGTCAAAGAGAAGGATATACCCAAGACATCTTTCCAAACACGGTATGGTCATTATGAGTTTCTAGTTATGTCATTTGGGCTAACAAATGCACCCACAACTTGTATGGATTTGATGAATAAGGTGTTTAATCCATTCCTGGATGTATTTGTGATAGTTTTTATAGATGATATTCTAGTTTATTCTAGATTAGAAGAGGACCATGTCAATCACTTACGAAAGGTAGTCCAGACTCTATGTGATTGTAAGATTTATGCAAAGTTCTCTAAATGTGAGTTTTGGTTAAAGTCGGTGGAATTTTTGGGTTGTTTTGTATCTAGTAAAGGGATAAAGGTTGATTCTCAAAAGATAGAAGCTGTGAAGAATTGGCCAAGGCCCACAACGCCTACGGAGATTTGTAGTTTTTTCGGGTTGGCCGGTTATTATAAAAGGTTTATTGATGGCTTTTCTGCCATTTCAGCACCCTTAACCAAGCTAACCCATAAAGAATCCAAATTCCAATGGAATGATGCCTGTGAGAAGAGTTTTCAAGATTTAAAGAATAAGTTGATTTCTACACCAGTGTTAGGTATACAGTGTATTGTGATGCTTTCAAAATTGGTTTAGGATGTGTATTGATGCAGCATGGTAAGGCAATAACATATGCTTCTAGACAATTGCGGCCACATGAGAAAAATTATCCTACACACGATCTTGAGCTGGCAACAGTTATTTTTACTTTAAAGATATGGCGCCACTACTTATATGGGGTTTATGTTGATATATATACTGACCATAAGGGCTTGCAATATATTTTTAATCAGAAGGATCTAAATTTAAGGCAGAGGAGATGGCTTGAACTATTAAAAGACTACGATGTTGATATCTTGTACCATCTAGAGAAAGAAAATGTGGTAGCTGATGCGTTAAGTCATAAGGCTATGATGGTGCCTATAGAAAGGCAAGGGATGATTAAAGATCTTCACCCGTTAGCTAGTTTGGGAGTTTACCTTCTTGCAACTCTGGATAAAGAACTTATTGTACATAATGCTGTGGAATCTTCATTAGTAGCTGAAGTGAAAGAGAAGCAATATGCAGATCCTATTTTATTACAGCTTAAGGAGAACGTTCAGAGTGGTGCGACCAAGGCATTTGAGCTTACGCGAGAAGGAGTACTTCAGTGCTAAAATTGATTATGTGTGCCGGATGTAGTTGGGCTAAGAAAGAAGATTATGACAGAGGCATATAGTTCAAGGTATTCCATTTATCCAGGATCAACCAAAATGTATCAAGATTTGAAAGATATGTATTGGTGGAATGACATGAAGTAGAGCATTGCAAAATTTGTAGCTGAATGTCTAAATTGTCAAAGAGTTAAAGTTGAGCACCAAAAACTCGGAGGTTATATGCAATGCATTGATCTTCCAAGCTGGAAGTGGGACATGATCAACATGGATTTCGTTATTGGTTTGCCTCGTACATCCTGGAATTTTGATTCTATATGGGTGATTGTTGATAGGCTTACCAAATCCGCACATTTTCTACCAGTTAGGACCACTTACACAGTTGAAGAGTATGTGAAGTTGTACATTAAAGAGATAGTCCGATTACATGGAGTGCCAATCTCTATTATATCAGATCGGGGAACCCAATTTATCACAAACTTTTAGAAATCTTTTCAGAGGTGTTTGGGAACACAAGTGAAGTTGAGTACAGATTTTCACCCTAAAACAGATGGACAAGCAGAACGTACCATCCAAACCCTTGAAGATATGCTACGAGCTTGTGTAATAGATTTTAAGGGCAACTGGGATGATCATTTATCTCTTATTGAGTTTGCCTACAATAATAGCTATCATTCAAGTATCAAAATGGCCCCATATGAAGCTTTAAATGGAAGGAAGTATAGATCACTAATAAGGTGGTTCGAAGTGGGTGAAACTCTTTTTTTGGGACCAGATCTTGTTTATCAAGCCATAGAGAAGGTTAAAGTAATTCAACAATGACTGAAAACAGCCCAAAGTCGACACAAGTCATATGTGGATAGTAGAAAGAGAGGGATAGAGTTTTCTATAGGTGATTGGGTATTTTTGAAGGTATCACCAATGAAAGGGGTAATGATATTTGGCAAGAAAGGGAAGTTGAGTCCATGTTATATAGGCCCGTATAAGATCACTCGAAGGTTTGCACAAGTTGCATATGAATTAAAGCTACCCCAAGAGCCCTCATCAGTACATCCGGTATTTCATGTGTCAATGCTTCGAAAGTGCATTGGAGATCCATCACATATCACTTATACTGAGGATGTGCAAGTTGCGGAAGATCTTACCTATGAGGAAGTGCCTATTGCTATTCCAGATCGCCAAGTTAAGAAGATAAGAAATAAGGAGATAGCATCAGTGAAAGTACGTTGGAGAAATCATCAAAGGGAAGAGATTACATGGGAAGCTGAGGAAGCAATGAAATCTAAGTACCCTCATTTGTTCAAAGATGAAGAGAAAGTTCAAGAAACAGAGTTAGAACATTAACAAGTAAGTTTTTTTTTTATGTATGCATAGTATTTATGTTATGATGTCAATATTAATGATGGAGTTGAACTTGTTTTGTTGAATAACTATGCTAACATTCTAGGACGAATGTCCTAAAGGGGGAAGGATGTAACACCCTATATTCAAGTATGTATATTGGTCTTATTTATATGGAATTAATTTTTTTATTTTATTTATACCGGAATTTGCCTGTCAATGGTTCCATGCGAAGGTTATTGAATAAGTTTTCCAATGATATAAAGATTTCCAAAAATGGATAGGTTTTGGATATAATCAAGCACATTCGAAACTATAAAACGGTGGCCGGGATATTTGGGAATAGTAAATGTGCAGGAAAATTTCCTGCACACAAACTACTGAGGCCAGCCAAAATTTTGGGTCAACTTCGAAGGATCATAACTCCCTTAATATAATGAAATGGGGGATCTTCGACCTAGGAAAAGAAAGATCTTTGATTCTTCTTTCCAATGCAATTGGTTTCATCCAAATCCAACGTCTGAGTAAGGAGTTATACTCGTTTTACTTTAGCCTATCAAAACAGATTTTTAGGGTCAACTTCAAATGACCATAACTCTTTGTACAGGACGAACTGGGTGTCCTACTTTATATGAAATGAAATACCTTTGAATTATCCTTCCAACGATACCAATTTCACCCAAATCCGATATCGGAGCAAAGAGTTATGGTCGATCTACTTTAGCTTTTCAAAACAGTCCACCAAAGGACAAATTTGACATTATTTAAATTTTAAAGGCATTTTGGTCATTTCCTATTATATTATGGATGGGAATATGTGTATATATACATGTATATGAGTTCAAAACTCATTTTCATCATCAATCATTGATAAAGAACAAACCCTAGCCAAATTTGACCTTTAAATTACTTTTGATTCAACCGTAGAAATTCCAAAGTAATCCGATAACTGCGTTTGTCATCTCGAGAGCTTCGAACGACACCTATTATTTGTGGAAACAGGATTGCATAATCAAGAGGTGAATTCTAAGGTATGAATATTGTTTGCCTTTGTTCTTTTCCATATGTATATGTGTGATAGAGGATTATATGTATTGGTTGTTATTGAAAGGTGATGGAAATAGGGTTATGGACAAATTTTTCTTGGTTTGATTATATTGAATTATATAAGGTGGATTGGGTAATTGAGTTATGGAAGGTGGATATGGTGATATACTATTGAATTGATGATTATTTATGTCTGTGGCTCAATTTGGTTTAATGGATTGGTTGGAAGGATAAATGAATTCAAACTTGATATTGGAGGATGTTGTATGAATATGCATGGCATGTGAATATAATTGGAGTATAAGAGGGTTAAAGTGACACCCTTTATGGTGTAATTAAGGCTTACTACTTAACCACTAGTTTGGTGAATTCAAATAATTGAAGACGTTTGGTTGCTAATACTAGATTGCTATATATGTTTATTGTAGATAAGTAATCCGAAAAGACGGGAAGTCCATTTGGGACTAGTATTGAAGGTTGACAGTCAGGTATATAAAGCATACTCTATACTATATCTTTGGCATGAAAGTGAACAATTGTTCTATTAAGAAAGTTTCCAAAGTTATTCAATAACATGTGATCCATAATGGTTTTGTATGATGTCCTAAGTTACCAATGAACTTGTTTCCACCCTACAAGATGTCAAGACATTCCAATACTTACTTTTCTTCCAAATCTTACATGTTTATTGCACTAATGAATGTCAGAAGGTATCCAGTTACTCAAACAAGATTCACGTGCTATTAATGACTCCAAAACATTTCATTGATATACCAATAAGTTCATACTTCATTGTTATGGAATTGATGACTCCAAAATACTTCATTGATGTGCCAATGAGTTCTTACTTCATTGTTATTGCATTGATGGTCTATTTATATGTCTCTTATTGATGTATCATTGTTTCAAAGTATCAAAAATACGGTAGCGACCGAAATAACAATCTCAAAGATTAATTGAACTAAGTGATGAAAGTTCTCTCTTATCAGGTGGTATCCCAGGGGCATAAGCCTATCATGGGTTGATCCCTATTTATGTGTTTATGGGTGGTATCCCAGGGGCATAAGCCTATCATGGGTCGATCCCAGTGTATATGTACTGGAGGCAGCTTAATGGTCACAGTACAGTACAGTAATAATTACAAAGATGATAAGAACGAAGGTAAAGTGATTGAATAAATACAATGTACAGGTTGTCACAAGTTCTAATAAGTGTGGTCCACTCCTATTACGATTTATTCACTTGTTTCTGATTTCTATTGAGTTCCTATATCATATGTGATTATCTACAGATTTACGTACTCAGTACATATTTCGTACTGATGTCCCCCATGGGGGACCTGCATTTTATGCTGCAGGCACAGGTACCTCAGCTCATACACTGCACAAGTAGGAGCTAGGATATCCAACTGAGTTTGGTGAGCTCCAGTTTGCTTTGGGGCTTTTCGTGTCATATCCAGTCACTTTTGGTATTGTATAGAAGTTAGTTATATGGTGGGGTGTGTCTCGACCTTAGTTAAACTCTGTGTATTATCTAGAGGCTTTGTAGACCTAATGTATAGTCAAGGTGGAGTTTTGTTAATAGACGTGATGGATCCAACGACCAAGTATTGTATATACATATATATGTGTGCTCGAGCTTATATAGGTGATTATTTCCTTTTATATGCGACATGATTCTTTCCAAATTTTGGGTTGTCATAGAGGTATGTATGGGAAGTATAAGGTTATGAGCTGGTTCTCCCAAGCCTTCTCGGTTACGGGTGCCAGTCCTCCCCAATAGGATTTGAGGCGTAACATAAAAATGGAGTGTTAAGTGTTTAGAAGAATTAATGTCCATGCCCATGGTAATGTTAGTGATAAGTCAATGAATTTGGAGGTTGGTGAAAGTTATGATTAGTGTCTCTTAAGAGTGGATGTCCTAGAAAGAAATTAGTGTGTTTTTATTAAAAAATATTGAGAGAAGTTTGTGTTCATGTGTATACTGATACCCCTATTGTATTGATAATTGTGGTTATAGATTGATAAGAGGTTATGTTCTCAAGTCTAGGATTATGACTTTGATCTAAGGGAAAAATGGTGAGTTAAGGTAGTTCCCGAATTTTCTAATTGTGGAAAGTTTAGGGAAGAGTCATGATAAACCTATTCCTATTCAAGCATATTACTCCTACTTTAGTTTAAGAGTTCATTCTACCAATATCTTATGTATTCAAGTCCTGTCCATGTCTAAAGTTTGAGTTCACTATCTAAGTCATGTCATGTTCCAACCTCTAAACTAGATGCAATGATGTCTCGGTAAATCCAGTCTTTCATGTATTCAAGCCCTATGATATGATGCTCATGATCCATAAAAAAATCCATGTCTTATAACATGCTTGGTTCTAATAAAACTGTGCTTTGTAATGTTACCGATTCATTCTATGTCGTGTCTAGCCCAATGAGATAAAGTTTATGCAAACTCATGGCCATGTTCAATTCTTAAATGAAGAGCAATGGCTCCATGTAGAAATCATTGTCTCAATTGTTGACTTTATGAATTCCGACCTTATGTTATATAACTCTTGATATGTGCACTCATGTTTTCTCATTTTGGTCTGTCCTAAGAATCCATGTTGTGTTGTGTTTATGCCAGAACGACTCTCTACTCATGATCTAGACATTTTATATATGAAGCACTTTGTTCCTATTTTTTCGTATCTTTATCTCATATCCCACCTTGAGTAGTTCAATAAGTATAAGTTAGAGTTAAATAGTGTCACTCCTCTTTTCATGATGCTCATGCTCAGGTCCCTCAACGACCCAGTGTATGACAGTAGTTATGAAAGATTAGTGATGTTTTAGATAGAAAAGTAGATGTTCTTGAATGTGAAAATAATTAGGTGATTTCTTTAGCTAAGGTTATAGGTGAAAGGGGAAATAAGGAGACAAACTTTTGTTACGTACAATAGTTAGGAAGGAGATATGTGGCAAAAATCTTTGTGAGAGGTATTGAATTTAGTAGTCTTAGCAGAAGGATCCATGAAGTGGGTGCAGTAATGATAGGACTGAATATTGTGCTTAATGAAAATGCAAACCAATGCACAATGTGGTTAGTACACCTCAATTTAAGGAAGAAGATTGTTTGATTACAGTGATAAGATAGAGAAGTGTTCTTAAAAGAGATGTAGAATAGGGGGTCCCATAACTTAAGGTAGCATCTTTTTACTCTGAGTTAGGCTTCAACATGGATGTACGATGCAGTTGTACTCAAGATCTTGTAGTTATGTGTTTAGCAGGGGAATTATAAGATTGGGATGTTGAAATGTGGTATTCATAGTTGAAATCATAGTGGAGAAGCATCAAAAAAATTTAAAGGCTATTAGACGTGTCAATTGAGGTAGAGAATGTTTCTAATCTATTCTTATGTCCTATGGAAATCTTATCTCATGTCTAATACCAATCTTAATCAGGCCAAGGAATCTTAGAAAATCTTATGCATTACTATGATTTGATCATGTTCCATAAAACACATGCCAAGATCATGTCGATGTCAGGTTTCATTATCTCATGATTTGTGCTTACATAATATACTTGGTGATTCCATAAAGCTCTTCTTGAATATCTACGTATGTTTTATTGAGGGAAATAAAAATTCCTAATGTTAGATTATGTCCATTATTGTAAACTTTTATAGCTTCAACAAAATCCTACCCATCATTCGAGGACGAATGATTCCAAGGTGGAAATAATATAATACCCTACATTTTTTGGGCTAGATTTCAAACCATCACTCCTACACGTAGAGACCCAAACCCAATGATTCTTTGTTAATATATGTGTGATGATCAATTCTATTGTGTGGGAATATCTTTGGATATGAATTGAGGTCATAAATATCTCCTAACTCGAAGACGAGTTGAGAACGTTTCGATTGATTAAGTTTTATTGAATATTCTGCTTGGTTCAACTTTAAATGACCATTAATCCAAGTATACAATGAGTTACTTGTCCTACCATATACCAAAAAAATATCTTTGAGTCCTCTTTTCAACGCAACTAGTTTCACCTTAATCTGATATCATAGTAGAAAGTTATACTCATTTTACTTCTAAGTATTTATCAGTCAACTAAGCGATGACTATGCTGATAATCCATCACATAGGTGATGACTAAGATGATTAGCCATCAAATAGGTGACGACTAATAATCTCTAGTCGTCAGCCTAGGATAGTAAGGGGAAATTCCAACCTTAAAGTGATGACTTATGTGACGAGCCATCACCTAACTTATTGGCCGTCAACCTTGGTCATTAACTAAAGAATTTCTGCAATTTTCTTTGGTTCGTTTAGGGGTATTTTGGTCCTTTCCTCAACCTAAGACCCTACCCCACGAATTTAAATCATACCCTGCAAATTATAATTCATCTTCTATTAGTTTTTAACATCTCAAAGCCTCTCCACTCTTAAGAACGAGGAGAAATTAGGGATTCCTTCAAGGAAAAAATTCAAGTCTTTCGATCCAAGATTTCCAAAGAAACAAATCAAGATTTGGGTTCCATCCTTCAAACTAAGTAATCTAAGATACCTGGGGTTTTCCTAAAATACATGGGCATGGTGAAATTCTTTTTAATAATGTTTTGAATATTGAGAAATCATGTATTTATGAAGGGTTTTGAATTATATTGAAAAGCACGCATTATGAACTCTTTCAATGATATAATGATTTGGCCTTGAGGCCTTCCCATATATTTGATTTGTACTCGTATATAAGTATGTATGCATTTTGAGGTTGATTATTGAATTGAGAGTATGAACAATTATAATACCTCTCTTATTATAAAGCCTTGTTTTCATATGTTATGAATTATTCAATTGCATATTGGGAAGCATGATACAAATATCTTTACTATTGTTTAAGACTTGATTTTTGTTATGAATTAAAGAGAGAGTGTTTCTTGTTAATATTAAAGAAAAGTAATGATTTAAAGAGTTGAATGCCCTGCTATAAAGTAATTGACCACTACATGTTTAAGAATTGAAAGGGAGAATATTTGCATAAGTTTGCATGGATTTCAATATACAAATTCTATTATACCATTTGAATGATTTAGTGGTCCAATCATTATGTTTTGAATGAAGAGATTGTAAGGCGATATTTTATGGATTAGAATTATGACTTGCAAGACTTTGTATGATGATACAAAATAGATGAATGGCATAGCAGAGTAAGATTTTCAAATTTTGATTTCAAAGAATACATGTCTTAAAGAGTTAAAAATGGGCTTAAATATAGTTAGGTGGTTACTCAAAGAAGGCATTTGAGTGTAAGGGCTCATTGTTGGAAACCATATTGTGCTGATATGGTTTTATTATATCCCCAAGAGGGACCATATGCTGGCCTAGTTCCCCTTGGAGTATTAAAGATAGAGACTTCAACCCTGCGGCAAACTTGGGTTAGGTGTTTGGCCGTCAAGTTAAGGGAAAATTCTATATATCCAGTAGGATTGTAGTGTTTTAAGGTGTACCACCTAGATCAGAAGTAAGATAAAGAGTGGGTTGTGGTTTTAACGTAATGCTTTAAAATCATATAAGTATGCTCATATGTTTTCATATTTTGTCTGTAAAATATTTTATAAATTTCTCTCACTTATGTTATATAGAGAACATTATTTTGGATTTTTCTGCATACCAGTACATTTGTATTAACCCCTTATATTTTAGGATCTGAGGAACGGTCCCGGGGTCCCGCTAAGCAGTATATTATTTGTCTGAAGTTTGTTGTTGGTGAGCCTCTCTTATTTTGGAAGGTCTTGGTTATTGAACATTATAATTTTATTTTGTTTCATGGTCCGACTGGGGGCCTTGTCCTAGTATTTAGACAGATGTTCATTTTCGTATTGTTAGAAATTTTGCATACTAGCTTTCATATGGTTTCGAATGTTTATGAACTAAATTCCGTATTGTTCAATTGAACTTAGAAAATAACCATGATTTTGTTTATTTATTTTTCCATATTTAATTATAGTATATGAATGGTGGGCATGATTTCCATATAGTGATGGATGCGTGGGCTTTCATGGTTTATGATGCTCATCGCGACCCGGGTCATGACAGAAGTTGTATGGATTGAGCCATCATCGTAAACTTTTCTAGATGTAGATTGAAGTGTTACTCATATTTTCATTTATATGCTTAGTTTTATAATTTTCTTGGTCAGACTATGATACCTACTGAGTATAAGTGGATCGTAATAACTCATACTTTTGTTACCCTCTCTTTGTAGAAGCTAGTTTGAGTGTGGCTTATTGATCTTGAGTTTCGGTTGATTTGAGAGTGCTTCAGAGTACTAGCGAGCTTCTTATCTGTAGAATGTTCCATACTTACTCATTAATATTATCTTTTCATTATTTTTTATTCGGAGATAGAGATTTTATATATTTTTGTATAGTCTGTTAGTTTTAGAGTGCTCTTTACTCATGACACTAGCTTTTGGGACTTGAGTTCTATCTATTTCACTTTTTGGAGTTGTTTTATATTATTAGCTAACATTATCATATTGTCTTGTATTTGATTATCATTTATATTCTATTTATCTTTTTATATCTCTGATGGAATTAGGCTTACCTACCAAGGTTGGGTTACCTGTTGAATTCAAGAGGGGAGGGGTAAATTGAAATCTTTTTTTGTGATCCTTTTCAAACTTTAGCTTGGGCAGACCATTCACAAATTGAAGTCTAGGAAGCTTTTGAATTGCATGCATGCTAGCATGCATAAGCTTTCTATGCCACAACTAGGTGTCACTAGTTTGAGCAGTAAGACATGTTAGAGTGGTAAAATCAATACTATTTAAAATATAAATGTTTTGACACATTCACCAATAAGAGTGATTTTTCTTTATGTATGCTTGATGTCATAATTTTGAGCATTCAAAGATACACTGAATCCTGCATCACATAGCTTACTGATTCTTAAAAGATTGTTCTTGAGTCTATCAATGAGATAGAATTCAATGAGCTTGCATAAGGATCTAAGCTTCACAGATCCAACTCCTATGACTTTTTTTTGCATTATCACAAAATCTGATAGATCCACCTTCAAATTTCCTTAGAGATAGAAAGATTTCTTTCTTTCTAGTCATATGCATGGAAAATCTGATATCTATTACCTAAATTTATTTTTTGTAGTTTAGCTGACATGTTCTTCCAAAATGAGAGAATTAATTTTTTATGTACTCAAGTGGTCTCGGGAACTTGAGGGTAGATGTGCTTCCTTTGGGCCTCAAAATCCACTTTAGACTGTTGTTTCTAGTTATGTGATTTGTGCCCCCTTTTTCTATAGGTGTAGCATTCAGGTCCATAATAGGAGAAAAAGGTTTTAGTAGCATTGAAAGAATCTAATGAAGTATTTGATTTATCTTTAATAATGTTTGATATTATATAACTGTGATTTGGTGATTTTAGAATGTTTTTCACTTGCATTTTTAAATAATTAAGTTCCTTTAAGTAAGTCCATTTCTACATTGCATGCTTTATGCTGAACTTGCCTTTTCCTCCTTTCTTCTTCAATATTTATTTCTAATTTTTCCTTTCTTGAGCAATTTTTTCGTATTCATCAATAAATTTTTGATGCTCATCAGTCTTCAAATGAATATTTGTTTGAAGAAGTTTACAATCTTGACAATTAAAGGGTCTTACCTCATTTGATTCATCCATTACCACGAATAACATGTTTGTTGTTTCTGTGTCATCTTTAGTCTTGTCTCCATCAATCTAGGCTCTAATATTTTATATTTCTTGGATGAACTTTTTCTAAATTCAGGACAGTTTTTTTGATGTGTCCTAGTCCCCACAATGATAACAATGAACATCATTATTTTGAGCTCATTATTTTTGAACCTTTAGGGTCTCTATTAACTTTATAATAGAATTTGTCAAACACCTCAATTTATAAAAGTCATTATATCATTGTCATCCTTATCTATGTTCTCATCTTCTCCTAGGCGTACAACACAGAAGGGGATAGGTTTTTTCTTCTCCTTCTTACGATACCTGTTTATCAGATTTTGTTCATAAGCGAGAAGGTTACCTCACAATTCATCATATTTCATGTTATGGAGATCTCCATCTTCTAGTAAGGCGGCCTTGCTTTCCTATGCTTTTGGAAAACTCCTCACCAGCCTGTTGAACTAAAGGTTATTAGAGTAAATCATCTCTAGAGATTTCAGCTCACAAACAATTTTACTGAATCATTCAAACTTTAACTTAACACCCTCGTTTTCTTCCATCTTTAAGAGATCATATTCATCGACCAGAGCACTAATCCTTGCTTTTCTCACTTAGGTAGTACCTTCATAGGTTACTTATAGTTTGTCCCATATCTCTTTGGTTGTCTCCCAGGTTGATATCTTATCGTATTCTACTTCACTAACTGCACAATAAAGCAAACTTAAAGGTCTATGGTTAGTTTCAATTACCTCTTGTTGCTCATTGGTGATTTGAATGTTTTCAAAATTATCTAAGTGTATGTTGCTTGATTCATTTTCCTTTTGTTTGTCCTTTTGCCCTGGTATAGGCTTTGGTACCTTCTTGATAACCACCTAAGCTTGGAAATTATTTGATTGCATAATGATTTTGAATATTGTAATGACCCTCCCGGTCATTTGTTAAATTTTCTCATCTTTCCTATTTTAGCTCTTCCAATAGTTGGTGTACGTGAATTTTGACTCATGGGATGGGTAGTACTAATTATTGTGGTGTTTAAAAGTAATTTATTTTATTAGTGAAATTATTGAGTTTTAATAAATTTAAGCTTGATCACAAACCACTTTTGGTCAAGAAAACCTCGATTCGGTATGTTAATGTTTCTAATAGGCTCGGAAGTACTCTTTAGTCAAGTTACATACTTGATTTATTTCTATGGGGTTTCGAATAAATTTTGAGAATATATTACAACTTTTGGGTATTTTAAATAATTAATTTAATTAGTTATTAAGTGGGTCAAAATAACAATTATTTATGTGGTTAACAAAAGAATGATTTTAAATTGGTAGGGTTTAACATATTGATAGTCCAAAATATCATAAAGTCAGTAGAGGAAGCAGAGGAAGGGCACAGAACTTTACGGTTTTACTTTTTCCATTGGTTCTCGTGGCATAGCCCAGGTAAATTATTAATAGTAGTATGCGTGTATAATTATATAAACATTAAATGTGCTATGGAGTGGAAAGTTGGATTCCACTAATGAAATAGCACTGATAAATGTCCAATTAGATTTAGGAATGAATGGCAGTGAATTATTTGATTAAAGTTGTTATTGATTATTATTTAGGTCACTGGAAGTGACCAGTGAAGAAGCCATAATATTATATATCAAATTGTCCATTTTCTTTAAGTTAGTGGATCAAGTAATGTTTAGGATATGGTAATTAATTATTGGTTAGTGAATAAAATAATGTATACTATTTATTTTATGTTGAGTAATGATTTGCTAATCATTGGCACAAGGATGGAATCTGCATATTGGTTTATTATGAAACCAAGGGTTTGTAACTTATTTTCCTGCTTCAGATTTTGAGGCTTAGGGAAATTTAATTATCGGTATAGAATTTTTTGAGTAAGAAATTACAAATGAGTGCCATTAGATTCATATTCTTATGTAGATTATATGTTGGAATAAATTTTGAATATTTTGAAACTTTAAGGAAGGGAACAACGTTTATAAATTAGCTTGCATTTGAATTCTTTGGTTGAGGTAGGTTACGATCTATTGTAGTTTAGACTCGACTTAATTGTGTGTATGCTCCTAAATTAGATACTTGTGTATTGATATTCGGACATGCTTGAAATTGTTGATGTTTGTACTGTTGATGTATGTTTAAATGATTATTGAAAATTTACTTGATGGAATTGTCTTATGACTTTAAGTGTATTTATAAATTTTGTACATGGTGTTGCATGCTGTGAGGTTGTGTAAATTTTATATTGATAATACTTATTTAGGGTGGATCAAGTACCACACCGGTATGAATATGTATTTGTTGGATCGGATACCACGTCGGCGCAGATATATATATGTTAGATTGCGTACCACACCAGTACAGATATGTATATGTTGGATCGGGTTCCAAGTCGGTACAGATATATTTCAATTGGTATCTAACTTTTTTATTCTTATTCTCGATGAAGGGTGTGGTTGTGAGATATGGTGTAGAATTGGTTACCTTTCTGTTTTGAGAGGATGCCAATATGTGGTGGAGAACTTATGTAGAGTATAGGGATGCTGGTTTGCCTCCTTTGACTTAGACTTTGTTTTACTCAGTGTTTTTGTAAAAGTACGTGCCTCATACTTTAAGAGATATAAAAATTGATGAGTTTTCTAATCTTAAGTAGCAAAACATGTTAGTTGTGGCATACGAGGCTAAATTTCTTTTATTGTCTTGATATGCATCTCAATTGCTAAAAGCTAAAGCGGAGTGAATTCAACTCTTGGGAAGGGTTTGAATACAGGTCCTCAGCTGATTTGTTAAGAAGGTGGTGGGGCCAATTTCTATGTTTTTTTGGGAAAGTCCAAGGTAGAGGCATCATACGTTGTTATTACAAGCACTATTCTTGTCAATGATTGGGTGGCTATAATGTTATTTGATCCTGTGTCTACTTTTTCATACATATCTGTTAATTTTATTGTGGGATTGGACATGGGTGTGATTTTATTGAATTTTTGATTTATGTGTCTACTCCTGTTGGTGATTCCGTTGTTGTTGATAGAGTTTATCATTCTTGTTCTGATATGTTTATGGGGTATCAAACTTGGGTGGATTTAGTGATTCTAGACATGGTAGATTTTGACGGAATTTTACGTATGAGTTGGTTGTCTCTGTATCATGCTATATTAGAGTGTCATGCTAAAATAGTTACTGTGACTACGTCGGGAATGGATAGACTTGAGTGGGAGGGTGATTATAGTCCTATTCTAATGAAACTTATTTCCTTTCTACCTACAAGGAGGTTAATTAGGAGAGATTGTTTGGCCTTCCTAACACATATTCGAGTCACTTTCGTAGAGGTCTTATATATTGAGTCACTTTCTGTGGTGTATGAGTCCCAAGAGGTTTTTCCTATAGATTTTCCTAGTATGACACCAGACTGTGGCATTGATTTCAATATTGATTTAGAGCCAGGTAATCATTCTATTTGTTTTCCACCCTATAGGATGGCTCCGACTGAGTTGAGGGAGCTAAAGGCATAATTGTAGGATTTGTTGAGTTGGTGTTTTATCTATCTAATTCCCTCTCCATGGGGTGCTCCTGTCTTATTTGTGAAGAAGAAAGATGGTAGTCTTCGTATGTGTATAGATTATAGGCAGTTGAACAAAGTTACTTTTTGTAATAAGAATCTTTTGCCCTATATCGATGATTTATTTGAACAGTTGAAGGGTGCATCAATAATTTTTAAATTTGATTTGAGGTCTAGGTAGGCTTGACAATATTCCTAATACTATTTTTCAAAACAAGTATAGGAACTGTGAGTTTCTTGTGATGTCTTTTGGGTTGACTAATGCCCCAACTGATTTTATGAGTTTGATGAATGAGATATTTCAACCTTACTTGGATTGTATTGTGATTGTCTTTATTGATTATATTCTGTTTTATTCTAAGAGTAAAGAGTAACATGAGAATCACTTAAGGATTGTTTTGGGTTTGTTAGAAGAGAAAAAACATGATGCGAAGTTTTCTAAGTGTGGGTTCTGGTAGGCGTCAGTATACTTTTCTTCATAGATGATGTGTGATATATGTTATGTGCAAATATGTATGATAGTCTTGATTATGACTAGGATGAGTTGGCCTCGATTGTTGATGTTTGGAGTTTAGATGCTAGCTTAGAACCCGTATAATGACATGTTTATAATCCTTTTGAATAATATTACTTTCCCTCACAAGTTTAGATTAGTTATAGCGTGATTCCCAACATAAATCAAAGCATCACAATAGCTTAAATAACCATCCCAATAAGTTTTGTAGGGACGGTTGTCAATCGTCCCAACATATAATAAACTATTGCAATATCAGATATATAGGGACGGTTTAAAGTCATCTCGATAGCCTCATAACCATTGAGAAATCATATGTATCATCTTCTCTATAGCAGCTATACAGGGACAGATTGGAACCGTCCCATCACTATGAAAATGGGTCCCATATGGTCAATGCAATAATCGTCACGATAGACATAGATATAGTGACATTTTTGTAACCATCACACAATTTTGTCATCTTTGATCTAATGTAATACCTTCAGTTGTATCGGGTTCTCTAACCAATGCTAAACATGTATTGGAATGGTTTTGGTGTCTATGAAGATGGTATGAGAACCATTTCCATAACCCCTTTTTCCAGTAGTGCACTATATCAACAAACACCATGAATTAAGGCTTACAACATAATAGAATTCAACAAGATAAACTAGAACAACACATAGCTCAAATTATCAACACTTATTTTCACATCTAACTTCTAATTTATCATTTTAGTTTCAAACTTGTTTTGAACACACCTTAAACAACATAAACAAGTAAATTAACACTTAGATTCTAAATTATACCATTATAGACTCATTACGCACACAAGAACTCATCACGGAAAGGCTAAATACATAGATATTACAACACTTAGGTACATCAATCTACCTAACATAAATGACAAGAGAAATCGATTGTTCTACGCGACCTCCTGGTCACATGGAAGCAACTTTAACAATTACGCAAAAGCTCTCATTCAAATTAACACTTATCATAAATACCTATAATTTCCTTAGAGGTGACCTACTTGTGTAAATATTTTCTCTATAATTTCAATACATAAAATATAAAACTCTATTCAATGTGTAACATACAAGGTTAGATGGCCGGGTTAGCACCCCTCGTGACTCTTGTTCCGTATAAACATCCCTTATGTGAAGAGATTTATAAGTTTAGTTGCATATACCAAAATATAATCTTAACTTATTTGTATAACATAGTGTCATGAAACTAATCAAATTGAACACTTTATAGCTTGGCATCTTCTTCTCCCTGAATATGAAGAAATAACAAATGAAATGGTCATGTGAAATTCCTATAAAAGCTTCCCTACATCTATTAATTAGTAAGAATAAATTTCACTTTATGTACTTAATTTTTCATTGGAGATAGAAGCGACAATAAAATATTAAATAACAATTTTGTGAAGCCGACTAAATTGTATTTACTCATATTGAGGATTTCATTTAAATTTAAATTTGGTTATCTGCCATATTTGGATACCCTATCTTTATTATTGTGTCTCCATATGTTGATCTACATCGCACTTATGGGTGTGTCCTAGTGGTCCATGAAGTGGATTGAGAATATGAGGTCTCAAGTGTCAAGCCAAATCAAGACAAAAATAATTGGTGATTCTTCCTAGGTAAAATTTTGCCCATACCTAGTGTTTGCAAAAAATTTAGGTGAAAGAAACAACAAAAGGAACTATATAGGCCTTGAATTTCTGGATAAATGGCCACTAAAATGGATATCACTTAAGTGGTACCATGCCACTAAAGTGGCTACCTCTTAAGTGTTGACTGATTGCTAATACCACTACCGCTTCAGCAGTTTTTGGCCGCTAAAAGCGGCTATGCCAGATATCAGCAAAAGCTGATTTTGGTGCAACTCTATCAAGCTTTGATCGAACCCTCAGGATTGGATTGGGTCCCCACAGAAACAAATTTATATGATATAATGCTAATTTTGATGTTCCAGGCCCAACGATTATGTTGAAATTTCAAAAGAAAGTTGTTATCAATAAATTAACCCCCGAGATCTATTTCACAATTTTCTAAATGAAGGATTGAAATGAGAAATAACAGTCCCAAACCAAAATGAACCCTACTAGTAACACAAATTCGGTATTCCAAATTTGCTGGTGTAGATCATTTTGTAATCCAACACCCAGAACAACAAATCTTGACAAAAGTCAATTATATGGCTTCTCAAGCCTTTTAGAACTAGAATTTCACACAAAAATTGTTCATGATCGCATAAAAAACTGTGCCAACCATCCTTGAACCTCAAAATAAAAAAGTAGCAACTACGTGGAAGGACAAAATTGTTAAAACATATGGAAATCGAAGATTCACAAATTCAGGTCATTACAATATCCACCACTAATGAAAATACATGAATTGATGAAAAAGCTGGGAGTAACTATTTCACATTTCAAACTCAACCTCCGAAGTAGCCTTCTCAATATGATGGTGTATCCACTAAATCTTAACCATATAAATATCTTTGGAATGCAACCATCTCAGGTGCCTTGCTAAAATGGACATTTGCTCCTCAGCAAAGTTCAATCTCTCAGCAAAGAATCATGTACAACTCATCCAGGATGTAGTGTTGAATAATAGACTCATAAAACACTAGCTGAATTGCTATAAAGTTAGGAGGTAAGACCAATTCATAAGAAACCTCCCCAATTATCCAAAGAATCTCAAGATGTCTAATATATGTGGGCCTGCGCTTTACTCATTTCCCAAACCTTATCACACCTTTCATAGGAGACATACAAAGGAAAACTCTATCACCAATCCCAAACTTCAAGACATGAAACCTAAAATCCACATAACTTTTTTGCCTACTTTGAGTCGCTCAAAGCTTAACCTGAATCACCCAAACATTATACAAAGAGTAGTAAAGAAAGTCGGTACCGTAAGGTCTAACCTCTAAAGTCTTAAACCAACAAATAGGGATTTATAATGCCTACTATTCAATGCCTCAAAAGAGGATATCTCAATGCTCTAAAGATATCTATTATTATAAGTAAACTCTATCTAAGCCAAATGTTGCTCCCATTGACCTCCAAAATCTATAACACATGTATGAAGCATATCCTCCAAAACCTAAATAGTCCACTCTGACTGGCCATCTATCTCGGGATAGAATATTGTTCAAAGGTCATACAAAGTAGTCAGCTCATCGTGAAAAGTTTGCCAAAAGATAAAAGTGAACACTGATCCTTGATTTGAAATAATAGACATGGGTACTCCATGAAGAGAGTATCAAACAAATATAGATGCAAAGTAACTACTTAGCATCAAAGAAAACTAAAATAAGGATTAAATTAGTTAATTTGGTCAATCAATCCACGATGACCTAAGCACTGCCAGAAACATGATAAGTAAATGGAAACCTACTTATGAAGTCCATAGTGATCCACTCTCTATTCCACTCAAGAATGGACAATCTCTAAAGAAAACCACTCAATCACTGATGCTCAGCCTTAACCTATAGACAACACAAGCAATAAGCTAATAAATATAGAACATCTTTCTTCATACCACCCCAATAGTAAATATTCTTCAAATACTTCAAATAACGAGACATCTTTGACATACATAGATGGGTAGAATATCTAGAATAATGTGCTTCCTCCAAAATCAATCTTTGTAATGACCCTTCAGGTTATTTTTAGTATTTTTGCTTATTTTTGCTATTAGATATTCTTTATAGTTTTCCCAAGTAATTATGACTTCCTAGAACTAACAGTAAAATTGTAGGGTAGCTTTTTTGATTTTTAGAGAAAATTTCTTTCTTTGAAATTTTCACAGGTTTCAAAAGGCTATCGAGTAAAAACTTTCGTCAAATAACCTCTAATGAAAATCCTAACTATTCTAGCAACTCTAAAATGTCAATTATATGATACAAGTATTCTTGTTTTGGGTCTCGAGGCACCCAAGCTAATTTTTACCTATTGGTCGAAAAGTTAAGAAAATGGAATATGGGGGTGGGACCCATATTTTATCAAAACAACCTTGATAGAAATTTTGACTGTACCATTGAGTCCAAAATATCGAATTTGGTATGGTTACAATGTCCATTAGGGTATACGTGATTTTGGATGAATCCCAAGGGCTTGATGAGGACTTGGAAAATTCTAAGTCCACTATTGTTATCTAGTGCATCGCAATCTCGAAATAAGGGTCATGATGGAAATATCCCTAGAACACCTCAAGTACCACAATCGCGGAGTCTTTTCATGGTCATGATTGAGTGATGTATCCCCAATACATAATAATCACAAAGGTCAGGTTACAATTATGGGACCAGGATACCTAGGACAGGTATAAATAGGTCATTTTTGCCCAATTTAGCTTATTATTTACAATTTTATTGAGAGCTAAAAATCTAAGTAGAGAGATATATTAAAATTGAGACTAGTGTGTGATCTAGGAGGTTGGCTAAGATCTAGTTTCATGATTTTCCTTTGATTTGTGCGAAGATTTTATGCCTTTTATGGTAACATTTCCCATTTTTTGTTCTAAAATTCCAAAACCTTGGGGGCTTGATTTTAGACTCAATTTTGATCAGAATTAACTCATTTTTTAGGGTAATGATTCCTTGAGCAGGTTAGAATGTTATATTGAATTTAAAGATGTGATTTTTTATAATGGGACCCACATAAGATTTTGGGTGATTTTTGGACCCAAAGCATAATTGTACAATATGGTACCATTATTCTCGTATTGATGAGTAGAATATGGTTTGGATAGCTTGAAATCTTATTGAAGCTTCTTAGAAGGGAAAATAGTGATTTAGCAGATCTTTGAGCTTTTTTCAGCGTCAAGGTAGAATGGTTTTTCCTTTGTTAGATTGAGCTATTTCATTGTATATGTATAATATTGTGTTAGATTTAGGCTGTATTTTAGGTATTGGTATGATGAATTGTAATTCTTGGGTTATTTATACCGTTTTAAGCTATTCAAAACCCATAATTTAGGCATAGATAACCTAGTTTCTTATATTGTAGATGAATTTACTATCTTAGGGATAATTGAGTCTTGTTTAACATATACAAGTGGATTTAAATACCGTAAGCCCACTTTAGGTAGAATTTACCTGAAATGTAACTTTGGAGATTAGAAGTGATCCCTTTACCCACATAGTCTAAGACACATGTTAGATTGTGTAAACCTTTATATACTTGTTAGACTCTTAGAAATGCTTATTACGGTAATATTGAGAAACCTTGACACTTGATCGCAACATGAAATAAGGGTTGATACCTATTGATCATTCTTTTATTTATGCCATTGTTAATACTATTAATTACATTAATATATACATATTTACACGTTCATATCTAGATATTGATGATATATTTATGTTTTAAGTCTAAATATTGATGATATATTTATTCGTTTAACTCTAGATAGTGATGATATTATTATCGATTCAAATTTATATATTGATGATAAATTTCCCCATTCAAGTTTAAATATTGATGATATAATTAATGATTTAAGTTTGGCTATTGATCATTTTTACTAGTTCAAGTCTGGCTATTGATTATATACACCGGTTTGAGTTTTAATATGCATATTATGTTATGATGTTATACTTAAATAATATAGTGACATTGGGATATGAGATTTATAGTCTAGCTAAGTTAAAAATGAGAATCTGATTATGATGTTGTATGAGATAAATGGATTCCAGTGAAATAACGACTATTGATAAGTGATGTTTAGTTAATAAAGGATAATTTATTGATACATAAGGATTAGTTACGATATGGTGGTTAGTTGATAAGATTTGATTAATTGACAAATGATAAATATGGACAATCCATGATAATAGTGTGCTATGACTTGGATGGATTTCAATTGGGTTATGAGAGTTGATAAATGACAGTGGTGGGATATGCTATATTTTGTACCTTCTAGGATTGTAGGGTGTTGGGTACTATTCTGCACTAATTGATGCATGGGTGCCAATTTTTTAATTATGGTTACTTGTATTGGTTCTTTAAGTTATGTTATGCTATTATCCTAGTTTATGTACTTGTTTATGCGTAGAAACATTGCAAATATTTTAGGTTCATTTCCTTACCTTGACTTAGTTATGTTATTTTGCATTTTATTATTCTTATATAGTACTTTAGCTCAGTCAACTGATGATGCTTACTGAGTACATATTGTTATAGTACTCATATTATACTTCTATACCTTTTTGGTGCAGATCAGAGTACTAGTTTTCATCATTGATTTATGTTCGTGGGGTGTTGAAATCTGGAGATAGGGTGGGCTTTTAAAGTACGAGTCACCTAATTCCTTCTATCTTTCTACATTTAGTCTTTATGTTTGACAGAGTTGTATTGACTATTCTAGATAATTGGGTTGTATTTCTATTTCTAGATAATCTTGTACTGGCTCTACCAGGTTATGGAATTGTATTTATTTAGTGACTATCTTTTAATTATTCCCATGGTCTTGATTTTTTGTTGAGTTTAGCTCTCGGTTATGGTTTGACTTACTTACTAGCAGGATTTTAGTAGGTGCCATAATAACTCATAAATTAGGTTGTGACAAATTAGTATTATATCCTAAGATGTACTAGTATTGTTGGTAGAAGAGCAAGTATCTTAGTAGAATCCTGTAGATCAAAATTATGATAACCGTTTCCTATCTTTGGAAGGCTATGGGAAATTCTTAGGAGTTTTTCACTTCTTATACTAATATCCTGCTAAGAGTATTAGTTAGTTTATAGAATATTTATTTGACTTCACTCTTTCATAGATGGATAGGAAACGCACTACTGCTACATAATATGAGGTCTCGATACCAAGCCAAAGAATCTTAATCTTGTTCGTGGACAACCCATAGACCATTGTCAGCCATGAAATGTGACCCCATGGAGAGTTCAAGAAAGGGGTCCTCCGCCAGATTCTATTCCTTCCCCTGAGCCAGAGATTCTTTTGCCCTAGCAAACAGTGGGCTAGAGACCAACCTATGCTCTACTAGGTTTTATTGCTTCTTCAGTGCTCAAATATGCCTTGGTTATATGCCGTCTGATGGTGTACAATCTATAAATAATAATGGTACTAAGGAGGGGGGAGAAACACGTTGCTGCGACTCCTAGAGTTTAGGCCCTTCTTATGTCAGTAGTTGCTCAGTTGGTAGTTGCTTGGCCAGTAGTTGCCCAGTCTTTTATGTCCATTGAGAAGCAAAAGTTGTTGGGTAGATTCTTGCAATTAGCTTTGCCAAGGTTTTCTGGTGCTCCGGTTAAGGATGCGTATGATATTCTGATTTCTTATGAGGACATGCTTCATAATTTAGTACTTTATAAGACTCTTAGTGTGTATACTACAGATTTAAGTTGGATTTGGCTACTCGACATTGGTGGAGAGGATATATAGATTCTAGACTAGCTGGATCTTCTCCCTTATCATGGACTCAGTTCTTTAAGATAGTATTAGAGAAGTACATGCCTTGCAGCCTTAGAGATAATTTGAGGGATCAGTTCTCTAGATTGGAGTAGGTCTCCATAATAGTTGCAAAATATGAGGCTTATTTTCACGAGCTGGCTTGGCATGTTACTTCCATTATAGACTCTGAGTATGAGAGAGTTTGTTACTTTGTTCGAGGATTGAGACTTCCCCTTTACATGTACACTAAGAGTTTCGTTGTTGTTAGTAGGTCTTTTACTGAAGTTTAAAATCATACTTGAGTGATAGAGGAGATGCATCATGAGGCCTATATGGGAAATAATAAGAGGCCTAGCTATTAGGGCAGTTTTAGTGGGATCCATAATAGTTCCCAATTTAGTTGTAGTTGCTCTCATAGTAGGTATTCTCTATGTCCATCCTATCAGCCTTAGAATTATCCTAGTTGACCACTTTAGGCTGCTCTTCAGATTACAAATAGAGGTTAGTATGGTGTTAGGTCAGGTAGGATGTCATCTTTGAGTGCTTCATCTTTTGGATATTTTAGTTGTGGTGGTTGCTATGGGTCGGCTTGATCTATTAGTTCTTCACTAGCTCAGGGATCATGCTTTTATTATGGATTTTTTGGTCATTATTCTAGTGAGTGCCCTAGTAGTAGGGTGATTATTGCTTTATCTCAGAGTATTCCCCCTATTAGAGAAATTCATCCCTATGTTAGAGGTGGTTCTAAAGGTCATAGAGGTAGTTTCTAGGGTACTTAAGTAGATTCTAAGGCAGGTAGGATAGGAGTTCGATTAGAAGCCCTGCTAGGTGGCTAGCGAGGTCAGTTATATGCAGTACCTACTAGACCAGAGGTTGAGTCTTCAGATGTTGTTAGTATAGGTACAATTTTTATGCGTTATCAATTGGCATTAACTTTATTTGATTCGGGATCCATTTAATCTTATATTTCTATTTATTATGGTTCATGATTAGATTTACCTGGGGATTTATTACCCATGTCATTATGTGTATCTACTCCTGTGGGTGATTTTTTCATAGTGCAATGGGTTTTCAAATCATGTGTTGTGACTATTAGTGATCTTAATACTCACACAAATCTTATTGTTCAGGATATACAAGATTTTGATGTGATTCTGGTCATGGACTGGTTATCTTATTATGCAATCCTAGATTATTTTTCCAAGACCGTTACCTTTTCCATGATTGGTATACCCCAGTCATATGGCAAGGAGTGGTTAATCGTGAGCTGATGGGGATTATTTCTTATACTCATTCTAGGAGGATTATTTTGAGGGGTTGTGAGTCTTATCTAACTTATGTTCATGATGATAGTGTGATGACTCCGTCGCTTGACTATATTTCTATGGTTCATGAGTTTCTCGATGTGTTCCCTAGCGACCTGCTTGTTATTCCACCTGCCTGTGAGGTTGAGTTTGTTATTGATCTTGACCTGACACCTAACCTATTTCTATGGAACCTTATCGTATGTCACCTACTGATCCTAAGAAGCTAAATTCTTAGCTCCAGGATCTTCTTGGTAAGGGTTTTATTAGACCGACTATGTCTTTTTGGGGATCTCTTGTGTAGTTTGTGAAAAACAAAGATTTGTCCATGTGTATGTGTATTGATTATAGGTAGCTTAGTAAGGTGATAGTAAAGAACCATTATCATATGACTTACATTGATGATTTGTTTAACCATATACAGGGTACGGTGAGATTAATTTGATATGTGCTTACCATTAGTTGAGGATTCGGGTTGAGAATATCCTGAAGATATATTTTAGGACCCATTATGGTCATTATGAGTTCACAGTGATGTCATTTTTCTTGATTAATGACTCAATGACATTTATTGATTTGATGAACTGAGTTCTCAATCCTTATTTGGATTTCTTCATGACTATATTCATCGACAACATCTTTATGTAATGAAGAAGTAGAGAGGAGCATGCACAATATTTGAGGAGTGTGCTCTAGTCTTTGAGAGATCATATGCTTTTTTTCAAGATCTCTAAGTGTGTGTTTTCGCTTAAGCTAGTGAAATTCACTGGACAAGTGGTGTATAAGGATGATAGTATCGCAGACCTAGCTAAGATTGAGGTGATTCGTGATTGGTATAGACCTATATCTCAGACTGAGGTTCGTATCTTTATTTATTTCGATAGTTATTATAGGCGATTAGTCAAGGGTTTTTTCTTCTATTTTAGCACCTATGAATAGATTAACATAGAAGGAGGTTCCTTTCTGATGGTCCAAGGAGTGTGAGTCAATCACAGGAAAGCTTAAAGAGTTCCTTACTTTAACTTTTATTTTAGCTCTTCCTGTTGAGGGTGAGGGATTCACTATTTTTTGTGATGCTTTTGGTGTTGGTTTAGGTTGTGTTTGATACAGTAGGTTCATGTTATTGCTTATGGTTCTTGACAACTTAAGGTTCATGAGCGCAACTACCCCACTTATGATTTGGAGTTAGAGGTGATAGTTTTTGCACTTAAGATTTGAAAATATTATCACTATGGTGTGCATTCTGAGATTTTCACCAATCATTGCAGCCTTTAATATCTTATGGCCCAGAGAGAGCTAATGCTAAGTAATGTATATGGATGAAGTTGCTTAAGAATTATGATATTTCTATCTTGTATCATCCGGGTAAGGTTAATGTAGTAATAGATGCTTTGAGTTAGAATGCAGTGAGTATAGCTATCTTAGCTTGTATTTAAGTTTCTTAGAGTCCATTGGAATGGGAATTTATGTCCTTAGCAAACATGATGATTCACCTTGATATTTCAGACCCTAGGAGGATTCTTTCTAGTGTTGAGGTGAGGTCTTTGCTTTTAAGATGATTTGGGAACGTAAATTTGAGGATATTAAGCTTCACCTAATTTGTGATCAGGTGTTGAGTTGTGAGTCCGAGAGGAACCACCTTAGGTTTTTTGAGATTTTATGTCCATATTTTGGTTTTGAGGATTGGTGTCTTGATTTAGTTAATTCTGTACAAGGCTCACAGCTCTTGATATTCTTTTTATTTGGGCATATATGTATACAAATTTGAGATAACATTATTAGTGGAGTGGCATGAACAGATATATGGCATATTTTGTAGCTCATTGCCCTATGTTCTCAGTCGGTAAAGGTCGAGCATCAATGTCTAGCTGGTTAGATTTAGAGATTTCCCATACCTGAGTGGGAATAGGATCATATTACCATGGATTTTATTATTGGTTGCCTCATACTTCTTGTGGTTTTGATTGTATTTGGGTCATCGTGGATTGATTGACCAAGTCAGTGCATTTCCTTTCTATTTTGATGTCCTTCTGTGCTGAGAGGTTAGCTCGCATCTATGTACATGATATAGTTCATTTGCATGGTGTGATTATATCTATTATTTTAGATCGGGGATCCGTGTTCACATCAAGCTTTCAAAGATCTTTTCAGGAGGAGTTCAGTACTCATGTGGATCTATTCAGGTTTGGAATGTCAATTTTAGGCTAGAAGGACACTTGATTTGGGTTCCGAGGCATCTAGGCTCACTTTGACCTATTGGTTGAAAGTTAAGAAAATAGAATATGGGTGTGGATCCACATTTTCTCAAAACGACCATGGATGGAAATTTTGATTGTCATTGAGTCTAGAACATCAAATTTGGTATGGTTACATAGTTCATTTTTGTATACGGGATTTAGATGCATATCAGTGGCTTGGCTGGGACTTGGATATTCCAAGTCTACTGCTGTTATCGAGTATATCATAATTGCGAGACAAGGGTCAGGATCATGATACCTCTGGCAGGCCTCAAGTACCGCTTTTGCTCTGGATTTTTGTAATAGTGATTAAGTGGTGTTGCCCCAATATACTGTGATTACAAAGGTCGGGTCGTGATCAAGAAACCCTAATACCTAGGACACAAGCATATAAATAGGTCATTTTACCCTGATTCAGCTCATTCTTCACCTATTTTATTAAGAGCTAAAGTCCAAAGTAGAGATATAGACTAACATTGAGGCTTGTATGCAACCTGGGAGCTTGGCTAATAGATATTTTCATGATTTCCCTTCAATTTTTGTGAGATTTCACCTTTTTCATAGTAAAATTTCCAATTTCTTGTTATAAAATCTCAAAACCTTCCAGGCTTGATTTTAGCCCCAAATTAGCTCAAAATTAACAATCTTTGCGGGTAATTATTCCTTGAGCATGTGAGAATATTGGGTTGAATTTGAAAATATGATTTTCCATAAATAGGACCCACAAAGGATTTTAGGTGATTTTTGGATCCGAGGCACAATATTGCAATAAAGGTAACATTATTCCTGTATTGATGAGAAGAATATGGTTTCGATAGCTTGGCGTCATGCTAAAGATTATTTGAAAAGAAAAATGGTGATTTAGTAGATCTTTGAGTTGTATTCAACATTGAGGTAGGATAAGTTTTACCCCTTGTTAGATTGAGCAGATTCATAATATGTTTATGATATTGTTATATTTTTTATTGGTTTTAGGTGTTGGTATGATGATTTGTAATGCTTGGGTTTGTTGGATCATTTGAGGCTTTTTTAAAACCGTATTTTTAGGTACAATTGACCTAGTTGGTTATATTTTAGGTAAACTTCCTATCATAAGGATAATTGAGGCTTGTTTAACATGTAAAAGTCGATTTAAATACCTTAAACCTAGTTCGGGTAGAATTTGCCTAAAATGTAACTTTGGGGATTAGAAGTGGGCCCTTGACCAATATTTGTCTAATACCCGTGATAGCTCGTGTAGACGTTTATATGCTTCTTAGAGTCTTGGAAATGCTTATTGGGGTAATATTGAGAAACCTTTACACTTGATGGTTACATTGGTTGATATGAACGTTGATGCCTATTGATTATGTAATTATTTATTCCATTGATGATATAATTGATTGCATTAATATATACATATTTACCAATTTAAGTTCAGATATTGATGATATATTTACCCTTTTAGGTCCAGATAGTGATATTTTTGCCAGTTTAAGTACGGATATTGATCATATATTTTACCAGTTCAAGTTTGGATAGTGATGATATAATTATAGATTGAGTCAGGATATTGATGATATATTTGCCGGTTCAAGTCTAGATATAGAGTATATAATTACCGGTTCAAGTTTGACTATTGATAATATATACTGATTCAAATTTGGCTATTGATTATATATACCGGTTTGAGTCGGAATATGCATATTATGATATGATGATATACTTATTATGATATGGTGACATTGGGGTGTGAGATCGATAGTGTAGATAATTAAAAAGTAAGGAAATGATTATAAGGTGGTATGATATGAATGGATTCTAGTGAAATAATGACTATTAATACGTGATGTTTTAGTTGATAATGGATGATTGATCGATACATGATTATTAGCTACCATATGATGGTTAGTTGATAAATGATGATTAATCGGTGAATGATGGATGTGGAGAAATAATGATTATAGTGTCCCATGAATTGTATGAATTCTAGTTGGGTTATGAGAGTTGATAAATGACAGTTTTGGGATATGTTATCTTGTTTGTACCTTCTAGGTTTATGGGGGCTTGCGATAGGTTATTTATTTTTCCACACTAATTGGTGTATGGGCGCCAATTTTGTAGTTATAAATGCTTGTATTGATGCTTTGTTATAATATGCTATTATCATGGTTTATCGGAATGTTTATGCACAAAGATATTGGAGATATTCCAGGTTCATTTCCTTTCCTTGACTTAGTTATATTATGTTGCATTTTATCATTCTTATATTATGATATATCTTAGTTGGCTGATGACACCTATTGTTTACACAGTTTTTGATATTCATACTATACTTCTGTACCTTTTAGGTGCAGATTTGAGTGCTAGTTGTCAAAGTTGATTCATGTTTATGTGGTGTTGATATCTAGAGATAGGTGAGCTCTTAGAGTTTGAGTTGCCTACTTATATCTTTTTATATCCAGTCTTTTGTTTTGAGATAAATGTATTAACTATTCTAGATACTTGGGTTGTATTTCTATTTCTAGGTGCTTTTTTATTAGCTCTACCAGGTCGTGGGATGGTAGTTAATTAGTGACTTCCTTTGAACTATTTTTATTTTCTTACTTTTTTATTGAGTTCAATTGCCTATTTGCCCCTTTTAGGGCATTTTCACCAAGGTAAACCATTGTGTTTATCTCGTGGTTACCATTCAACTTACTTATTGGCCGGATTTTAGTAGATGCCATCATGACTTGAAAATTGGGTTATGATAAATTAGTATCAGAGCCTAGGCTGCACTGGTATTATTTGTATAAGAGCAAGTGTCTAAGTAGAGTCTTGTAGATCAAAATAATGACGTACATTTCCTATCTTTAGGAGGCTATGGGACATTGGTAGGATTTCTTCATTTATTTTACTCATATCATGCTAAGAGTCTCAGTTGGTTTTTAGAACATTTCTTTGATTTCTTTCTTTCACAGATGGCTAGGACACGTACTACCACTATATGAGATGAGGTCCTAAAATCAAGCAAAGAGATCTTACTCCTATTCGTGGATGATCCCATGGCCATGGTCAGCCATGAGATGTGTCCCAACCGGGACCAGTCTTGGATTCTCCAGGTTTTATTCCTTCTTCAGTTCTCAGAGATGCCTTGGTTTAACTTCTGGGGATAGTTTGTGGTATGCTATCTGATGGTGCACGTTCTATAGTTTAGAGTGGTACTAAAGTAGGGGCGCAACCTGCAGCTACAACTCTTAGAGTTGAGGTCCTTCCTACTTCAGAAGTTTCTCAGTCGGTATTTGCTCAGCCAGTAGTTTCCCAGTCTACTATGTCGGTTGAGGAGAAGAAAATTTTGGATAGATTCATAAGATTCTTTCCCCATTGGTTTTTAGGTGCTCTGGGCTAGGATACATATGCGTTTCTTATTTTTTGTGATTGGCTAAAAAAATTATGACTTGGCTAGATTCGTTGTGTGGATTAAACAATATTTTAGTTGGATTTTACTTCTCGACATTTATGGAGAGGTTATTTGGATTTTAGGCCAGTTGGATGTTCTTCCATATCATGGACTTAATTCTATGAGATATTTTTAGAGAAGTACATGCCTCACAGCCTTAGAGATAATTTAAGGGATCAACTCTCTTGATTATAGAAGGGCTCCATTACAATTGTGGTATATGAGTCACATATTTATGATTTGGCAAGGTATGCTACTTCTATTCTGGATACTGAGTATGAGAGAGTTTATTTTTTTATTTAAGTATTTCCACTTCCTCGTCATATGTCCACTCAGAGTTTGGTTATTGTAGGTAGGGCTTTTTATGAGGTTTCGTATCACGCTCGGGTAATAGAGGAGATGTATCATGAGGCCTATGGGGGCAACGATAAGAGGGCTAGATATCAAGGAAGTTTCAGTAGGAGCCATAGTACGACCTAATTCAGAGGTAGTAGTTATTGTGGTGGGTATTCTCCATGTCCATCCTAACAACCTTAGAGTTAGCCCAGTCGACCAGTTTAGACAATTCTTATGATTACCGATAGAGGTAAGGCTGGTGTTAGCGATTGCCCTTGTTAGGTTAGTAGTCAGTCAAACCTTTTCAACTATTCTAGTCATCGAGGTTATTCTAGGTCAACTGTATTTGTTGTTTTTGGTTCAGCTAAGGCAGGATGTTATCATTGTGTATCTTTTAGTCATTATTCTTCTAAGTTCCCTCGTAGTGGGGAGATTAGTGCTTCAGCTCCGAGTATCCCCCTTATTAGATTAGCTTATCCCTTTGATAAAGTTGGTTCTGAAGGTTACAGGGGTGGTTTCTATGGTATTTGAGGAGGTTATTTAGTAGGCAAGATAGGAGATTGGTTAGGAACCTAGCTAGATAGTGGGCATGCTCAGTTGTATGCAGTACCTGCTAGAATCGAGGCTGAGTCTTCAGATGCTGTTAATATAGGTACAAATTTGGTGTGCCATTAGTCGGCCCTTCTCTTTTATGATCTAGGATCCACTTATTCTTATGTTTTTGCTTATTGTGCTCCACGATTAAAGTTATATTGTGATTTATCATCCATGCCATTATATATATCTACTTCCATAGGTGATTCTTTAGTAGTGGATCGAGTTTTTAGATTATGTTTTGTGAATATTAGTGATATTGATAATTGTGTTGATCTTGTAATTCTGGATATGCTAAATTTTTATATGATTCTAGGAATGGATTGGTTATCCCACCATCATGCAGTCATGTATTATTTTGCCAAGACCATTACCTTATCCATGCTTGACATACCCTAAGTCGTCTTGAAGGGAGTGGTTAGCTGTGAGTCGACATGGATTATTTCTTATGTGCGTACTAGAAGGCTTATTTCTAGGGGTTGTGAGTCTTATCACTCTTAATTTCATGATGTTAGAGTGAAGGTCCGTTGCTTGAATTTGTTCATGTAGTTCATGAGTTTCCCAATGTGTTCCCTATCGACATGCCTAGTATTTCCATTGCCTGTGAGATTGAGTTTGTTATTGATCTCGAGCCTGGAACCCAAACTATTTATATGGCACCTTACCATATAGCTCCTGTTGGGTTTAAGGAGATGAATTCTCATCTCTAGGATCATCTCAGTGATATTTTTATTAGACAGAATATGTCTCCTAGGGGAGCTCCTACGTTGTTTGTGATGAAGAAAGATGGCTCTATGAGTATGTGGATTTATTATAGGCATCTTAATAAGGTAACAGTGAAGAAACATCATCCCATACCTCACATTAATGAAATGATTGAATAGCTTTAGGGTGCGAGAATGTTCTCTAAAATTGATTTAATACCTGCTTACCATCAGTTGAGGATTCGGGCTTAAGATATCCCCAAGATCGCTTTAAAGACCAAGTATGGTCATTATGAGTTCCTGGTGATGTCATTTGGCTTGACGAATGTCCCGGCCACATTTATTAATTTAATGAATTGAGTATTCAGACCTTATATAGATTCCTTCGTGATTGTGCTCTAACTTTTAAAGATCACGTGCTTTAGGCCAAGTTCTATAAGTGTGAGTTTTAGCTTGATTCGGTGACATTCCTTGGGCATGAGGTACCTAAGGATGATATTATGGTAGAATCAACTAAGATTGATGTGATTCATGATCAATCTAGACCCACATCTCTGACTGAGGTTTGTAGATTTACTGGTTTGGTTGGTTATTATAGGAGATTTGTTGAGGGTTTTCTACTATTTCATTTCTTATGACTAGATAGACATAGAATGAGGTTCCTTTTTGATGGTCCAAGGAGTGTGTGTCAATTTTTGGAAAGCTCAAAGAGTTTCTTACTTCAGCTCTTATTGTAGTTCTTTCCGTTAAGGATGGGGGATTCACTATGTTTTGTGATGCTTCTGGTCTTGGTCTAGGTTGTGTTTTGATGTATCAGGTTTGTGTTATTACTTATGTTTTTAGACAGATTAAGGTTCACAAGTGCAACTACCCTACTCATGATTAAGACTTGGCGATAATAGCTTTCGCACTTAAGATTTGGAGACATTATCTATATGGTGTGCATTGTGAGATTTTTATCGATCATTGCAGTTTCAACATCTTATGACCCAATAAGATCTTAATGCTAGATAGCGTAAATGGTTGGAGTTTCTTATGGATTATGATGTTTACATCTTGTATCATCCAGACAAGGCTAATATAGTAGCAGATGCCATAATCGAAAGGAAGTAAGTATGGGTTGCTCGACTTGTATTTAAGTTTCTTAGAGGCTGTTGGTATGAGACATTCTTTTCTTAGCCAACTTGATGGTTTGCCTTGACATTTAAGATCCTAGTAGGATTCTTTCTAGTGTTGAGGCGAGGTCTTTACTTTTTGAGCAGCTTCAGTATCTTCAATTTGAGGATAGTAAGCTTTGCTTCCTTCATGGCCAGGTATTAAGTGGTGAGTCCTAGAGGAACTCCATAGATCTCGGAGGTATTTTGAGATTTGATGGCCACATTTTTGTTCTTAGGATTGATGGCTTGATTCAGTTGATTTTGCATGCGGCTAACAACTATAGATATTCTATTCATTAGGGCACATTAAAGATGTATAAAGATTTGAGACAACATTATTGGTGGAGTGGGATGAATAGAGATATGGTATATTATGTAGCTCGTTGCCTATATTGTCAGTAGGTAAATGTCAAGCTTTAGTGTCTTGGTGGTTTGATTTGGCGATTTCCCATAACCCGAGTGTAAATAGGAGCAAATTACCATGCATTTTTTGTGGTTTACCTCATACTTCTCATGGATCCAATGGCATTTAGGTAATTATGGATCGATTGACCAAGTCAACATATTTCCATTCTATTTGGATATCCTTCAGTGCTGTGAGGTTAGCTCACATCTATGCACATGAGATATTTTGTTTTCATGGTGTGCCCATAGCTATTATCTCAGACTGGGTTTCATGTTCACTTCTAGATTTTGGTGTGTTTTTAGGGAGGAGTTCGGTACTTAGGTTGATTTGAGTACAACCTTCCATCTTCAGACTGATGGACGTTTTGATTAGATTATTTAAGAGCTTGAGGATATGCTTAAAGCCTATGTTACGGATTTGGAAGTCAATTTGGAGGAGTACTTAGCCTTGGCAGAATTTGCTTATAGCAACAGCTATCATTGGATTTTTGAGATGGTGCCTTTTGAGGCTTTGTATGGTAGGAGATTTTGTTTTTCAAATTGGGTGGTTTGAGACTTCTGAGATTCGACCCCGTGGTACTAATTTTCTTTAGGAGCCATTGGATAGGTTCAGGGTGATTCACTGCATGTTGAGAGTATCTCAAATTAAGTAGAAGGCCTATGCATACCATACACTTTGCACCTTGAGAAATGGAGTTGGTGATCGAGTATTCTCCATGTATTACCCAATAAGGGTTTGGGGAGGTTTGGGAGGAATGTCAAACTCAGCCCTAGGAATATTGGAACTTTTGAGATTTTTTATACAATTGGCGAGGTGTCTTATGAGTTAGTTCTACCTTCAGATTTCGATGTGGCCCATCCAGTTTTACATGTTTATATGTTGCGGTGATACAATCATGATCTTTCTCATGTTCTTAGATGGGACTCAGTCCAGTTGGATGAGCATTTGACCTTCATAGAGGAGCCGGTACTCAGTTTGGCTAGTGATGTTAGGCGGTTATACACTAGGGAGATTCCTATAGTTAAGGTAAAGTGGAGGCACCACCAAATAGAGGAGGCCACTTAGGATTTTTAGAGCGAGATGCGGACCCAGTATCCTCATATGTTTGAGACTTTGGGTATATCCTAATCCTTAACTTTCGCAGACGAGAGTTTCTTTATTAGTTGATATTGTAATGATCCTTTAGTTCTTTTTCTATATTTTGATTATTTTTGCCGTTAAGGTTTCTCTATAGGTGTCCCACATCACTGACAAAACGATTACCGGGAAGTTCATTTTGTTCTTAGAGAAAATTCCTTATTTTGCTAGTCTTCACTGGTTCAGAATGTCCATTGGGAAAAACTTTAGTCAAACGACTGCAAATGCAAATTTTGACTATTCTAGCATCTCTGAAATATTGGTTTTAGTCTAGAAGGACTCTTGGTTCAGGTCTCGAGACATCTATGGTCATTTCAACCTATTAGTCAAACAGTTAAGAAAATAAAATATGGGTCTAGGACCCACTTTTTTCATAGCGACCTTGGATAGAAATTTCTACTGTGCCGCTGAGTCTGGAACATCGAATTTGGTGTGGTTACATAGTTCGTTTGCATATACGGGATTCTAGATTAATCCCTAGGGCTTGAAAAGTTCCAAGTCCACAGTTCTTATCTGTTGCATCCCAATCGTGAGCCAAGGATCACAATTGTGATACCTTTGGCAAGAATCAATTGTCTCAATTGCGATGGCTTATAACAATAGTGATTAAGTGGTGCGAACCTAATACACCGCGATCATGAAGGTCGGGTACTAATTGCGGGACTCGAATACCTGGGACATGTATAAATAGGTCATTTAGCCTAATTTAGCTCATTCTTCACCCATTATCTTGAGAGCTAAAAACCTAAGTGAAGAGGTAGAGTAAAATTGAGGCTTGTGTTCGATCTAGGAGCTTGGATAACATTTATTTTTGGGAATTCCCTTAGATTTGTGGTAAGATTTCACCCTTTTCATGGTAAAATTTCTGATTTCTTGTTCTAGTCAAAACCTTAGAGGGTTGTTTTTAGCCCCAAATTGGCTCAAAATTCAACCACCTTTTAGGGTAATGATTACTTGAGCAGGTGAGAATATTTGGTTGAAGTTGGAAATGTGATTTTTTGTAAAAGGGATCCATATGGTATTTTGGATGATTTTTTGACCGAAGCACAATGGTGAATTATGGGTATCATTATTCTCGTATTGATGAGTAGAATGTGGTTTTGATAGCTTGGCATCTTTTGGAAGTTAATCAAAAGATAAATCCGATGATTTAATGGATCTTTGAACTTTCATGGCGTCGAGGTAGGATAGGTTTTACCCTTTATTACATTTAGCTAATTCATAGTATGTTTATGATTCTGTGTTAGATATGGGATGAGTTTTAGGTGTTGGTATGATGAATTGTAATGTTTGGGTTAGTTGGATCATTTTATGTTATTCGAAAACTACAATTTAAGCATAATTGACCTAGGTTCTTACATTTTTTGTGAATTTCTTATCTTAGGGATAATTGAGGCCTGTTTAAATTCTAACAGTGGATTTAGATGCCTTAAGCCTAGTTTGGGTAGAATTTGCCGAAAAGGTAACTTTGGGGATTAGAAGTGAGCCCTTGACCCATGATAACGCTCAAATCATTCCCATGATTGAGGGGTGAGGCGGCGGTTGTCAACAACCCAACTCGTTTTTGGGTAGAATCCACAAAGAGCGAATTATAAATTTCAAATCCGATGGGTGTGCTAATTACTAAAAGGTTACCCAAAATGCTAATAATCACGACATGTATAATAAAGTGGGGGAATTGGTTTGAACTTTATTTGCAACAATCTTTTGTTACGAACACACTAATTTAGTACTTTTGATTTAAAATCAACATTTGAGAAAATATTAGGATTATGTCTTCCTAAAGGTAAGGAGTGCATGGGTTGTTAAAAGTCTGACATGAAACTCAGTTGTTGAGTAAAGGATAGGCAAGGTCAAAGGTCTTTGTGGTTAGTCTTTCAATAGATCCACAAGGATATCACCCATTGGATCTTTCGAGAACCTAACAAGTGTGCAATTCATAGTCACCCAAAACCTTAATTAAGCATCCCTATTTTTAGGATAATGCTCTTGACATGATTTACCCTCTAATTACACTTATTTCTATGATTGCAAAAGGTAGTAAGCCATAGACTCAATTGCCCATCATTGTCTTGTCCCCCAAAAACCCTCTTTCAAGGTTGTTAAGGTTTACCATATGTTCACCTTCATCACTCTTTCAAGGATGATGAAGGGTTTTTAGAGTTTGGGGTTTTCTTCCATCAAACCTATTTGGAGATTTGGGGTTTTCACCTATAAATCTCATCTAATAAACCCAGACAATGGTGGAATCCATACTTAATAAGTAAACATCATGCAAACATCACAACACCCACACACAATTACACTTTAGTTCAACATAATCCCAAGACTAAATTACTTAGCTACTCATGAAGAAAGTAAAGAGAGGTATACCATAATGATTATCCCAAGCATTCATTTTTCATAAAACACTAAGAATTTAGCTCTTTAAAATTAGGTACCACCTTGCCCAATTAGAGTTCTTGTTTTAAATTCAAAAATGTCTATGAGGTAAGCAATACCCAAAGAATAAAGGGTTTTTGCCTATATTTGGTTTGGGATTCATGCAAGAGAAATTACAAAACTGCCGTAGGTAATACTCCCGCTTAGCCACGATCTCTTAAGGTTGTTCGCGATCGCGGCCAGCGCAACCGTGGTTGTGTTTCCCAATCTCACTATCCTATGAGTGACAATGGTAACACACTGTATTATTCACTTAACCACCAGCTCTGGAAATTTTAAGTCATATAACATTTTCTTCCAAAAAACTATTTCAAAAATCATAAACCTTTTTTATATCCACCTTCACCATACACCTCTTAGAAATGCCTTTTCTCTCTCTTTCACTAGTTCATGACTCAAGATAGTATTAGCATTTATTGCTCTTCTAGTACAAATGCTAATTGATTAGGATCAATTATGGGGTTCATTACCTTTCATAACTATTGGTAATTATCTAAAAGATGATTTGCATATTGTTGTGCAACATGAAATAGGTTTATAATCTCCAACTCTGAAAGGATGATTCCATTTAGGAATAAGAGTCGCTACTACTCTCCAAAAAACTGCGGTACTACTCTAGTAATTTCCTCTCTTCCTACTGATCATGCCTTCTTGAAGAATAAGTCATTAAATCCATCTTGTCTAGGGGCCTTCATAACATTAATGTCCTAGAGAGCTTGTTCTACTTTCTTTAATGTTATTATTGCTTTTGTACTACTAGGACAGTGACTATCACATATGGGGTGGGTGTATGGAGAAACATTAGAGGGTTATGGCAATAGTTTGCGTGCAACATTGAGTTCAAAGTAGGAGATGGAAGGAAAATAGTTTTTTGGAATAATAATTGAATAGGGCATGCTGCTTTGAAAGAGCAATTTCCAGCTCTTTATACACTTGGGGTTTGCTGCTGCAATTGAGGTAAGTAACCATTCAACCAAGATGAAAGCAAGTATGATTCATTGATAGCTTCAAACAGATAATGAATGATCCCTATGTAGAAATGACTTCCAATACCAATGCACATAACATTGCTGTTTTTCAGGAAACCTGTGCTGCGCCCGTGAAGAAGCCAGTGCAATATTATGACAGATCATTTGACATGAAGTGTATTTGTCAGGCCATGAGAGCAATAATTAATGACTGGAGATATGGTGCTCTAAAATCCCTTGGTGAGCGGAAGCAAGCTTTTAATGAGGTATCTCTCCAAGTCGGCATTCAATGATGATTGTAGCCCCCCCTTTTTTGGGTTGCACAACAAATATCTGGAATCCGCAATCGTGGTAACTGAGGCTGAACCATTATAGATCTTTAACTGCACTTCTTTAGCTTCCATTGATCTATTTTAGCTCTACAACCTTTCATCATATCAACTATATACCTGGGAAATATGGATATTAGTGCATTTGAATCTTGATGATGCCTCATTTTTTTATATGAAACATGGCAGTGTACACATATATTTGGTTCCAATGAGTGGTAGACACCCCCTTTTTCTATTAGACAACACCACCCTTTTCTATTAGACAACACAACCCTCATCAACAACCCCAACTTAAAAACTTGCTTGTCCTCAAGCAACACCACCCTTTTCTATTAGACAACTTCATATCTATGGCCACACTTTATTATCCAATGATCATGATGACTTTAACATGATTATTACTACAAAAAATTCATCACACATTGGCAAAATGATTTTTAACGATGCCCCTCTACATATAATGGGATAACGGAGGACGCCATAGGCTTTAAGGAGCAACCATGTGAAAATTATTCCTCACTCTAGAAATGACTCACTTTTTGAACTCAACCATAATATTCTCCCTTTTATCTCATTGTGCGAAAGATGACAAAATCACCTATCTCAACTTGTTCACGTGCCTACTTACAAGAAAGAAAATTTCACACACCTAGTTACAACCACTGAAACAAGAAGTTTAAGTGTAAACACTCTCTCTCTCAAGAAATTCTCAATGTTAACAAGTACCATGCAATAGGCTTGCCCCTATTTTCAATCGCCACTACAATGAACATACTTGGTTGGGAATCGCAAATGACTTTTTGAGCTTGTAATATAGGTTTAGGGTAGGGTAGGAATCAACTTAGGACAATAAGGCTAAGCCCTCCTTGAACTTCTACATCACACTCTTTTCACTTTTTCCTATTGGGCTACTTTTTTTCCTATATTATTGTGTCTACTTTGCCTTTTCTTGGTTTTCCCACTTTTCCTCTTTCTTTTTTTGTTCATAAATCATGTCTTTCATTCCTTTTTTTGGATCTTTTCTTTCTTCTAATCATTTTTTCTTTATTAGATTAAGCCTATAGGCACTTTCCTAAGATTTAATGGCCCAACTATACCCTTTTTAATTTCCACTACCCCAACTTAGTCTTTTAACCTCAAATTGTATTCGTAAGTTCAAGGAGGGTAGGGTTCAAAACTGGTAAAATAGAAGGGTAAAGTATTGTAATGTGCACCAAAGAAAAGTCCAAAGTCTCAAAGAGCGTAACTAGGGGTAACTCCTATGTATTGATAGGATTTTTAGGCTAAAGTGGGCTTCCAATGTCACAAGATGGACTATGATCATTTTAACAACAAATCACAATAAAAAATTCACCTAGAGAGACTAATGGGGCATGTTCTAGATTATAAAATTATACATGATATCTAAACAAAGAAGCTCACACACATGACATGGTAAACCCATTAAAGGGGTTCAATTATTCCATCCGCTCGAGATAAAAATGAAGTACCAACTATTTTTTGAAGTCACTTTTCGGAGTCATAATAAAAGGCAAAGTTTTTTTACAAGGTTACTCACGTCCATGCCCATAAGTTTTGAAAAAGTTTTTGGACGGAGGGGCTATTTTCTTTACATCTGCACCACGCATAATTTGCTAATCATGGAAACAACCCAAGCTATTATCTCATATTCTGGCTCTAATACAGGCAAACAACCTATATGGCTACTCAGACTTCGCCAATGGGTATGAATGTAATCCCAAATCATCAATGCCTCAGGTACTCAGACATCCCTTGCATTGACCATCATGCCATGGGTATTCTGACTTCCCTTGCATTGACCATGATGCCACGGGTACTCTGACTTCCCTTGAATTGACCATGATGCCAGGGGTATTCTAACTTTCCCTGCACCATGGTTTAAAACCCAGATTACAATGCTTTCCCCTTAATAATATACTTACTTAGTCTATTATACATAAAATCTTGTCCATTAGAAGTAAAATAAAATGCAAATCTATTAACAAAGTAACTAATCCATGCAAGTGTGGGCACCATCTTAGTGCCCGAATAAGACAACCCAATTAAAAATAAGAATCAACCAAAAGAGCGGGCAAACTATGTAGAAATAACTATAATACATGGCCAAATCATATGAATGAGAATAAGGAGACACCCCCAATAAAAGGGATACAGTGTCCCTAATGCATAAATAATCAAGGACAAAATAGATAAAGGTGCTTCCTAAAATCTCATCAAGGGCTGCTATCACTGTCAGACTCTGTATCATCATCATTCTCCTCAAGATCGAACCGCTCGAATGGGGCCTCATCATCACTCTCCACCTAAGTAGAAGGAAGTATATCTTGGGTTTTAGGACCTTCCATAGGCTTCTTACCCCATCCACATCTTGATAAAGAACCTATCCCTCCTCTTCTCTCTCGTGACCATCTTTTTATGTGCGATCTAAAGGTCTCAGTACGACTCTGCCAAAGAGGAGTAGGCTTTATCAATTCTTCCAATGATAGGTTCTTGCTTTTTTTAATCCTCTATGTCTTTCTAATAATCTACACGTGACACATATAAATGATGGGTGGTGGAAGGCTCTACCATTCCTTGTGAAAAACTAGACACAAGCTCCCTGATGACTGCAATATCAACTCCAATATCCTCCAGAGGTCCAGTGGTTGTTGTTCTATGAGATTTACGCTCAACATATGCCAACTATTCCTAGTTGATTTTTCTTTTCTTTTCTTTGTCAAGTGTGCCCTCTTCTCGAATCCTCAAGAGGTAGATGGGGCACCAGGTTGCACCCATGTATCACTAGCATACTTCTCAACCCCCGCTCTCCTGCACAGTTTTGTAATCAATGATTGGAGAAATAGATGTGTACCACCTTGGCTCTCGAAATAATCAATTTCATTGACTACGAGCTGACCAACATCCAAAGGGATGCCATTTAGAATGTAAGCAACAATCCGAGCACATAGGTCTGGGACTGCTGTCATGTGGGTGAAAGAAGAGAATCGGCTAAAAATAATGTGCAACCATATCCGGGCCTTGGCCATGAATTATTTCATTGAGATGTTGCTTTTAGTCTTTGCCCAAGAGACCTTTTTTTTGGAATAGCTGTTGTACCAACCAACTTCCCGGCTTACACATTTTTTATTTGAATTCACCTATGTATGCATGTTGGATCCCATGCACATAATGGATTCGCTCATGCCCAACTCTCAACGGTTTGCCCCAAATCTTATTAGTCATATTGAATTGGTCCGAGAAAGAAACTTAACTGATGTTGACATAGAATTCATAGACCCATAATTTATTTTAAACACACGGATCCGGGGTAAAGCACATCCACCCCGTGGCTACAAGTTTGTCATGAAATGCCAGTAGCTTTTCCGACACATTCTTCAAGCAAATTCCTCTTGTCGGGAGAAGTTTTTTCCTTTGAAGATCACTATAGTAGAGAGTGGGCCACTCAGGTGCCATGAATCGAATGTGATCATACTTGTCTATGAAGTTACCTTGAAAACACTAGGCAGACATAGTATAATTCAATTACAATTTAACATGCAAACTATACCCATTATTCACTAAGGCTTATTGGAATAGGTACTTGGCTAAAAATTAGAAGTGCAGGAATTTTCCTATGTCAGGAAATTGTTACTGCTTTCGGAATGCCACAATCGCGGATCATGAATGTGGTCATCATACATGAGACTGGTTTCATACCATCTTCATACCAGCTTCTTATGTTCAAAATCCTTCAAAACTTTTAGGCCACTAGTATACTCTACCACATGGATTTATGTGAAGACTGATTGAATGATGTTAATAAGTGTTCGAATGCGCCTTTTCAATTAGCAAAAATCATTATTAAAAGTTCATATGGGAAATGTATCAAACACTTGGTGTGCATACTGCATTGCTCAATATTTTGTAAATATTTTTGGGTACTCAGGACTTCCCCACTTGTGTGCATACCTTACTCAAACACCCAAAACCTTACAAATATCAATTATGACAACAACGATGCATAACAATTAAAACTTTAGGCCCTCTCTAAATCATGCATTCTAAGGCCTCTTTTCAAATATTTTAAGCATGGATTTATGACACCTACCAGAATTGTGATGCGAAGAGGATGCTAGGATATTGTTGGAGGGCACACAAGATTGGCCTGAATTTAGTCCAATTAGAGAATAATACTTGAAAGGGAGTGTAAGGAGAAATAGGGGGGGGGGGGGAATTAGGGATTAAGTGGCTGAAGTGACCGTGATCGCGGTCAGGTGGCCACGATCGCGGACACACGGGATATCGAGATCGTGCCTAGGGACCTGATTGCGGTAATTAAGATCATTTCTGCTTTCTTGTTTTCCTTTGTTTAGCTCTTTGCTTAATTTTTGATAGATTTTTTCCTCTATAGTTTTCAATGAAAATTTACACACTTTTCCTTTTCAAAGCTCATCCAATGCACTACATAATGCCACAAATGCATCAGTTATTCAGATGCAAAAACTAACATCTATGCTACAGAAACATAAAAAAAAGAATACGAGCCACTTTCATAACACTTGTGCATTGCCTTTCACCTAGAGCCTTAGTTAATGTCGTGGCACAACATCATCCTTATTCTATTTTCAAAGTGGGTCCTCAAGTCCCTCCTCATTTTCCTTTTTACCCTAAACATCCACTGTGAACACAATATGAAGTTCTATAGTTTGTTTCTTTGTTTTTCAAAATTTTAACGAGACCTTATCTTCTTGTACCTTAAACTTCATTTCCCCCATCCCCAAATCGACAATGCCTCTTCCGGAGTCCAAGAAAGGGCGGCCAAGGATTATAGGTACCTCTTGGTCTATTTCAAAATCCAATACCACAGAATCCACCAAAAGTATAAACTCGTCCACTTTAACAAGGACATTAAATAAAATTCCCATCGACCTTTTGATAGACCAGTCTGCCACTAAGAGTCATATACAGGTCAGTGTATGGGCATCCAATCCAATCTTCTTATAGATGACAAAAGGAATTAAGTTTATGCTCGCACAAAGGTCACATAAAGCTTTTACAAACTTTTACGTCGTAAGGAATGGTGAACGCTCTGGGGTCGTCTTTCTTTTCCAAAAACATACTATCAATGATATCACTACACCTATGAGTAACCTTAATAGTTTCACCTTTGACAAGCTTCTTTTTGTACATCAACTTCTACATTAACTTAGCATATCCCGGGATCTCTTGGATTGGCTTGATAAATGTGATATTTATCGATAGTTTGCAAAGTTTTTCCATGAGCTTTATCAATTTGTTACCTTTATATTTTTTATGCAATAATTGAGAGAATAGGGTATGAACTTGGATTGTGGGCCTTGCTTCGCTTTGTGGCTCTTTAACCTGAACCACTTCTTCATCACTTTCATCGGTCTCTTTCTCATTATTCTCTTTTCTACTCTTAGGTAACACTTCCTTTGATTTATCTTTGGGCATTTTCTCACATAAGTCTCTTTTAGAGGGATCATCAAGTGTCTTTCCACTCCTTGTGACAATAGCTATAACATTAGCATCATTCTTTAGATTAGCAATCGTGTCACTGGAGAGTCTACCTCTAGGCCTAGCATTTGGTTGCGTGGAGATTTTTCCCAATTTGGGTTTCTAATTTCTTGATAGAGGCACAGTGAGACACCATGGTTTGAGATAGTTGAGAGAATTCACCTTTCAAATCATAGACCATTTTGTCCGTACCTTCTATTCTATTCAATATTAATGCTAAAACATCCTCGCTATTAAATTTTTTTGGGTCAATGACACTTGACTCCTTGGTATTACATCGATCATGAGGGGGAATATAACGGTCAAAATTACTCTTTTTATCCCACTTGTCTTCCATCTAACCATGATTCCCACCTTGCCTTTGATTGGCGGGGAAGGAACCTCCCGAGTATTTAGCCTAACTCCTGATTTCCTCATCCAACTTCTTTGCTTCTTCATCATCTTCATAATATTTTGATGCTACGGTGTTTACCACTTTCATGGGTGCACCCATAACATTCTTTGTCAAGATTTCAAGTTGGGTCATCAGTTTTTTCCACGGTCTCCTCCTTCTCTTTATTTCACTTTCTTTGTTTATTATCAACCATGGATGTAGTGGAAGGGATTTTGGGAACTTCAGTATCCCGAGTATTCCAACCCCGAGTTTTCTTTGACATTCTCCTATCAATAGAAAGGTCGCATGGTGGTGCATCTTTACTATAGAGCCACCCACCTCATTATCCATCACCATTTTGTTTAATGGATAAAGTGCATAGTAGAAGATATCAAGAAGAATCTTCTCTGGGTCTTCACGATTTGGGCATTGGGCTAATTTTCAATTAAACCATTTCCAAGCTTATAACAATGGCTCTCCATTCATTTGCCAAAATTTTACAATCTCGACCCTCTTTTGAAATATTTTAGATGGTGGGGAGTATCTATTAAGAAACACCATAGAAAGTTCGTCGCAAGATGTAATTGATTCGGGTGGAAGTGAGCGGAACCATAAAATCGCCTCGACCTTTAGTGAGAATGGGAAGAGGCAAAGTCGGATGGATTCTTGAGTAATGTGTGCTATATTGAATGGCACACATATTTCCACAAAATTCTTCAAATGGACATTTGGGTCCTCAAAGGCTTGACCCCCTATAGTCCTTTCATTTGCAATATGTGAAGCATGACACTAGTCACATGGAAAAATCCGTTGCCATTAGTTGGTGGGGGTACAGATTATCCTTATTTCTCCCACTTTATTTAGTTGGCTCTCATCTTTAAGGAGACCATTAAAGGGGCCCATGTTGGTTGTGTTATCACTCATTGTTACGGTAACACTTCGATTATCTAAAAAAATCAAAAACAACAAATAAAGTAAATTATATCACCCCGGGTATACCCAATTAAAAATTACACCGCAAAACTGAAATCTATATTCCATACCCCGGTAGAAACTCCATTTTGATAATGCTCAATAACCCCACTCGTGTTGGGGTCGAATCCACAAGAAGCAAATTATAAATTTCAAATCCTGTTGGTGTGGTAATTACTAAAAGGTTACCCGGAATGCTAACAAATACGAAATATATAAAAAAGTTGAGGGAATTGGTTTGAAGTTTGTTTGCAACAATCTTTGGTTACCAAAACACTAATTTAGCACTTTTTATTTAAAATCAAGATTTGAGAAAATCTTGGGATTATGTCTTTCTAAAGGTAAGGAGTGCATGGGTTGTTGAGAGTCTAACATGAAACTTAGTTGTTGAGTAAAGAATAGATTAGGTCAAAGGTATTTGTGGTTAGTCTTTCAATAAAACCATAAGGATTTCACCAGTTGGCATTTTTTAGCATCTAACCAGTGTGCAATTCGTAATCACCCAAAACCTCAATCAAGCATCCCTATTTCTAGGATGATGCTATTAACAAGATTTACCCTCCAATTACACTTATTTCTATGATTGCAAAAGTTTGTAAACCATAGTCTTAATTGTCCACCAATGCCTTGTCCCTCTATAACCGTCTTTCAAGGATGTTATCAGTTACCATATGTTCAACTTAATACCTTTTTCAAGGATGATGAAGGGTTTCTAGAGTTTAGGGTTTTGACCTATCAACCCCATTTGAAGATTTGGGGTTTTCACCCACAAATTATAAATAATAAACATAAACAATGGTTCAATCCATACTGAACAACTTAACATCATGCAAACACCATAACACCCACACACAATTATCCTTTAGTTCAACATAATCCCACGACTAAATTACTTATCTACTCATGAAGAAAGTAAAGAGAGATATACCATAAGGATTATCCAAAGTATTCATTCTTCACAAAACACTAAGAATTTTGCTCTTCAAAATTAGTTACCACCCTGCCCAATTGGTGTTCTTGCTTTAAATTCAAAAATGTCAATGAGGTAAGCAATACCACAAGAAGAAAGGATTTTTTCCTATATGAGGTTTGGGATTCGTCCAAGAGAAATTATAAAACATCCATGTTTCATACTCCCATGTATCCGCGATCGTGTGAGGTTATTTACGATCGACGTCAACATAACTGTGGTTGGTTTCTACGATCGCACTCTCCTTACTATCTTTGATTGACTTCTACCATGGCTTGAGGACCGTGATTATGGTAACTGAGGTTGAACTATTCTAGGTCTTCAACTGTACTTCTCTTTCTTCCTTTGATCTCTTTTAGCTCTAATCCACAACATTTTATCTTATCAACTATATACCTGCAAAATATGGATATTAGTGTGTTTAAGTCATGATGATGTCTCATTTTCTAATACAAAATATGGCAGTGTACACAAATATTTGGTGCAAATGAATGGTAAAATCACCACTCAACAACCTACCTTAGGCTAAGATGCATGTTAGCTTGTGTAGACCTTTATAAACTTGTTTGACTCTTGGAAATACTTATTGGGATAATATTGAGATATCTTGACACTTGATGGTTATGTTGGTTGAAATGATGGTTGATTCCTATTGATTATGCTATTATTTATGCCATGGATGATACTATGATTACATTAATATATACATATTTACGGCTTCAAGTTCGGGTATTGATGATATATTTACTGGTTCAAGTCAAGATAGTGGTGATATATTTACCTGTTCATGTTCGGATATTGATGATATATTACCGAGTTAAGTCTTAATAGTGATGATATTATTACTGGTTCAAATCTTGATATTGATTATATATTTACCGATTTAATTCTACATATTGATGAAATAATTATCGATTTAAGTCTGGATATTGAATATATTTACCGGTTCAAGTGTGGATATTTATTATATATATATATATATATCAGTTTGAGTCTGCATATGTATATTATTAAATGGACTTATACTTATTACTACCTATTATGATATGGTGACATTGGGATGTGATATTTATAGTCTAGCTATGTCAAAAATGAGGAAATTATTATGCTATTGTATGATATAAATGGATTCTTATGAAATAACAACTATTGATAAGTGATGTTTAGTTGACAAAGGATTATTTATTGATACATGAGGATTAGATACCATATGATGGTTAGTTGATCAGTGTTGATTAATCGATAAATGATGAATATGGACAATCAATGATTATAGTGTTCCATGACATGGAGGAATTCCAAATGGGTTATGAGTGTTGATAAATGATGAAGGTGGGATATGCTATTTTGTTTGTACCTTCTAGGCTTATAGGGGCTTATAATGGGTTATTTACTGTTCTGCCCTAATTTTTGTATAGATGCTAATTTGTTAGTTATGGTTTCTTCTATTGATTATTTAAGTTACGATATGCTATTATCTTGATTTATTTACATGTTTTTGAATAGTGACGTTGGAGATATTTTAGGTTTGTTTCCTTACCTTGACTTAGTTATGTTATCATGATTTAGCTCCGTCAACCTATGATTCCTACTGAGTACCCAATGGTTTGGAACTCATACTATACTTTTGTACCTTTTTCATATAGACCTGAGTACTAGTTTCCACCATTGATTCGTGTTCGTGTGATGTTGATATTTGGAGATAGGGTGAGCTATTATAGTTTGAGTTGCCCATTTCCTTCAATCCTCTTATATTTAGTCTTCTGTTTTGAGAAAGATGTATTGACTATTCTAGATACTTGGGTTGTATTTCTATTTCTAGATGCTCTTGTTCTAGCTCTACTAGGTCATGGTATGGTATTTTTGTAGTGACTACTGTTGGACTATTTTTATTGTCTTGCTTATTTATTGACTTGGATTTCCTATTTGGCCCTTTTGGGAAATTTCCACCAAGGTTACCCATTGTGTTTAGCACTAGGCTAGAGTTTTACTTTCCTACTTGCGGGATTTTAGTAGGTTCTATCATGACTCGTAAACAAAGTTTTTACAATCTCACCCATCCAACAACTCTCGACACACAAACTCGATCTCCAATACTCAGATCTCGCTATCAGTTTGGGGATTGAAAGATGTGATAAGGTCAACTTAAGTGTACAAAACCTCTCGAAAAGCCTACATAAAGAAAGAAGTGAACACTGAGCCTCTATTTGAAATAATAGACATAGGTACGGCACGAAGACAAACTATCTCACGAATATAGATACGGGCTAACTTCTCAGTACTGGATGATATCTAATTATGGACAAAATGGGCTAATTAATTTAACCGATCCATGATAACCAACATATTGTTGGAACCATGAGGTATTATAGGCAACCTAATCACGAAGTCTATCATGATTCACTCCCACTTCCACTAACGAATGGGTAATATCTAAATTAAACCACCAAGTCTCTGATGATCGGCCTTCACTTGCTGACAACACAAGCAACGAGCTACAAAATCTCCCACATCCCTTTTCCTGCCACCTCACCAGTAAATCTGCTTCAAATTATGATACATCTTGGTCACACTTGGATAGATAGAATATCTAGAACAATGAGCCTCTTCTAAAATAAGTCTCAACCAATCTTTGACTCTCAACACAAAAAAATTCGATCATAAATCCTCAATACACCATCATATTTAAGAGAGGTTTCCTAGCCCTTTTTACTCAACTCATTATACCGAATCATCCAAACACTATCATCAAGGAAGATATATCATTAATGAAGGCTAAAATACGGTTGGATGTCGAAATATAAAGTCTAACCATCTGGTTGGATAGTGAATAAACCTCAAAGGATAGAAGCCACTCCAAGGTTAAGAGACGAGCTAAACCTCCCATATTGGTTGAATTATTGATCAAGGCATCCACAACCACATTAGCCTTGACTAGATGATAAAAAATAGTGTTGTCATAATCCTTAAGCAACTCAAGCCAACTCCTCTACCTCATAATAAGATCTTGTTGTATGCAGAAGTACTGAAGGCTATGATGGTCCAAGGAAATATTACTAGGCACTCCATACAAGTAATGATACCATAACTTCAACACACATACTATTGCTGCTAACTCCAACACATGGGTAGGATAATTTCTCTCATAAGGAGTCAATTAATGAGAGGCATAAGCAACCACCTTACCCTCTTGCATTAATATTGCACCCAAATTAACACCTGAAGTATTATAAAACACGATAAAACCCATACCTTCCTTTAGTCGAAGTAAATAATTCTTTGACGTTTTTGAAACCTTTCTCACACATATTCGACCACTAGATCACCTCCTTTTTTGTGCCACTTGGTCAAAGAAGACGCAATAGCTGACAAACCCTCTACAAAACACCAATAATAACCCTCTAAATTGATGAAACTCTAAATCTCAATAAGGGAAGTAGGTCTAGCCCTATTATAAATTACCTCTATTTTGATCGAATAAACCATAAGATGATCTTTTCTCACACCATAACACAACAAAAAGGTAGAATCTAAGAAAAACTCACACTTAGAAAACTGTGCATACAAACTCTTATCATGCAACCTCTTTACAGTGCCCAAGCGCACATGCAAGTGTACGTGGTCTACCAAGTAATATAGTGGACTTAAAGAAAGACGAATATCGATCCCTCAGAGACTTTTTAAAAAATATTCAATTCCAATTCAACTATTAATATTAAATTGATTCAATGCAACAATAAAGTTTTTGAAATTATAAATAAACAATTAAAGTAAATGTAGCGTAAAGTAAATACTTGACACAATCAATGGATAAAAGCCTAGGTTTAAAGCAAGACGAACAATCATACTATGCTATTGAACTTTATTCATTAAATCCCTGATCTTGGTTGTTGATTCGTAGGGTTTATCATAAGATCACGGTCTCCCGACCTCTAATCTTCTACCTACTTAGAAATTACAACTACATCATTGACCGTGGATGTAATAATCCAATTAGATGAATTAAGATATCATCCTACATCTGAACTGAGTAAGGCTTCTAGGTATATCCCTATCCTAGACGCTAATTCAAATTCCTTATTTCCAAAAAGAATAAGAACCTTACTTGGTTTAACCCTATGTTCTATCTTCCTATTCCCTCAAGATCACAAGGTTGATAATTTTTGTATTATAAGGTTAGCTACTCCCTATAATAGTTAAAAAAGGATAAAAAAACAACCAAAGATGATAACCAATTCAAAAAACTTAATTCAAAATGAAAGTAATCATAGTCTTGGCTTTAACCCAGAACGGGGCGTTTAGCCACTAATTAACATGATCATAATTCAAATAATTGAATACATGATCAAATCTATTAAAAAACTACAGTAAAGAGTAATAAACCCTAATTAAAGCGTGTGGAAACCCCTCTCCAAGTCAAAAAATGTCCAAAAGTAATTTGTAAAATGTGATAAGTCCTATTTATAGTAGAAGATAATGTAGCCATGGAGAATTAGAGGGGGGTCGCCTCCTTTTGACCCCCGGACTGGTTTGGTCATCACCTATCTTAGTCCATTTGAATAAAAGAGGCTCTATAGGCCTTGGACCCCTAGAATGGTTAGGGAATTACCTTCCCTCACTAGAATTTGAAAATTCCATCTAGACTTGTCTCAAGCTTTTCTCCTTCGGTACCCAGCCTCATGGTGTTGTTTCCACTAGCATTTTAGCTTGTTCATCATCAATATATTAACATAATCATCTAAAAAAACATCCTACATAATCAAAAACCATAGATTAGAGCTCAACAAAACAAACAATGCATTAGAATGAAATAGAAACTCGAGCTAAGACTAGGATTGCCCACATTGATCTTTAACTTATTGTGTCGACTCTTGGCTTGATTAAATTGACCCCTGTACATTGTAAACAAGTTTTTTAAATCATAAATACTCAATAATACAATCAGGAATTCGTTTGACACATTAGATTCCATCATGATAGACCAGAACAACACCTAGCTCAAGCTTGTAAAACTAGTCTTCTTTATCTAGACTCTAAATGACAAATTTAAGTCCAAAATTGTTTGAAAACACCATTAAAATTTGTAATCACATACTTAAATACTTATATGCTTATTTATCACGTCATTAAATCATAAAGCACACAAATTGTCCTCAAAACAATGCTAAATAGGCCAGGATAACAACACTAAAGTGCATAAATACACTCAACATCACCACCCCATACTTAAAGCCTTGTTCATATCTAACAACTCTTTAATATAAGAATCATAAATTGAGGTGACTCTAAACTTCTACTATAAGAAAGGAACTCAAGCTAGAATTACAATGACTACACAAAATGCAATGTTCTACAGTAAGCATGTTACAACATCAGTGATATTTCAAGAATAATACTCCAAAATCTCCTAGCCTCAAGAATTGACTCACCTATTTGGAAAACTCATACACATTGTTCAATCAAAGACTTCATAAAAATTCCCCACATTGATAAAAAATGTTTCTACATAATAGAAGAGTTACCCATAATCACGCACTTAAATGCAATATATAATAGAATGGGTATAAAATTCAAATTGCACTCACTCTCAAAAAGAATTCGCAAGTAAAACATAATGAACCACAGGCTTTCCCTTAGTGTAGTACTCCACTAATATCAGAATAATGAAGCTTATGATCAACTAGGTCCTTAATGGTTGTAATATTGGATAAGGGACTGGTAGGAATTATTTTGACCAATAGTAGTGACTATCTTCCCTAATAGCTTTAATACATTACATATTTTCATTTAATTTACCACTAATAACTATATTTCCCCTCATCTACCTTCACAAATATATTTTGTTTTGCCTCATCTTATTAAGATCATTCACACACACTATAGTGGGAGTATGCTAAGTACATCTCATTTAATTTTACCCCTTTTCACACCAATTTTATCATAAACACCCCTATGATAGCCACCCAAACTTAAGCATTTGCCTTAGTTAAGGTACAGATTATACAAGAATGAACAGGGATACAATAGGTTCATTGTAACACAATTGGCTATAAATGGGAATTTCTTTAGCACAACTTTCTCTAACTCCCAATCGTAATGCATCAATTGCACACAATAATAACTATCACTTTAGGGCTTCACTTTCACTTTACTCCTACAAGAATTTCCAATATCTCACTTAATTAATTTTACACTAAATCTCTTAGGAGCTTTGGATCAACTTAAGGTCATTAAAGAAGAGATTTACGCTACATATGTGGCTGTCAAAGAAAAGGCTAAAGTCTTAACGGGGTAAACTAGTATTATTCACAAGGGTAGGTAAAAGGAGGGTATGAAACTTGGCTATCAAAGAAATGCCTATATCATCTCCTAAACGCACACTCTTTATTTAGCTTTGAACACATACCAGGAATGTTCTAGACATCACTTTCAACAAGGAATATACAACAACCTTACATCACACATGGCACATGCTCAACTCAATTAGGATCATCATAGACTCTTAACTAGACAATCACATGAATTTAAATTAAGCCAACCAGTACAAGAGTCATAAACATGAGCCTAAGAGTCTTAACAGTAGTGATTCACACAATTAACATGCTTTTAAAACCAACATACTTGCATCATACATTAAACTATAGCACCAAAAAGAGTGTCTTACTTATTCCTAACACACAAAAAAAATTTAAAATTATCCTAAAAATAGGAATTTCCCCAGCCCACAATTAAAATCTAGTTTGTCCCCAAAGTATACTTTAAAGTAGAGATAGAAATAAACCTTGAGGCCTGTAGGCCTAGCTAATAGCATGTTTTTGCATCAAAGGGGTCTAGGAACCCCACACTTAGTCTTTGCCATGCACCTTAGCTTAGGTTTTTTGGTACTCAGACTTCCCATAAAACAATGACTCAAAAAAAAACAAAACTACATAAAATAAAAACTGAAAATACTAAAATAAAACATACCTTTACTTGGGTTGAGTCCCATGTAGTGTCTGATTTAGTATCACAGAACGATCCAATCTTCGACTCAACTGTTATTCATCATACTTATCCTCAATTTGGGACACCATATTCTTATTTTTTTTCTGACCTCTTGTGTGTGAACTCTCAAGGTTAATAACTTTCTCAACTTTATCCTTTTCAGGCTCATCTATTTGCATCATGTTAGGCTATGGTATTAGAGGCTTGGGCTGCACAATAAGGAAGTTTAAAAGGGTATTTTGTTGAATAGACTCCACTACCCCACACTTATCCCCTTCAATCACAGTAATCATGAACAAATATTTATAGTAGGATAATGTATTGAGTTGTTTGTACAATTTAAAAATTGCCTCTTTATCATCCAACCTCATTGTGAGTATGGCATCTCTTACATCTATTAAAGCTCCTCCCATCACCAAGAATAGACGTCTCAAGTTGACTGGTACTTTTTTATCTGCCTGAAAATCCAAAATGATAAATTCAGCAAGAATAATAAACTTACCAACCTTGATGAAAACATACTCTATAACTCCTTCAAGATGGGCTATGGTCTCGTTTACCAGTTGCAGTAACATAGAGCTCGGCCTCGGCTTCCCCAAGCACAAAGTATTGAACAAAGATACGGGAATCAAATTGATTCTTTCCCCTAGGTCACTAATTGCGTGCCCCACCTTACTATTACCAATTTGAATAGGGAGAGTGAACTTTCTAGGGTCCTTAAGGTTTTTAGGCATCTTCTGTGCCACCACAGAGCTACACTTCTCAATGAGTGCTACTGCGTTCACATCCCGCAACTTAATTTTATTAGAGACAACATTGTTCAAGTACATAGCGTACTTAGGCATTCCCTATAAAACATCTAAAAGAGAAAGGTTAATAGAAATCTCTCTGAACGTGTTAAAGAACTTTTTGAAGAATGCATCCCTTTTTTATATGCTTCTGTGGGAAAGGTAGTGGTGGTCTCTCCTTCTCCTATTCAATAATTTTTACTTTTGAGAACTAAGACTTCCTTGAATTTTCAGCAGCTTTGTTATCTACCTGCTTAGGAGCCTCTTTTGTATTTACCTCCTTGGTTTCCTTTGGAGGTCCATCATTAAGCTCTCTACCATTCCTAAAAGTTATTTTCATTATTTGTTTAGGATTTTAGTATCACTTGGCAAACCACCTTGAGGCCGAGTATTTTATGCCTCACTAACCAATTTGGAACTCCAAGCTGCTTGTAGCTTCTTCATGGCTCTTTATATCTACTACATATTGTGCTTGAATAGCCATGATTTGCTTCATTATCTCTTCCACATTGCTATTTTGAGTTGTGTCTTGATCATTCTACACTTATTGCTGCTAAAACTGTTGTTATTGGGTGTTCTATTATTGATTTGGTGGTTGAGTCTGCCTCTTCAGCCTGTAGGCATTCCCATAATCCAGTCTTTGATCATTGTCCACAAACATCACAGACTAAGAATTTACAACACACATAGCCGCTGAATGCCCAGTGTTATCACACACCTGACACCAACCTACAGTCTGTTGAATTGAATTAACTATGGATGCAGGCTTTATAACCCCTAACTTCATATTGCTTATCTGATTTTCCAATGCAAAAATTTGGGAGGAGATAGCAACAAACTGATCCACCTCCAATATACCTGAAATCTTCTTTGTAGCATTTCTTGAGTATGAATGACACTCAGGAGTTCCTTATGCAATTTGGTTCAATAAAGTATAAACCTCATCATATGTCAACTTAATAGCTTGACCACCTACCGTTGAATCTAGAAAAATTTTTGTGTTATGGTCAAGTGCCTCAACAAAAGTGTGAGCTAATACCTTGTTGGAATGCTGATGATGCGGAAAGTTCAGAAGAAGAGCTTTGAACCAATCCAAAGCATTATTTAAATTCTCATTTGGCTTCAATTTAAAGCACACAATCTTACTACAAAGTCTTGTAGTCTTGCCAGATGGAAAGAATTGGATAAAGAATTTTTGAGCTAAGTTATCCCAGGTTGTGATTAGATTTGCTGGTTCAGCGTTCAACTACTTCTTTGCTTCCCCCAACAGTGAAAAAAGGAATATTGTTAGCCTTAAATAATTAGTTGACACACACATTGGGATGAATGTATCACTGATCTCTAGAAAGTTTCTTAGATGGACTTGTGGATCTTCATGTGAAAGCCCCATGAACTTTCCACTTTTAATCAAAAGTTGCACCATGATCTGTTTTAGCTCAAAATTACCTCCAACAGTCGGTTTCTTCAAAGGGGAGGCCAAATTTGTCAGAAGTGGGATTGCCACTTCTTTAACTGTCCTACGGGCTTTTGTTCTTCAGCCATGAGAGCGGGATTGTCTTTTTCCTCTTAAAATATCAGGATAGGTGGAGAAGGATTGCTTCACTTCATACTTAGTCGAAGCATTGCTCGAGTTCGGGGCTTGGTTCAGCCAATTACTTATCCCTTGCTAGCTTACTACTCTGCACACCCTTTTCCTGTAAAATCAATCCCAAGACCAAGAGTAATGCACTAAAGAAATCAATAAAGTAAAATTAAAACACAAACGATTGCCAATTCACAATTCCCCGGCAACGGCACCAAAAACTTGACAGCACCTAACTGCACACGCAAGTGTATGTGGTCTATCGAGTAGTATAGTGGCCTTAAAGAAAGTTGAATATCAATCCCTCAGAGACTTGTGTTAACAACTATTCAATTCTAGTTCAACAATTAAGATAAAATTGATGCAATGTAATAAAAAGAGTTTTTGAAATTCTAAACTAACAATTAAAGTAAATTTAATGTAAAGTAAATACTTGAGACAATCAATGGATCAAAACCCAGTGTTAAAGTAGTACGAACAATCATACTACTCTGTTGAACTTAATTTATTAAATTTCTTATCTTGGCTATTGATTCATAGAGTTTATCATACGATCATGGTATTCCAACCTCTAATCTTCTACCTACTTGGGTATTCCAAATACATCATTGAGTGGGGATGTAATAGTCAAATTAGATGCATTAAGATATCATCCTACATGTGAACCAAGCAAAACTTCTAGTTAAATCCCTATCCTATAAGCTAATTAAAATTTCTTATTTCATAAAAGAATAAGAATCTTACTTTGCTTATCCCCATAATCTATCTTTCCATTCTCCCTCCCGAGATCACAAGGTTGACAATTTATGTATTATTAGCTACTCCTTAAAATAGTTAAAACAAGGATAAAAAAAACAAAGATCACAAGCAATTCAAACAAACTTAATTCAAAATGATAGTAACCATATTGTAACGACCCAAAATTGCCTCCCGGGACGTCACACAGTGCTTAAGGCTACAAGTAACTCCAAGATAACCATTTGAGCCTGTTTCTACTAATAACACTCATTCCAAGATGAAATAATTCAAACACTAGTATAGTCATATCATATTCCAGGAAATACAGAGAAAATGCTCAGTCTAAACGTCCAAAATACTGGAAACCTTAACACAACCACAATCTGATAACTAGTCTGACAAAGTCTCTACTAATCCATGACTAAAGAGCCGTTGGGGCAGGTCCCTAACTGACTCAAAATGAACTAGAAATAACAACATAGTCTCTCAAAATATGGAGATGTCTGAATATAGGTCCTCAAACCATGAGGACTCACCACTGTAGGAATATAGATAGAGGTACTCAAAAATCACTAATGAGGTTGGGACTGAGCACTTGAACATACATTATAAGACAATGTAACACATAGGCGTATATGTGGTGGATCAATACTTGGGAATGTACTGAGTATGTGGGGGTGCATGAATTCATATAAAACAATATCAATACTCTTTAATCAAATCATGCATGTAATAAGTACTGACTCACAAGGCTTGAACAAGTATAAAATATGAAGCGCATGAATCATGTAAAATGGAACATGTAACACAATCTCGTGAGTCATTATACTTTTATCTTTGAAATTTGTACTGTTTTCTTATTCTCACTACTAAAGGCTAAAGGAAAATTTAAGCAATACTTCCAACTTATGCATATGTCTCACGGAGAGTAAAGCTTCTTCAATGCTCAAGAACTCATTACTCTTTTGAACTCAAATACTTGGAATTCAAAATCATATAATTTTGGAATATACTTGAAGGCATTTCGTTCATGTTAGGAAAATATCTCATTTCAAGCTTTAGGAAAAAAAATAGTCATATCAAGGGAAAGTATTTTAGTTTTAAAGGAAAATATCTTATCTCAATGGAAAATACTTTAGTTTAGGGAGTTTCTCTTAACCGACACAAACCATGCAAGCTACATGGAGTTCAATGTTTTGTCCTCTTAAGGAAGAGACCTTATGTTGGGGAGAGGCGTCATACTCTTGCCAGGGATTATAACCTAGGTCCAGTGATCACTAAACAAACTCGGCATAGAGCCAAATATCAACTCGGCCTTAGGCCCAATAATAATCATAAACTCAGCCTCAGGCCCAATGTACGGTGGCACATAGTGTTGGGGTAAGAAACCGTAGTAACTTACCGGCTCGGTGCTAAATACTACTCCCTTTATTTTATCTTGCTCATCTCATGAAAATCCACTTTAAAATAATCTCATGGTTCAATAAGAACCCAATAATCAAATATTTATTCTCATGTAGTAGAAAGGATTTCAAAACTCAATGACCATTAGGTCAAAATATTTCTCAACAATCTCAAAATACTCAAATCATGGGTGCTTATAGCACAAGAGTTCATAACATCTCAAGTCTCAAGTAGGGCTTAATAACCCATTATTCAATATCAAGTTAAAACTCATCAAAGGCGTAATAGATAGCATATAGATTCATAAATCATGCGGAAATCTTGAAATTTCAGCAATTTATTTCAAAATCTCAACATACTCATATACTTCAATGTTTCAAACATTTCAACTATTAACTTCTCAAGGATTAAATACATGGTGTATAGACCCAGCTGTATTTTCTCAAGAAAACATGTAAAAAATTCATGCTATTAGACTCTTAATTCAAGAGAAACATCAAAAGTTTGCAACCAAAAATAATTGGTGAAAACCCCCAATTCAATTTCATGTAAAATATCATAAATTGCAGAGAATTGTAATTTAAATAAGCTTTTGGGCACAAGGGTGAAAGGATTACCCTTGTTCAAAACCACACATACCTTTAATTAGAAGCTTTGGATGAACTCTCACTTTTGGAACTCTATTAGTACTCTTGAATGAGGGTTCTTGAAGCCCTTGACTTGGTAACTTTGAATCTTTAGTCAATTTAGAAAATCTATGGTGGATTCATTAGATTCTTGGAAGAGGTTTTGGATGCTTCGGGTTTTTATTGAGACAAAACTTGAGAAAAACTTCATAGAATGCTTGTAAATGACCTTGATTTGGTGTTTGCATGGTTTCAAGGGCTTCGAAAAATTCCAAAGTGCCATTTTTAACATTTGTATGAAGCTGGAAAAAATTGAACTGGGAATCCGATTTCATGTGCCACCATGACGCGCCACTATCACAGTGGTTCATTTGAAATTGAAAAATGGGAAATTGGTAGTCACCACGATGTGGAGCCATCACGTTGTCCCACTAGTTGGGACCTGGAACTTCAGTGCGACGCATCATAATAGCTCCAGGCCACTAGAAATTGACTATTGGAAAATTGGGGTCCTTCGCGATGCGCCACTATCGCGGAGTTCTACTGGAAAAAGAAAATTGTCAAATAGACCATCTCTACAATGCGCCAAGCACTAAAGTGATGTTGTTTTATGACTAGGACTTAAATTAGCCATAACTTCTTACCCAGGTATAAGATATGGCCGAATCTTATATCGATGGAAAGCTTATCAAATTCCCATATGATAAAAAGTCAAAATTGGGGACATTTCATATTGTTAACACGATACTCACTTAGGAAGTCACTTCTCAATCTTTTAGGGCCGAAATTACACTTCACTTGACATGCTATAAGGCTCAAACTATGAGGAAACTTAGCAAGGTCTTTCAATATCTTCCCCTTAGAAATATTCATCCTCGAATATCACTAGTTAGATTAAGAATACAGGAAAAACTGAGTACACATAGCTGAATCTTTCTAAACTCTTCAATACCTCAGAAATTGCAAGAACTCTTGCAACAATAGATGCATAGCTACACTTTAGATTAGAAGGGATAAGTTAAGAAAGAATAATATCTTCAGATTGATCTGAATTCATAGAAAAGAGGTGTGGGTACTTGGCTCGCATATCTGCTTCTGTCTTCCAAGTAGCACCCTCAACAGAATGGTTCTGCCACAAAACTTTGACCAAGGGAAATTTTTTGTTCCTTAGTCTACGGATCTGAAAATCTAGGATCTTAGCAGGAATCTCATCGAAGGAAAGACTATTCTGAATATCAGCATTCTCTGAAGGATCTAATACAACAGAATCACCAATATATTTCTCAAGCATGGAGACATGAAAAATAGGATGAACAGCTAATAACTCTATGGGCAAATCAACGTCATAGACTACCTTACCAACACGGCTTAACACTCTATACGAGCCAACATAACAGGGACTAAGCTTTCCCTTTTTACTAAACCTCTTCACACTTTTCATGGGTGGAATCTTCAAGTGCTCCCAATCACCCACTTCAAATGTAAGATATCTTCTTCTCACATCGGCATATGACTTTTGATGACTCTGAGCTATCTTTAAACTCTCTCTAATTAGCTTAACTTTCTCCATAGCTTCAACTACTGTATCAGGCCCAATCACGGCAGCTTTACCCACTTCAAACCAACCTATGGGTGATCTACATCTCCTACCATACAAGGCCTCAAATGGTGCTATCCCGATGCTAGCATGGTAAGTATTATTATAGGCAAACTCTATCAATGGAAATTACTCATCCCAACTACCCTTGAAATCAGGAGCAGATGCCCTCAACATATTTTCTAGGGACTAAATGGTCCTCTCATCCTAACCATCTATTTGTGGATAAAAAGCAAAACTCAAAAGAACTTGGGTACCAAGAACCTGTTGAAACTCCCTCCAAAAGTAAGAAGTAAGTTGAGTCCCCCTATCCAAAATAATGGAAGAGGGAACTCTATGCAGCTAAACTAACTCTCAATTATACAATCTAGCATAATCCTCAGTTGAATAATATGTGAGTACGGGTAAGAAATGTGCGGACTTAGTCAGCCTATCCACAACAACCTAAATAGAATCATGATGACGACGCTAAAAAGCTAACTTGGTCACAATGTCCATATTCACCATCTCCCACTTCCAAGTGGGTATAGCAAACTCTTGCATCACACCACCAGGTCTTTGGTGCTCTACCTTAACTTGTTGGGACGTTGTACACTTTGCTACAAACCCAGCTATATCCTTTTTCATGCAATTCCACCAATAGATTTCCCATAAGTCGTGGTACATCTTGGTAGTGCTAGGATGAATAGAATACCATGCGCCATGCACTTCAGCCATAATCCTTTGCCTTAGATCATTAACACACAAAATGCACAATCTACCCTGCAATCTCAATATGCCATCTCCCCTTTGGGAGAAAACCTCTACCTTTTGGTCCTTAACTGCCTCATTCAGTCTGACCAAACTAGGATCTGTATCTTGCTTCTCCTTCACTTTCGAAACTAAAGAGGATTTGGAACTACTTTCACCAAAGTACTTCCCTTAGCTGAATCAAGCAACCTAACACCCATTCTATCTAGACAATGCACATAACAAGCTAACTCCTTCTTACCTTCCTCTACATGAGCAAAACTACCCATAGACAATCTACTAAGGGCGTCCGCAACTATATTGGCCTTGCCCGGGTGATACAACACACTCATATCATAGTCTTTTATTAACTGTAACCACCTCCTCTTCCTAAGATTCAACTCCTTCTAAGTAAACACATATTGCAAGCTCTTATGATTAGTAAACACATCAATATGAACACCATAAAGATAGTGTCTCTATATTTTCAAGGCAAAGACCACAACAGCTAACTCAAGATCATGGGTTGGGTAATTCTTCTCATGCGGATTTAACTATATAGAGGCAGAGGATATAACCTTACCTCTTTTCATCAACAAACAACCCAAACCAATTCTAGAGGCATCATAATACACCATAAAACCATTTGTACAATCATGCAAAGTTAACATAGGGGCTGAAGTAAGTCGAGTCCTTAACTCCTAAAAGCTCTTCTTACAAGAATCTAACCACTAGAACTTAACATTCTTTTGAGTCAGCCAGGTCATGGGAGATGCAATAGAAGAGAAACCTTTAACAAAATGGCGGTAGTAGCTCGCTAGAGCCAAGAAACTTTTAATGTAAGACAGAGAATAGGTCTAGGCCAATTTCTTACAGCTTCTATCTTTTAGGGGTCAACTCTAATACCTTCAGCTGAAACAGTATGACCAAGAAAGGCTACAGACCTTAGCCAAAATTTGTACTTACTGAATTTGGCGAACAACTGGTGATCTCTAAGAGTTTTTAAGACAACTCTAAGGTGATTCATATGGTGATTCATAGTACGAGAGTAAACAAGGATGTCATCTATGAAGATAATAAAAAACATATCATGATATGTCTTGAACACTCGATTCATGAGGTCCATGAAGGCAGCTGGGGCATTGGTTAGCCTGAAGGACATAACTAGAAACTCAAAGTTGCCATAGTAGGTTTGGAAGGCTGTCTTTTGAATATCACATTCACTCACTTTAAGTTGATGATAGCCGGATCTAAGGTCTATCTTGGAGAAATAACTTGTACCTTGCAACTGATCAAACAAGTCATCGATTCTCAGAAGAGGATACTTGTTCTTAATGGTGACCTTGTTAAGATGATAGTAGTCAATGGACATATGCAAAGAATCATCTTTCTTTTGCATGAATAAAACAGGTGCAACCCAAGGAAAAATACTAGGCTTTATGAAACCTTTGTCGAAAAGATCATTTACTCTTTCAACTACTTAAGTTCAGTAGGTGCCATATGGTATGGTAGAATAGAAATAGGTTGAGTATTGGGAAGAAGGTCAATCCTAAATTCTATCTCTCCATCGGGAGGTACCCCTGGGAGATCTTCTAGCAAAACATCTGAAAACTCATTAACAATATCGACTAACTGAATAGTTAGAGCCTCAGACTTAGTGTCTTTGAATCTAACTAGGTGATATATACAACCCTTGGAGATTAGCTTTCTAGCTTTGAGATAGGAGATAAAAGGACTCTTGGGAGATACCGAACTCTCGGAACACTCAAAAGCTGGTTCATCAGGAAACTGAAACTTGACCACACGGGTACGGAAGTCAATAGATCCATAACAAGAATAAAGCCAATCCATCCCAGAATAAGGTCAAAATCCACCATGTCTAACTCTATCAAATCAGCAAGTATGAATCTATGAAGAACAGTAACAGGTCAATCCCTATACACTTGTTTAGCAACAACTGACTCCCCAACGGTTGTAGAAACTAGGAAAGGCTCAAGAATCATTTTGGGACACATTTTGAAATTTATATCTACAAATGGGGTCACATAAGAAAGACTTGACATAAGGTACAACAACACATAGATATCAAAGAAAAAGACATAAAGCATACCAATAACAACATTGAGAGAGTACTCCTGCTCCTGATGGGATGGTAAGGCATAGAATCTATTCTGGAGATAACCGCCAGTAGTGCTAGATGAAGCTCCCAGAGCATAGGTGGGATGGGGTACAATAGTTGGTGTACTTTTATCCTGTGCCTGAGGTCGGGCAGCTCTGTTCCCTTGTCTAGCATGAGGACAATCTCTAAGTCTATGGCCCTGCTTTCCAAAACGAAAAATACCCCTAAGATCTACAAAACACTCCCTGAGATGATCTTACCAAACTTATCTCAAGGAGGATAGCGGGGCCTGTTACCAATACTATTATATGACCTAGATAAAAAAGATTTTTCCCCTTTCTCCTGCCTGCTTCTAGGAATGGGAGCACTAGCTGATGAAGGTGCTGGCATAGATGGACAACTCTAAAACTGAGGGCAGTTCTCTCCATGGAATCTTGGCTGGCTAAACTCATGCTGCTCAGATCTAGTCGTCTTGTTACCCCTCACTTGATCTCTCTCCTTAATATTATCCACCTCTATCTGCTGGGTATGCATCATCAACCAAGGCAGATCCATGTCCCTATGCAACATTGCAGTCCTACACTCCTTAGTACTAACCCAAAATCACCGATCACAAACTTTCTTATACTAGCTCGAGTGTCAAAAATCAAATCAAGAGCATACTTGGCCAACTAGTTGAACTCAAGCAGTACTCCTTAATAGTCATGGAGCCCTACCTCAAATTCATAAACTCCTCAATCTTTGCCTCAATCATCTCAAGTGGAAAGAACTTGTCCAAGAATGCATCTTAGAATACCTGCCAAGTCATAGGAGCAACATCCTCACCTCTACCCTTCCTCCATGATATAACCCAGCCATATGCTATGTCCTTTAACCTGTAAGATGCTAATTCAATATTTTTTTCCTAAAAAATATGCATCACCTGCTTGATCTTTCTCACCTCCTCTATGTACAATTGTGGGTCTTCACCTACCTTGGAACCATAAAACTCTTGCAGATTCATCCCCATGAAATCACAAATTTTAGCTGCCTCCCTGCTGATTAGCAACTACGGCTTTGTTATTGGCCCGAACATTAGTAGTGACTACTTGGGATAACGCCCGAAAGGCCGCTCAAAACTCAGCATGAGATACCATCTCATTCAAAGGGTCAACAAGTGGGGGTTTCTCATCATCGTTCCAGCAGGCAGTTGCTATTCGAAGAGACATTTTTCTGAAATAGAAGAGCACGAATTATTAGATGAGAGGGACAACTGTAGGCATAATAGAATCAAAAAGAAAGAAACAACTTTTCCTAAAATATCTTGTAGCCTCTTGCTCATAGATGTGGCGCGCTACACACCGATGGTCAAGACTCTACTCAACGCGTCTTGTTAGACTCCCTAGGACTCTTTGAAAACCTTAGGCTATGATACCAAGTTTGTAAAGACCAAAAAATCCCCTCCCGGGATGTCACACGGTGCTTAAGGCAACAAGTAGCCTCAAGCTAACCCTTTCATCCTGTTTCTACTAATAACACTCATTTCAAGATGAAATAATTCAAACACTAGCATAATCATATCATATGAAAGAAAATATAGAGAAAATGCTCGGTCCAAATGACCATAATACTGGAAACCTCAACACAACCACAATCTAATTACTAGTCTGACAAAGTCTCTACTAATCCATGAACTAGTTAGCCATTGGGAAAAGTCCTCAACTAACTCGAAATGAACTGGAAATTAAAACATAGTCTCCCAAAATATGGAGATGTCTGAATATAGGTCCTCCGACAATGAGGACTCACCACTGTATGAATATAGATAGAAGTACTCAAAAATAACTGATGAGGTTGGGACTGAGCACCTGAACATACATTATAAGACAATGTAACACATAGGCGTATATGTGGTGGATCAATACTTGGGAGTGTACCGAGTATGTGGGGGTACATGCATTTATATAAAACAATATCAATACTCTTTAATCAAATCATGCATGTAATAAGTACTGACTCACAAGGCTTGAACAAGTATAAAATATGAAGCGCATGAATCATGTAAAATGGAACATGTAACATAATCTCGTGAGTCATTATACTTTCAGCTTTGAAATTTGTACTCTTCTCTTATTCTCATTACTCATGGCTAAAGAAAAGTTTAAGCAATACTTTCAAATCATGCATATATCTCATGGAGAGTAAAGCTTCTTTAATGCTCAAGAGAATTCGAAATCATATAACTTTGGATCATATTTAAAGGCATTTCATTCATGTTAGGAAAATATCTCATTTCAAGATTTAGGAAAATAATTATACCAAGGGAATTTATTGTAGTTTTAAAGGAAAATATCTTATCTTAATGGAAAATACTTTTGTTTAGGGAGCTACATAGAGTCCAACATTTTGTCCTCCTAAGGAAGAGACCTCACGTTAGGAAGAGACGTCATACTATTGCCAGGGAGTATAACCTAGGTCCAGAGATCACTAAACAAACTCGGCCTTAGGCCTAATATCAACTCGGCCTTAGGCCCAATAATAATCATCTACTCGGCCTCAGGCCCAACCTACGGTGGAACGTAGTTTTGGGGTTAAAAACCGTAGTAACTTTCCTGCTCAGTGATAAATACTATTCACTTTAGTTTATCTATCTTATCTCATGAAAATCCAATTTAGAATAATCTCATGGTTCAATAAGAGCCCAATAATCAAATTTGTAATCTCATGTAGTAGAGTGGATTTCAAAACTCAATGACCATTAGGTCAAAACATTTCTCAACAATCTCAAAATACCCAAATCATGGGTGCTTATAGAACAAGAGTTCATAAAATCTCAAGTCTCAAGTAGGGATTAATAATCCATAATTCAATCTCAAGTTAAAACTCCTCAAAAGCATAATAGATATCATATAGATTCATAACTCATTTGGAAATCTGGAAATTTCAGCAATTTATTTCAAAATTTCAATATACTCATATACTTCAATGTTTCAAACATTTCAACTATTAACTTCTCAAGGATTAAAATCATGGGTTATAGACCCAGCTACAATTTCTCTAGAAAATATGTAAAAACAATCATGCCATTAGACGCTCAATTCAAGGGAAACGTTAAAAGCTTGAAAACAATAACAATGGGTGAAAAACCCCAATTCAATTTCATGTAAAATATCATAAATTGTAGAGAATTGTAGTTTAAATAAGCTTTTGGGCACAAGGGTGAAAGGATTACCCTTGTTCAAAATCCCACATACCTTGAATTAGAAACTTTGGATGAAATCTCGCTTTTGGAACTCTATTCGTACTCTTGAATGAGGGTTCTTGAAGACCTTTACTTGGGAACCTTGAATCTTGTCTCAATTCAGAAAATCTATGGTGGATTCTCATAGGCCACCACGATGAGCCACTATTGCGGTGGCTCACTGGAAATTGATAAATAGGAAATTCGTAGTCACCACGATGCGGAGCCATCATGTTGTCCCAATAGTTGGGAACTGGAACTTCAGCACGAAGGTCATAGTCATGCTAGGCCACTGGAAATTGACTATTGAGAAATTGGGGTCCTCCGCAATGCGCCACTATTGCAGAGTTCCATTGAAAATTGAAAATTGTCAAATAGACCCTCTCCGCGATGCACCAAGCACTAAAATGCACTGTTTTATGACTAGGACTTAAATTAACCATAACTTCCTACTCGGGTATCGGATTTGGGCGAATCTTACATCAACAGAAAGATTATCAAATTTCCTATGTGATAAAAAAGTTGAAATTGAGGAAATTTTGTATGGTTAACATTATACTCAATTAGGAAGTCACTTCTCAATCTTTTAGGGCCAGAATAACACTTTACTTGATATGCTCTAAGGCTCAGACTACGAGGGAACCTTGTGGGGTCTTACACATATTCTTGGCTTTAACCCTATAAAGGGGATATTTAACCACTTATCGACATAATCAAAATCCAAATAATTTAATACATAATCAAATATATTAAAAAGAAATAGCAAAGAAAAATATACCCTAATTAATGTGTGTAGAATAGAGTCTTGAATGATGAGGGGGACAAAAACATTGTGGTAGGAGAGATGGAACACTCTTTGGGGTCTCATGATTTTAGCTATTGTAGGCATTTTAAGGAGGACAAAGTTAGCAAGGCTATTCACAGGATGCAAAGGGTTAGAGCGGCATGGCCTGACGAGATTTCTATGGATTTTTGGAAGTTTACTGGCAGGGCTGGTTTAAGGTGGTTGACTGAATTATTTAACGACATCTTTAAGACTACAAAAATGCCTAAGGCTTTGAGATGGAGTACCATAATTTATTATATAAGAACAAGGGTGAGTTCCGGAGTTCCGAAAACTATAGGGCTATTAAGATGTTGAGTCACACTATAAAAATTTGGGAGAGTAGTCGAGCGAAGGTTGAGGAGGATAGTGTCTATTTCAGAGAATTAGTTTGGATTTATGCTTGGTCACTCGACGACGGAGGCAATTAACCTGGTACGAAGACTGGTGGTGCAGTATAGGGAAATAAAGAAGGACCTTCATATGGTGTTTATCAACTTGGAGAAGGCATACAACAAAGTCCCTAGGGAGGTTCTCTGGAGATACTTGGAGATGAGTATAGTCCCGATGGTGTACATCAGATAGATTAAGGGCAAGTATGACAGAGTGAAGACTTGGATGAGGACAACGGTAGGAGATTCAGACCATTTCCTTGTCTTAACAGGGTTGCATCAAAGATGGACTCTTAGCCTATTTTTGTTTGCGTTGGTAATAGATATGTGTATCCAAGGGGAGGTGCCTTGGTGTATGCATTTTGCAGATGATATAGTTTTGATTGGTGAGACACGGGGAGGTGTGAATGATAAATTAGATGTTTGGAGACAAATGCTTGAGTCTAAAGGGTTTAGGTTGAGTAGGAGTAAGACTGAGTATATGGAATGCAAGTTTAACGACTTGAGATAGGAGGATGAAGTGGTAGTAAGGTTGGGTTCCCAGGCTGTTTATAGGACGGATATTTTTAAGTAACCCGAGTTAATCATTCAGGGGATTAGTGAAATTGATAAGGATATCTCCCACCGTATTGGGGTAGGATTGATGAAGTAGAGGCTCGCATCGGGAGTGTTGTGTGATAAGAAGGTGCTGCCTAAACTTAAAGGAAAATTCTATAGAGTGGCAGTTTGTCTAGCCATGCTTTATGGAGCGGAGTGTTGGCCAGTCAAGAATTCTCATATTCAAAAATTAAAGGTGGAAGAAATGTGGATGTTGTATTGGATGTGTGGGCTTACTATGGGTGATATGGTTAGGAATGAGACTATCTGAGAGAATGTTGGGGTGTCTTCGGTGTAGGGCAAGATGTTGGATATTCGGCTGAGATGGTTCGGGCATATGATGAGAAGAGGTACGAATACCCTAGTTTATAGGTGTGAGAGGTAAGCTTTGGATGGTTTTAGGCGGGTTAGGGGTAGGCCGAAGAAATATTGGAGAGAGCTGATTAGAAGTGACATGGAGCAGTTACAGCTTTTTGAGGACATGACCCTAGATAGGAAGGTTTGGAGGACGTGAATTAGGATAGAAGGCTAGTACATGTGGGAAGTTTGTAGTTAGTAATTAGGGGAGCATTGGTGTAGGGGTTATGAGGGTGGGGGTGCCTTTGGTTCGTTAGGGTAGGGGATTATTTTGTGAGTGTCTTATTTCTATTGTTACATCATGTTGCATGCTTTTATTATGATTTTATTTATTATTCATCATCCTGAGCTGGGGATCTATCAGAAACAACCTTTCTACTTCTCCAAAGGTATTGAAATGAACTGTTTACATCTTATTCTCCCCAGACCCCACTGGGTGGGACTACACTGGGTTTGTTGTTGTTGTAAAGTGTGTATAAACCCCTCTCCAAGTCCAAAAAAAATCCATAAGTAATTTGCAAAATGTGGCAAGTCCTATTTATAGTATAAGGTAATATAGCCATAAAGGAATAGAGGGAGATTTTCTTCCTTTGGACTCCAGACATGTTGGGAGTCTCCTACCTTAGTCCAATGAGATAAAGGAGTCTGCTTAGGCCATATTCTCCAATACTGGTTGGGTCATCGCCTTCTAGTCGCCTGCCCTCACTGGAATTTCCAAATTACATCTAGGATAACAACACTAAAGCGCATAAATACATCCAACATCACCTCTAAAGTACAATCCTCGAATGCTTCACATGGTCGGCCTCACTCTTTGAGAAACAAAGATGCAATATTTAAATACAATCTCAAAGGAGTCAAGATACAATTAAAATACCTGGGTCATCGACTCTATATATGTTACATGGGCTTTAGTCAACCCAAATGACATGATCAGTAACTTATAATGACCCTGTTGAGTTTGAAAAGCTTTGTTTGGAACATCCAAAGCTCTAATCATCAACTGATGGTGCTCGGATCTCAAATTAATCTTGGAAAACACTGAAGCATTGTGAAGATAGTCTAATCGATCATCATGCGAGAAAGAGGATACTTGTTCTTAATCATCTTCTTATTCAATTACTTATAATCAATACACACACACATAGCACCACATTCTTCTTCACGTACAAGACATGTGCGCCAAAAGAAGATACATTAGGTCTAATAAACCTCTTCCTCTACAAATCTTGCAACTGCTCATTTAACTTAGCTAGGGCCATCCTATAAGGAGGAATAAAAATAGGCTTGGTGCCTGCCTCCACATTAATAGAAAAATTATTAGCACAATTCAGATACATAACAGTAAAATCCATAGGAAACACAACCATGAACTCAAGAACAACATGATATAATCCATAGGAGGTTATGAGTTAATGCTCGTATCAAAGATATGAGAAAAATAAGACAAACAACCTTATTTTTTCATGCGATGAGCACATAGAAAAGATATAACACATAATTGACTTGAATTAAGCATACCTTTCAGTCTAACCTCAACACACCCAATGTAGCTATGGTCACGATCTTGGAGCAATGGTCCAAAATAACATAATAAAGATCTAGCCAACCCATATGCAAGATAACATTAAAATCAACTATGGCTTGAACAATCAAATCTACCTAATTCTCACAGCCCGCAAAGGAAACCACACAAGATCAGTACACCCAACCGACCATTAAATAATCTCCTACATGAGTAGAAACACAATAAGAGGGTCCTATATAAGATCAAAACTAGATGCAAACTATGTACATGTATTGGAGAAAATTTACCAGTTTAAAATAATACGGATGTAGATCTTTGGAAAACTGGTAGAAAACTTGACATAACAACATCAGAGGCCTCTTCCTTTGGTCTAAAAGGTATAACATAGTACTGACTACATCTAATCTAAGGTTGAGTATTCCCATGACCACCTTTACCTATACCTCAAGCACCTTTAGCACTACTTAAACCACTCTGTGAACCCCCTCTAACTACAAATATAAGTGTAGGCAAAGCTAAAGTAAAGAACACTAATGGACAGGACCCAGTGCATACCAAGGGAGGTCCCATATGTAATGACCAATCTCATAACACAAAATATTTTTTGCTTCTAGTGCTACGATGAAAGGGCCTAGAAGGACTAGGATGATCACCCAAATAAGATATCTGACTACTCGATGTTGGTGAACCAGACGGTTTGCCACCTAATCCTTGTGAAGCATCTGAACTGACCTACTATGATATATATGGTATCCTCTACCAGAGAAGTCTCTACCTTGAGAGTCATTTCCACTAAACTCTTCTTGAAGACACACCTTTTTACTGCCTCCTTGAGTAGAATATATAATCAACTTAGTCATCTTACCATACTCAATAATAATCTAAAACGAAGCATCTGAGACTATATCTAAGTTGTAGCCAATTGATAAGTACCATCCAACTACTTCACAATCTTTTTAAATTCGCTCAAACTCGGTGGAGAAGCTAGAAACTTAATACCTGATAAAGTGTTAAAATAAGACTCATACTCAATAATAGTCATAGAGCCCTACTCCAAATGATCAAACTCATTATGCATCTGGTTTTTTAATATGGCATAAATTACACGACCCGAAACTAGGCCTTACCGTAAGGACATATTAAAGCCAACATAAGCCAAAGATCACCTCGTTAACCTAACCTAATCATTAGATCAATACACAAGTGTCGAATAAAGTCAAGGCATATAACAAGATAGTAGAAACAAGACTAATATCATAACTTAGTTGATGTCTAAATATTTTATTTACATCAACATGCTAACCAACATACCCAAGTTAATAGTCACGCACAATGTCTCAAAATAAATTCTATGTCTATATATATGTTCGAACAAGCCCCCGACAATAGTAAAACAATGTCTAAATAAGTCTACGACCAAATATAAGAGACTATGAAATGTATGCGTTCAAAAGAATGGAAGCTCACCACTTCAATGTGAACATACAAACCACCTGAACACTTATCACTGCACTGGAAGAGAAAAAGATCTCTGGCCCCTATGTATCAGGGGGACATTGCTTGTAGAGATGGTTAGTAGTTGGAACTCTAGCATGTAACTAAAGAATAAAGATAAATAGAGTCATCATTCAAAATCCAATCAAATTATCATATTCAAACTCATTTATATTCATAGGCATTCATATATATATATATATATATGTATATATATGTAACATGTTCATAATGTGCCAAAGAAAACAAGACATATCAAGCATTCTTGATGCATTCAATCATGAGTCACATAGTGGAGGATTCTGTCCTCCCACCCTTATAGATTAGAAAATTTCTTATTAGGCAATGGAATTGAACCACAAGCCATTTAATGGGGAAAAGGACTCAAACCATAATCCATTTCATTGTGTCAGGGACTCGAATCACCAGAAAATTCATTGGGCAAGGGACATGAACCACAAGCCATTTCATTGGAAACAGACTCGAACCAAATACCATTTCATTGGGCAAGGGACTCAAACCATAAGCTATTTCATTGGGCAAGGAACTCGAATCATAATCCATTTCATTAGGCAAGGGACTCAAACCACAAGCCATTTCATTAGGCAAGGGACTCAAACCATAAGCCATATATGACCACGAGGTCTTCATGGAACCATTTATCAATCACACAATTAGTCCAATGCCTTAATTTGATTCATCATTCAATTCAATTTTTTGTCATCAAGACCCTTACAGACCATTCATTTCTCATTAGAAATCTTATACAACAGTTTAGTTCATACATACTTTAATTTTATGTTTAGGAACTTTAACCCCTTTTTTGCCATCAAACCAATAAGGTCATACATTAACTAATTACATGACTAAAAATTCCTTTACAATACCTTTTTCCCACCATCTACACTTATTGGGCCATTTCCCTAGTTCAAAACATTATCAACATGTGACTAGACATTTGTTTTAGGCATTTTCACGAACACCTAGTGGGCATGCCTTTATCAAGGACAAAATCCAAGTAGAAATCATCAATATTAGGTTTACTCAAGATCCATTTGTCAAACCACAAACAACAAGAACACACATGTCCAAATAATCACCAATATTATGTAAAAACACATTTCTATGAAAGAACAAACATTACTCATCACTTGACATCAAAACCCTTATCATTTGAATTCAAACTAATGATTTACAAATATTAATCCATGGTTAAAATACATGGTTTGAGTTAATAATGAGGTAAAGAGTTACATTTCATAAACAAGATGATGCACTAAGAAACTTGAATCCTCTTGGCCTCTAGATGAATACCCCTTAGAGCCCTAACCTCCAATCTTGTTTTCAGAAGTTTTGAGAGTGCCCTGGAATGTTTGATACAAAACAATGAATGTTTAGGAGGCTATAAGACATTATATAGTAAGGGGACTGAAGAGTTTTGCAGTCGGAAATGTCCATAAAGTCCTTGTCTTAAAAGATGAAAAGTGACTTCCCGGGTAGTTACGACTCACTTAAGTCAATCGTGCCCTATGGTACGGGTGGTACCATAACTCGTACCCTAGGCCTAACCAAGGACCCCTACACTGACAAAGGTACTACCACACACCATTGACTTAAACCCAAGGGTTTGAATGGTACCCTAAACCATACCCACAATAGTGTAAACTCGGCCAAGTACTAAGCACCATACGACTTGTCTTGGTATGACTCGTACACTAAGATATGATCATGGGGTGGCCAAGTTGTACTTGGATAGTGTGTAACCCTCACCACATTGTCTAGGGTATTAGAGGGGGTCACTAAGTCTAGTAACCTAAGTCTTACCTAGTCTAGAATATCCTGCTAATGGAAATTTTCTAATGGTCTAAATCCAGGTTGTTTAAAGTCTCCCCCACTTGGATCATTCGTCCATAAATGACGTGAAAGGCATGCATAAACACGAGCAAACACATTATTTATCATCAAACTAACTTTTAACCATTTTTGAAAACAAGAAACACAACAAGGATAAAACACATATCATGATCATCATCAATCAACCATTCATTTCATTAATTATGGGGCTCAAACACATTATTTATCAAAGGAACTTATTCAGTTCAAAGCTCAGGGACTTGAACCCATTATCTACTAAAGACATAAATCATGTTAAGAACATTAGAACATACCTCAATCATGAGTTTCCATAACGAAAAATAAATGCGGATACTTTGACTTCTTGTACTCTTTTACCTCCCAAGTAGCTTCATCCAACTTTTGGTTGTTCCATAGAACCTTCACCGAAGCCACCTCTTTTGTTTCAACCATCACACTTGACAATCTAATATCCTTACCGAGATCTTCTCATAGAAAAAAGTGTTCGAAACACCAACATCCTCCAAGGGAACAACCAAGGAAGGATCACCCACATATTTATGCAACATAGAGACATGGAAAATTGGGTGGATGGAGTTCAAACTAGAAGGCAACTCCAACTCATAGTCGACATTGCCAACCCTTTTCAAAATCAAGTAGGGACCAACATTTCGGGGACTAAGCTTCCCCTTATTAAAAAAATACATTACTCTCCTCATGGGATACATCTTCAAGAATATCCAATCGCAACCATTAAACTCCAAATCTCTACGCCTCACATCCGCATAGGACTTTTGATAACTTTAAGTGGTATTCAATCTATCACGAATATCCCTCACCTTTTCTAAGGGTTGGTGAACCAAATGGGGGCTAAGCAAATTTCCTTCAACAACATTGTACCACCTAATAGGAGAATATCATCTACTACCATACAATGCCTCAAAAGGATCCATACTAATGCTAGAATAGTAACTATCTTTTATATCTAAATTCAATCAAAGGAAAATGGTCATACCAAATACCGCTATATTAAATCATACCAGCACGCATCATATATTCGAATGTTTGGAGGGTCGTCTCTGCTTGTCTATCCATTTGCATGTGGAAAGTGGTACTAAGGCATACCTTAGTACCTAAACCTTTCTGAATTGACTTCCAAAAGTGAGATGAGAATGTAGTACCACAATCCAAAATAACTTAAATTTGAGCACGATGCGATTTCATAATCTCCGCAAGATATAACTTAGTATAATCTTCCTCAAAGTAATTAGTCCTCACGGGCAAGAAGTTTGCAAACTTGGTCATTCTATCAATACCGATCCAAATAGAATCACATTGATTCTGAGACAAGGGAAGACCAATAATGAAGTCCATATCAATCACCTCCCGCTTCCATTCAGGAAATACAATCTCTTGGTACCAACCTTCGGGCCTCATGTGTTCAACCTTCACTTGCTGACACACCATACACTTAGACACATACCTATCCACATCTTACTTCATATTACTCCACCAATAGAACTCCCTAAGATCGTGATCCATTTCTATAGAATTCGGATAAATTGCATAACGAGATTAATAGGCCTCGCCTATGATCCTTTCCCTCAACCCATCGATATTAGGAACACATATCCAACCTTAGTACCTCAAGATACCGTCGCCGCAAATAACAAAGTCAAAAACCTTTTATTGACCCATATTACTCTTGATCATTATCAAATTGGGATCTAATATTTTCTTTTCCTTTATCTCAATAACCAGAGATGACTTCGATAACAGATGCAAAAAAGCACCTCTATCATCTTACTACGTGAGATGAACTCCAAGTTACCTAAAAGGTGAATGTCCTTCATAAATTCCCACTTATCCTCATCTACACGAGCTAAGATCCTTATAAACAACCTACTAGGGGCATTGGCAATGATATTAGGTTTACCCAGATGGTAATGGAGACTCATATCATTGTTTTTCAACAACATAACCCACCTTCTTTTCCTAAGGTTTAAGTTATTTTGAGTGAACATGTACTGAAGACTTTTATGATTGAAAAAGATGTCAATATGAACCCATAGAGATAAAGTCACCAAATCTTCAATAAAAAAAACACAGCTAACAATTCCAAGTCACGAGTAAGGTAGTTGTTCTCATGAACTTTCAATTCCCTATAAAAATAGGCCACCATCCTACCATGTTGCATCAATACATAATAAAGGCCAATATGAGAAACATCACAATACACTATAAAACCATCATTACCTTCGAGCAAAGTCAAAAATGGAGTTTAAGTCGATTTATTATACAATTTCTCAAAACTACCCTCACACGCATCCGACCATAAAAACATGACCTTTTTCTGGGTCAACTTAGTCAATAAGGCATATATAGTCAAAAAATATCTCCACAAATCTTCTATAGTAATTGGCTAGACACGAGAAGAACTGAATATCGGTTAGAGTATCAGGTCTATGCCACTTTTTAACTGCCGTAATCTTTTAAGAATCTACTATAATCCCTCCACTAGAGATCACATGACCAGTAATAGTCATGACCCTCAACCAAAACTCACACTTAGAAAACTTGGCACATAAATAATGATCCTTCAAAGTTTGCAACACGACACAGAGATGATCGATATGATCCACCTCACTATTCGAATAGACTAAGATCTCATCAATGATGATAATGACAAAAATATCCAAGAAAGGATATAAGATCCTATTCATCACGTTCATGAATGTCGCTAGGAAATTGGTCAACCCAAAGGACAAAACTAAAAACTCATAATGAACATACAAGGTTCTAAAGGAGGTCTTAGGGATATCCGCCTCCCTAATCTTATGTGGATGACAACCCGACCTAAGATCAATCTTAGAGAAACACTTCGCACCTTTAAGTTGATCAAATAAATTATAGATCCTAGGAAGAGGATACATATTCTTTATGGTTACTTTGTTTAATTGATTACAATCAATGAACATACGAAGGGAACTATCCTTCTTACGCACAAACAACACGGGAGCACCCCAAAAAAACATACTAGACCAGATAAAACCTTTATCTAAGAGGTCCTAAAATTACTCCTAAAGCTCTTTTAGCTCCATCGGATCCATTCTATAGTAAGGGATAGAAATTAGATGAGTGCCTAGAAAAAGATCGATCCCAATATCGATATCCCTATCTTGAGGAATTTTGGGAAGGTCATTGGAAAAGGCCTCGGGAAACTCACTAACCATGGGAACGGATTCTAAAGAAGAACCTTTTGAGTTAGAATCTTTAACTTAGACGAAATGACACAAAAACCCTTTTGAAATCAACTTTGGGGTCTTAAGATACAAAATTAATCTCCCCTTAGTCACTAAAGGCCTTTCCATGCAATGACTGACTCATTAGGGAAATTCAACATGATTCTGTGGGTCTGACAATCTAAGGAAGCATACCACTAATACAACCAATCCATCCCCAAAATAATATCAAAATAAACCATATTCAACTCTATCACCTCAATAAGAGTTTCTTTACTACCAATAACTACCGCACATACCTGATAGACTCCTTGCAACCACATAGTCATTTATCTGGGTAGAAATAGAAAAAGAGTCCAAGATAACCTTGGAACCAAGTTTAAAATACATAATAACAAATGGGGTCACACATAAGAGGGAAAAGAGGACCCTGACCCCATACCAAGCAAAGCATACACATCATAGAAAAGAGTTTCAATATACCCGCGTCAATATCAAAAGATGACTCAGAATCTCAAGGGATAGAAATGGCATTGAGATGGTCCCAATAAATATTAGAGTTAGAAACAACACCCAGAGGTGAAAGAGCTAGAGAAGGGGCAACCGACACTTTTTTTCTCAAAGAAACAATCATAATAGGATACTTCCATTTCATTTGACCCAATTGACCACATTTAAAACATCAATTCTTTCCAACTCACAACAAGCATGGTTTAACCAATAGGTAAACTGACAATGAGGATAGGTGGGTGCAGATTGGGCCCCACTAGACTAAGGTTGAGCACCATGTGCCCCTAAAGTATTACTAATTTGAAGATGTTGGCCTCCTAAAGGGTTCGGGTAGGGAGTACTAGTCGTTGGATAGGAGTTAGCACCTACTGAAATCTTTATCTTAGACCACTTACCACTAACCTGAGTAAACAGAGCAATGGAGCAATGACACTCATCATTAGCAGTATCCCCTTGAGGTGAATGAAGAGAAGTGTCACTCTCAAATGTAGGGTTTGTAGGAGCAGGTGGAACCCCACGAGGACAGCCAAATGCCACAACCCTAACCGATTTTGAACCCCAGAAGTTGGACGAGCTTCATCCTTATTTCCCTCAATCGGGATAGAAGTGTTAGCCTAGACATCAGATCTTCTCAAATCCATGATCTGAAACATGACCTAGCAGAAATCAAAGGAATCCAAGACCTTAGAATTAATGGCACGAGATTGAAAGACAAGAAAGGGAAATATTCCTAAATGTCTCGTAGCCCCTCTTTTATAAGTTAGGTATGCTACACACCAATAAAGGAGACTCTACTTTACACGACTTTAGGGACACCCAACTATCCATAAACCTAGGCTCTGATACCAACTTCACCTGACCCGAAAAAGGCCTTCTCATATGTATATCTTAAGCCCAACATGAGATGGAGATCACTCTATCAACCCAACCTGACCATTATATCAATCCATAAGTGTCATATAAACTCGAGGCATATAATAAGATAGTAGAAACAAGACTAATATCATAACTTAGATCATGTCTAATCATTTTATTTACATCAACATGTTAATTAACATACTCAAGTCCATAATCATCCATAATGACTTTTGGAGAATAGAAGCTCACTACTTCAATGTCAACACATGAACCGTCCGAGCACCTCTCACTGGATAGAAAAAGAAGAAGAAACTTTGCTCCCTATGTCGCATGGGGACATAGCATCCCAAGATGTTTAGCATTTGGAATGCTAGAATGTAACTCAAGGATAAGGATAAAATAAAGTAATCATTCAAAATCCAATAAAATCATCATATTTAAACATATTCATATTCATAGGCTTGCATGTATATATATATGTATATATATATATAACATGTTCATAACGTGCCAAAGAAAGTTAAGATTAACTAGTATTCTTAATGCATTCAATCACGAGTCACATAGTGGAGGATTCCGACCTCCCACCCTTATAGATTAGAATATTTCTTCTTAGGAAAAGGAATTGAACCACAATGCATTTCATAGGTCAAGGGACTCGAACCACAAGCCATTTTATTGGAAAATGGACTCAAACCACAAGCCATTTCACTGGGAAAGGGACTCAAACTAGAAGCCATTATATTAGGCAAGGTACTCAAACCACAAGCTATATATAACCACGAGGTCTTCATGGAACCATTTATCAATCACACACTTAATTAGGCCAATGCTTTAATTCAATTAATCATTCTATTAAATTCATGGTCATCAAGACCCTTACAAACCATTCATTCCTCATTAGAAATCTAATACTACACTTTAGTTCAAACATACTTTAATTTCATGTCTAGGAACTTTAACACCCTTTTAGCTATCAAACCAACCAGGTCATACCTTAACTAATTTCATGCCTAACAATGCCTTTACAATATGTTTTTCCCACCACTCATAATCATTGGTCCATTTTCCTAGTTCAAAACATTATCAATATGTGACTAGATATTTCTCTTAGACATTTTCATGAACACCTTGTGGGCATGCCTTTATCAAGGCTAAAATCAAAGTAGAAATCAACAATATTAGCGTTACTCTAGACCCATTTGTTATAACACAAAAAACAAGCACCCACATGTGCAAATAATCACCAATATTATGTATAAATATAAGTCTAAGCACGAACAAACATTACTCATCACTATGCATCAAAACCCTTATCATTTGAATTCAAAATCATTATTTACAAATCTTAATGCATGGACAAAATACATGGTTTTGAGTTAATAACAAGGGAAATAGTAACATTCCTTAAAAACGATAATCCACTAAGAAACTTGACTACTCTTGTCCTCTAGATGAGTACCCTTTTGAACCTTAGCTTCCAATCTTGTTTTAATAAATTTTGATAGTGTCTTGGGATGTTTGATCCATAAAAAAAAATGTTTAGAAGGCGACAAGACATTATATAGTGAGGGGACTTAAGGGCTTGGGCCGGAAATATCTATAAAGACCTTAGCTTAGAAGCTGAAAAGTGACTTCCTAGGTGTGTATGACTCACTTAAGTCAATTGTACCCAAGGGTATGAGTGGTATCCTAACTCGAATCATAGGCCTCACCAACGATCCCTAAGCTGACCAAGGTATGACCAAACAACATTGAATATTCCCCAAAGGTACGAATGGTACCCGAAATTGTACCCACAACAGTGTTAACTATGCCAAGTACCAAGCACCATACAACTTGGCTTGGTCCCACTCGTACACTAAGATATAATCATGGGTAGGCCACGTCGTATACCATTGTCAAGACCCAAACCAGGGCCTAAACGTAATAGGCATCCCAAGTATAACGAGGACCAAAGACTGCCCGCTAAACCAACCCAATGACCTTTCAAAGCCTTAGATTTGCTAAATTAAAAGCATATAACAAGATTGCATAAATGCTATCGTAAAGACTCTGGGATAGGATCACAAAAGTGACCGACCCAACAAATTCTACTCATATAAAACCAACCATCCATACTATACCCAAACCAAAAAGAATATAAAAACATAATATCATAGTCAAACCCAAAATGTAATGCGATGAAATAGTGAGAAATCATGTTAAATGATGCTAGCCTCCCAGCATATTCTAATGCCAAGGGTGACACCAATACTAATTCCGCCCATACCAACCCTGCAAGTACCACAAATCCTCTATTTAAAGGAACACAAATATTCAATTGGGATATGCCCCCAACCATGGATAAAACCAATATCCAAAATAAAAGCAAAATGTCTAAGAATTTCCATATCATGAAATGGAGCCTTCCAAAAATATGGAAGCTCACCACTTTAATCCAAATGTTGTCCTCAAGTCAATGACTATTTAGGGAGAGTTGAATGATTGGTTCCTACATAGCATGGGTATATAGCTGTCAGCAGACAGGTTAGCGAATGACCGCTAGCATATATCTCAGGATAAGGATAAAGTAATTTCATTTAAGTGTTATGAGCAGGAATCCTTGTTTAACATGCATTTAAAACCTTTCACCTGGGCTGTGTAACCTGGTCATTTAACCATACCCATTAGCCGTATGGGTTCATCTACCCCTTACTAAAAGAGTCTCAGTACGTGAAGCTGCATGACTAGGAAATATCCCATGGGATAAAAAATAAATCTCTTAAATATAAAATGTGGCACTCGCACGTGGTTATCGAAGACCCTTCATATCGGCATATATAAGTTTCAAGTTTTGGTCCCCTGGAACCTCCCGCAAATAATGGCCAAGTTAAAACCATGTCAAAACAATCCAATTACCATTTATTACCAAGGCCAATTATTAGTGGTATCGTTATACCTACCATACTTTCAAGATTTATCCATATCCAAACTATTTAGGTTAAGGGGATACTCAAGTGCCCTTTCCATTTACCATATTAACCTCTTAGGATACTACCATGTTCTACACAAGCATAACCAATAATCCTTCAACCTTTGTAATATATTTAAACCATTTATAATTTCATGCACAATCTGCAAACAAGCAAGAGTTCTATTTAAAGAAGTCAATGCAATGAACATATCTTTATAAGCATTTTATCAAACACCTTGGGGGCACAATATAACCAAAACCAATTCCAAAGACAATTAAAGTATTACCATGCAATACAATTGCCAAAAGTGATCATTAATGCATTTAAAAGTATAATTAAACCATACGAAACCATACCAAACCATTATAAACAAAACCCCAATCAATAGTTGAAAACCATAAATCATGCAATATTGAAACCATAAAAACATCAATAAAATCTATGCCTTTTTAGAAATTATAAGTAAGGAAGAGACACATGCCTTAAACAAAGAAATATAACAGAAGAAAATCACCAAACCAAGCCCCAAAGTAATCCCTAAGTTGAAACCCTAGCTTTCTTGACACAAAAGCTCTTGAGAGAATTATGATGTGTTTCAAAATAATTTTCTAAGTGTTTATGAATAGAATAATATGGTAAAAAACCTACTAAGTATATTAGAAGTCATGGTTCATAATTAGGGAAAGTAGGGAAATGTACAGAATACCCCCACTTAAGTCCCTTAATAACCCATCATAGGGATACGACTGACCCTCTTACAAGTCATACCCTTCCTTACCATTGGTTTCCACTAGTCGTACCCAGGCCTTAACCTTTGGATCAGACACTGTCCAGCATACGACTCATTTAACCAAGTCATAACCTTAGCATTCAATCCTTATCTCTAGCAGAATAAATTACCAAGAGGTTCAAATATTGCCAACCATACGAGTCACTAATAGGACTCACACCAATCCTTATGAATCGTACCCCTAAGTCACGACCATTCAAGTGATCAAAACCATCCCACTACATAACACTGGCCAGCTTATGATAGGACCATACCACTCATACCCCAACATATGGTTCATACCCTAGAGTCGTATTAGTTCCAGAGAACGGATTTTAAGAAAAATTGCTATGGCCAAAACCCAGGATGTAACATTCTCCCCCACTAGGAGAATTTGTCCCTAAATGATAAAAAGGATGGATAACCACACACAGATGATGTGTGAGACTATGCTAACACATTTGATGTTTTTAACTCTAAATAATTGCAATATCTTGAGCAACTTTAGTTGTTTTTTGATTAGTTTACTTTGATTTTTGCAGTAATAGATGAGATGCAGGGGAACCAAAAATAATGAAAGAAAAAAGGTTAAATTTTGAAGCAAAGTAAGGACAAGTGTGGCTGACGACATTCATGATAAGTCATCAGCCTGGTGATAAGCTATCAAGGCCATCGTCAGCTTTAACTAGAGAATGGGAGTTAAAGAAAAGTTATGACAACATTTTGTGATAAGGTGTTAGAATGGTGATAAGGCATCAAGGATACCGTCAGACTTAGGCAAAACATGAAAGCTGAGAAGAAGTCTTGACGACATTGGTGATAAGACGTCAAAATCTTGATAAGCCATCTTCGTCGTCCTCAGCTTTAGACAGCAAGAGGCAAAAGTGAAGAGGACATGATGACATCCATAATAAGTTGTCAGACTCCTAATAAGCTATCACGGATGTCGTCATCTATTTCGAGAAAAAGCTGTAACCTTGATTTTGTTTCCATAATTAGGTTAAACTATTTAAAGCTTTTTTTTAGGGTTTTCTAGAAACCATTATTCATTATTTTCAACACTTTGAGTTTGGGAACATACTTTGATATTTTCTCCCTCTTCTAGACTTAACAACATAACTATTTGGAGAGATTATTATCAGTATTGGGGAATTTGTCCTTTGTGATCTAATCTACAATTCACTGGTTTTTATTTATCACTATAAGTTTATATTTCAAATCATGAATTCAATTATGTGTTCGTTCTTTGTGTCATGAGAGGATAAACTCCATTAACCTGAATTATGGAATCTAGGGTTAGTTCTTGATAAGGTGCTAGGTATTCAAGATTTAATAGGTGGTAGGATTTCTAGATAATTTTGATGCTTTAATTAACGTCTGTTGGTTACAAACAGCAGACAGACCTGCTTTGGTTTTCTTGAGAAAGAAATCAAATATAGTAGGAAGTGAATCATCAACAGGGACTCAAAAATAATTCATTTAATAATCAGCGCTGTAACAAGGTTGGTTAACCTGAGGTAAACTCTGGACAATGAATAGAAATTCTCTAAGTTTGAGAGGATTAGGAAATTAAATGCTTAAGTAGGTCGAGAGATATTTGAGCATAACATCGATAAAAATAGCTTATTATCCTACCCACCACGAGAATCTTGAATCACATTTAGCATCTGTCATGTCTCGTAAGCCCTAGTGAACATAATTTTGGTTATTTCATAAACTCTTGATTACAAACATTTAAATTAAAGTGACAAAAAATTATTCGTAACACTTAAACCCCCCATTTCAGGAAACATTAAACTATCAGTGAATTAAGTCGCAAAAAACTTTGGTTCACACCTTATTCCCTATGGGATTCGACCCCAACCTAGTTTGGTTTTATATTTACAACGATCTCTTACACCCATTCAAGAGTGTAATTTGAGCGTTATCAAAAATGGCATCGTTGTCGGGGAATACAACCTTAAACTAAAAGTTTGAGTGCTCTAATTGACTGTTAGTTAAGTTTTCTAGATTTACATTTATTTGTTGTTTTTGTTTAATAGTAGGGAACTTGTTGTTTATGCCAAAAAAAAAGTTTCAGAGAACCATTATTACAAATTAATTCGGAACCATAGCTAATCGGGAGAATGGCAGAACAGCTAGAGGCTGATAGATTGGCAGCCTTGGCCAGGGCTCAGGTGAACGTACATAACGAGGATAAAAAATTATGTTATCCAAACCCTGATGATAAAGACTTGGGTGATGAGGAATTGATGAATCCTCAAAACCTAAGGTGAGTAGAGAAAATTGTTGCACCAGTGCAGTGAAACTTTAATAGAAATCATCCAGTCAGAGAAAGGTATGGTCAGCAGTCTATCTAATATAAGGTTGATGATGATGGTAAAGAAATAGATGAAGCAGGTACAGTGGGTGCTATCATTCCTCTACCCTTTTCACCTAGTGCAAAATTCAGCATAACAAGTACCATGATTCAAGTCCTGAATCTGAAGGGATTATTTGTTGGCTTGCCTGGTGATGATCCAAACATGCACTTGGTGAAATTTATCACTATTTATAAATCTTTTGATAATTTGAGAGTGAGCTTGAATGCGATACGATTGAGATTGTTTCTATTATCTCTGTCTGAAGAGGCGACAATGTGCTTAAATGAGCTTATGCCTGATTCCATCAACCACTGGAGGGAGTTGAAAGAAGCATTCCTAGAATGGTTTTTTCCACCCTCCAGGAGGGTACAGTTGAGAGAAGAGATCATCAAGTTTAGACAGCTCCTTACCAAAACTTTACATAAGACATGGGAGAGGTTCAAGAAGAAGCTAACACAGTATTCGAACCACAATATGACGGACCTGCACTTTATGGAGACTTTGTACAGGGCTGTCAACTCTATAATAAAGTCGATCATAGATAATGTTGCTGGTGGTTCATTTGTTGATCTGTCTTTTTAAGATTCCTCAGATATGCTGAATAGGATGACCAAATAGTTTTGGGTTTTGCATACCAAAGATTCTGTGGTAGCTAGCCCAACTATTTCTATTGGTATGACTACAGAGCAGTACAGAAGAGATAAGGAACGAGACCAGGACATGGCCCACCTAAAAATATAGATGGACTTATTGACCAAGTACTTACTGTCAGGAAAGACTGAAAAGGTTAAAGCTGTGGAAGCCCAGGGCACTGTGGCTACTAATGTAGATGAGGAGGCAAACTATATGGGAAATTAGGGGGTTTTTGAGGTAGTAGCCAAGGAAATCAAGGTCGGAAATTTTATGACAAGACTGATTATAAAGATGGAGAGCAAGAAAACTAGAGAAGTAATAACGATAGGAGTGGTTTATATGTTCCTCCTAGAAGTTGGGATATTGGACCAACTAACTCTGGCAAGATATCCATGAAGAACATGATGGAAAAATTATGGAAGAGAGTTGAAGCTACCAAATCGGGGGTAACTACTATAAAGAGTGAATTCTTTACCTTGAGTCAGCTGGTTAGTTCATACTTCACTTCTATCAAGCAGTTGGAGCAACAGAAGAGCCAACTTTCTGCAACACTGAATCAGAGAAAAAGTGGTACTTTACCTAGTGATTCGATTCAAAATCAGCGAAATAATGGTTGATGTATGGAGATTACCACTAGGAGTGGTAAGATGTTACTTGGCCCATCTGTGGGCAAATATTTAGATAGTGAAGTAGTTGTTGATGAATCTAAAGAAAGCAATCCTGTGGAATCTAAGAAGCTGGATAGTTCGGTTGATGCTTCAAATAAGGAAAAAAAGAAGGAAGAGGAAATGGTGTTAAAAACTATTCCAAGACCACTACCTCCCTTTGCTCAATGATCGAAGAAAAGGGTTGATGATACAACCTTTAGAAAATTCATGGAAATACTCCACAAATTGACAATAAATATACCTTTGATTTAGGCACTTGAGCAAATGCCAGGATACTCGAAGTTCATGAAAGACCTTGTAAACAAGAAACTGAAGGTTAGCCATAAGCCAGAGGACAATCTTCTCCATTGTGGTGCTATATCTACAAGGTCTTTAGTGCAGAAAAAGGCAGATCCAGGAGCATTTACCATCCCGTGTACTATTGGTGCCCTAAAATTCACAAAAGCACTATGTGATCTGGGAGCCAGTATAAATCTAATGCCACTAGCTGTGTACAAGAAATTGGGTTTGGGGGATCCTACCGCAACAAATATATAGTTGGTAATGGAAGATAGGTGTGTGAAGTGGCCTATGGGCATGCTACACGATGTTTTGGTAAAGGTACCCAATTTTATTCTGCCTGCTGATTTTGTGATCCTATATTGTGAGGTAGATTTTGAAGTGCCCATCATCTTATGTAGGCCATTACTTGCAACTAGGAGAGTGCTGGAAGACATGGAGTTGAACGAGCTAAAGTTTAGGTTTAATGAAAAAGAAGCATGTTTTAAAATACACTCATCCATGATTCAGGAAAAAGAGATGAGTGCTTTCTCAATCGTTGACGTTTTCCATGATGATAGTAAAGGGGTATCAATAGGTTGTCTTGGTGAAAAATGAGGATGTCATCTTAAAGGTCATGATGATATCTCTGAAAAGCCGTCATAACTATGATAAGCTATCAAAAATATCATCAGATAGGCAAAACTTGAGGCAATTTCTGTTAAGGCTAACGACATCAGTGATAAGCTATCACACTTGTGATAAGCCACCACAAGATGTCATCAAGAAGAATTTGAAAGCATTGCTTGACCATTTTGGGCCCAGTTCAAAAACTCCGACCTGGCCCATAGTCAAACCTTCTTATTTTCCCGCCTATGTTATTTTCTTTCCTTCTTTAGTTTATTTCTTTCTTTACTTAGTTTATTTACTTACTCATTCCAAATAATTTCCCAAAGTTAATCAAGAAAAATAATTTCGCTTGAGTGTGGGTTTGCAATTCAAAATCAAGAATTTTTTTTCTACTTCCTCTTGTGTGTATAATCTCAGTGTGGGCTCCCATCAGGTATGGTTAAAGTTTGACTTTTCTATTCTTGAGGTAATTTATAGAGTGATGACAAACCATGTTCACAAGAGGCTTAAACCAAGTTCAACATGGTTAGGAGCTAAAAATTGCACCTAGGGCTTGCTATGCAAGCCTAAGGCTTAAAGTTTAGCTCGCAAATCAAAACTTGAGTTGATTTTGAGAAATAATTGAACAAAAAATTGAGTTGAGGTCAAAAGTGGGGTTCTGATAAAAGCTGACGATATTCATGATAAGCTATCACACCTATGATGGCTTATCAAGAATGTCATCAAAGGTTGCTGAGAATGAAGTGGGGTCTGTTTAGAGCTGACGACATTTGTGATAGGCTATCATAATTGTGATGGCTTATTAGAGATGTTGTCAGAAGTTGATAAAGTGTTGTAGGTTCTATTTGAGGTTGATAAAAACTGTGATAATCTATCACAGTCGTGATGGCTTGTCAAGAAATGTCATCACACCTGGAGCCTGAAGTATGAATGATCCTTCTCAAAGGATGTGAAGCTTAAATAATTAATGTGTTTGTGCTTATGCTCTTAAGCTTAAATAATTAAGCATCAACACTAGTCTAGTAGGAGGATGACTTACCCTATACTAGCTACGTTGTTCTGTAACTCAAGGATTGCTAATAAGGGTCAAACCCTAACTGGCAGGAATGCCCCCATCTCCAAGTTCTCTCACTGCTGAATCCTACTCCTAACTAAAAGACATTGATCGCTAGACTGTACTAAGCTTGGCTGAACTGGCCCTAATTGTGTTGACTAACTTAACTGGACTGAGTTCACTGAGTTCTGTTAACTGACTGAGTACTACTGTCCTTGACCTTTAGTAGGACTATTCTATAAATACTCCAACTAAGTAAAAAGCTAGATTTCAGGTAATAATTACCCCCAGGACTAGATATCATAATTGATAAACTCATATCACAACTTTAGCAACACAACAATAGGTTACCATGCATAATTTACTCATATGGACATTTTATCAAACACTTAGGGAGCATACTTAATGCATATGATAATGAACAACACATAAGAATCATGACTACAACTTAATCTTGCAATTTCGATGGTTTTAACATGGGAGTTACATCAATCACCATAAATTCTATCTTATGTTCATGAAAGTTATAGTTAAATCTTGAATTGAAATCCATACCATAACACAAACATGAATACAACCCAATTTGCGCATATAAATCATGAATCTAAAAACTTTTAGTTTAAAAAACAAGGTTCTTGAACTCCAAGGATGGAAGGAAACCCAAGTATGAACACCTAACATACCTTGATTGTTGATGTCATGAGAATTATCAGTGAATTCTTGGGACTTGGACTTGAATTTGATAAAACTACGACATTGTTTTGGAGAATATTTTTGAGATAATGAGTGAATTTTTCCCTTTATAAGGTTTAATTTCGTGTTATGTTTGAGTATTTTAAGGGAAAATGACCATATTACCCCCACTAACCCATAAATTAATATACAATTTATCTCCAGTGACGCGATGACCAACGAACTGCATCGTGTCGATAGTGCCAATGCAATAGCCAATGCGACACATCGAGATAGAATTGGCTTGCTATTTTGGTCACCCAAACATGGCTCAAACGATGTTCAAAAATTCAAAACTCACCTGAGATGGCCTATAAAGAACTCTGATCATGAATCAATTTAAATATCAACAATCTAAGGTCGGAAAGATCGTGAATGATGCTATTGAAAAATTGAGGCCAAAAATGAGACAAGTATCAACACTTGGCTGAAATTTTGTACGTCTAGTACCTATTTTGGCATGCTATATAGGACTGAGATGAACTAGAAATTTTACGGGGTCTTACAGATTCCTACCGTAGATTCTATGTTAATCACAAATATGCAACTTATTCAATCTCCCAATCAGTATCCAAGACTCAATTTATGGACTACGCACCCTTTTAGGGTTTATGGAACTCATAGAAAGAGAGCGAAATGGGCAATTCTCGACTAAAAGGGCATTTAAATAACCCTTCCTAGGCTTTCAGTTCACAAAATTGCGAACACACGGGATGCGACCATGGTGTCGCAACTGAGATATAGCCTCCACATTTATGGTACTCTTGCTGCACCAGATATTAGCTGACACTTGGAATAAATTCCATGTTTCAGCAAATGCCTAGGGATATATCCAGAGTCTAATATGACCATATAAAATATGCAACCACACCAATTTTGATATTTTTGATGAGTTGGCAAGGTAATATTTTCCATTTGAGGTTGTTTCGACCAAATCTAGACCCCATACTCAAATTTCAATTTTATCAACTTTTTGACCAGTAGGTAAAAATAAGTTCGGGTGCAGCGGGACACAAACCAAAGGTTTACCTAAAATAAAACCAATATTCTAGAGCTGTTGGCATAGTCATAATTTGCATCCAACATCATTTTACTGAAGTTTTCACTTGGTGGACATTTGAAGCCAACAAAGACTTCTAAATAGGGAAATGGTTCTTAATACAAAACGTACTACCCATTAACTGAACTATCAATTCCATCAAGTCATAAATGACATGGAGCAGCTATGGAAAATATCTAATTGTAAAAATAACAGAAATCATGAGAAATGGCCTGAAGGGTCATTACAAAATGAATGCTCATAATAAACCCAATATGATGATGTCCAGTCCATCCAATACGTATATACATGATAGTGAGTCCAAAATAACCTCAACATATTCATAATTCATTATTATAAAGTCCATATATGATCTATATAATGAATGTATGTGAAAAACATCATTACTATAATATCAACTCCTAAATTGAGTATTTTATCATGAACAAGAAACCAATAATCAAATAAGTCCTATATTAGTAAAGTAAGCCCCCCACGGGCATCATGTCTAGTATAAAAGCATTCCAATGCACACATAAGGCCAGTGATGTCAATTAAATCCCCCACATAGAAAATACTAAATAGCAGATATCATAAATCAACAATAATAGAATATAAGTGATACACCCAAATTAAAATTTGTTACGAAAGTGTAAACGATCGCTGTCAAATATAGAACCCAACTGGGTTGGGTGTCAAATCCCACAGGGAATACTGTGTTCACTATGCCCTTAGGTTGTTATTAGATTTTTAATTGAAGGTTCTAGAATAAAGGATGTTTTGATATGTTAACAATATTTTTTCGTATTTGTACCACGCAAAGGTCCAGCTAATGAGAGTCAATATAGATGTAAATTCAATCAGAATGAATTAACTAGAGTTATGTTCACCAAGATGTTCAAACAGTTAGGGTTGTGAATTTGTGCTTAAATTCTAAATTATACATGCAATTGCAAGAATTATTGAATTCTAAGAATTACCCACGTGTTTCTCAACCTAATGGGTGTTTCACCCTTTATTTCTCTCGAACTTAAAGGATTCATGCATTATCCAATAATACTCTCATGAGGGTTAATATTTTTAAGGCATCAACCTATTAATCAAAAGGGTAAACCTATGGATATCATGTGAATCACTTCTTTTCCAAACATCCATTTTTTTGTCAGACAAGTGGTGTTCAGGGACTCTCTTCTCAAGTTTACAACCAAGAGACGTAATTATAATGAATAAATATTCATACAATTTCAATAGAATTTAGAAATCAAACCGATTCACAACCCCAAATAGTTCTCTATATTAAGTCTTCCATAACCTTAGTTATGGGAGTTTAGCTACTCATCTCCATAAAATAAATCAATGATATATTGATGTTCATAAATATCTTCAAGAGAGTACTTACAAAAGTCATAGTATTGGTCTTCTCAATCTTCAATAGATAATATTAAAAATAATAATCAAATCTTAATCTCTAGATTCCAATCTTAATGAAAAGTGTTATACAACTCTCAATAGAAGAGAAAGTATGAAACTAATGACCAAAGATATAGAATAAGCCCTAATACTTGGTATTTATATGTTTCCAGAACTGGAATTTTAAAATTTGAACTCGGAGTTGCCACTTCATGCTCGACGGGTCAAGCAACGGTTTATGGCTGAGGTGATGGTCCGTTGCCTAGACCATCGCTGGAGAACTAGTGAGTCTACGTTCTACTTCTGTACGACAGGTAGTATAATGGTAAGTTGCAGTACCAATGGTCTGTCGCATGAATTCCAGTGATTCTACATTCTATTTACTAGCGACGGTTAAGGCCGATGGTTCATCGCAGAGCCGGCGGCCTGTCATAAGATGTCCACTGTATATGTCTTCTATTATATTTTTGGCAATGGTTCATCGAAAGGCTGATGGCCCATTGTCTAAGCCATCGCTGATTATTTTTCTTTTGTTTTGTCCAATTTATCCAAGTTATTCTTTATACACAGTTCTTATCCTGAAAAATACTAAAACACCATGTTAAATACAATAGTAGTTGCTTGAAAATGCACTATTATCCTAAGAAAAGGGTCCAAAATATTACGTTAAAAGTCTTAACATCAACACCCTCAACTTTAGGCAATTTCTTGTCCTCAAGCAACAAAGCACTAAATCACAAATATGAACAACATAATGACAGGCATTTTCTACTGAACAAGTTTTCACACAACCATTTACTCGTCATCAAAATAATATGGTTTAACATGTCAGAGTCCATAACCAAAATTATTTCTAATTCAATCCATCTACACAAACATGGATACAAGTATGTATAGAAATTAGCCATATAAAGCGTAAGTCAGGTTGCTGTCACAGTCAAGGAGATCCACAACTAAAAATATTTTGTGGATACAAACTAAAACCCTCAATTTACTAACATAGCACATGTACCCATAGACTTGCCTTTATCATCCAACATCCCCTTATTGCTAAGTTCCAAGATCAAACAGGTTTTTTCTAGACCAGTAATGAGGTATCCGGCCAGGTCAGAAAGAAATTTTGGTCAAAAGTGACTAAACTTTAACTCTCTTTGCCTTAAAATTATTCTTATCAAGGCCATTAGTTGGCTAGCTCAGTTGTCCTTTTCTCATTCATTTATGCTTCCAGGCTGGTGAAACACCATTTTTTTATTATATAAAAATGGGCATTAGCCACCATCAACTTAGGTTGATGCCATGAGTTAAGGTGCACATTGTCTTAACTAGACCAAGGCCAAATGCTCTAATTAAAATTATAGTCCAACCATCTATTAGTAAGTTAACAACCCTACAATAGCCACCCTTAACTTAGGTGTTTTGCTTAAGTTTTGATATACATTGCCCATTTATAGGCTAGGGCCAGAGCTAGGCGTTGATAGTTGAAAGAGAGTTAACTAGAATACTAGGTGATGAAGAAAAATCTATAAAGGCTCAAAGAAGTGTTCAAACATGGAATATTATTTTTGGATGGGTTAATTTTTTGGCTAAGTGAACTAATAGCACAAGGTAGCCTACTATAACTTCTCATCCCATCAAGTACAGAATAGCATCAAATGAACTAGGCAAGTTCTAGGTACTATACCATGTCAGAACTAATACAAAGTACTCACACGCACAGTGGTAACTGAGTCAAAATCATTCTACTATTTTTAAGATGTACATCGCATGTCATGTAAATTTACAGATTAATGCCAACTACAGACCCACTAACAGTTAATCATATACCTTCGGAGACAAAAGTAAACAATCAAATGGAAATAGTCATAGCTTGAAGCCAACATCATTCATCATTCATATTTACAACAAGGTACTAACACAAACAACACTTTTATTTCATCGACCAACATCAATGATATAACAAGACTTGAAAATAATAAAAATGCAAATTAAACCTAGACCTGTCGATTCTCCTAGTAGCACAAGGTAGGGTTAAGAATATCGGAAACACAACCCCCCATGGTCCAAGACATCCCACCCCCACTGAAAAATGATGCTTTGTCCTCAATGCATATAATTTAAGTACAAAGAAGGGGCAATACTTACGGTTCTTCTTATTTATCTAAGGCTTTTGTGAAGTGCAGTGAGGTTGTTGTATCCTCACCCGATGTAGTATTGACCCCCATGGTGGTGGGGTTTCTCACAATCTCTTCCTCTAGAATCGGAGGTACAACATTTCTAGTAGGATCTACAGTTTGTCTCCTAGCTGGGGTAGAACTAGTAGACACTTTAGCTACTTTGTCCTCTTCTCTCTTGCTTTTTATCTCTTTATCATTCCTTGATTTTCTTCTTTCTTTATTTATGTCATGTTGCTCTCACTTCTCTGGTGATATGGGTTTAAGTCTCTTTCTTTTAGCAGCTTTCCGTGCAGCTTTTTTATTAATCTCCACTACTTTTTTACCTTTATCTTTGATTGGTTGCCCTATTAAGTAAACAAGACCTTTTTATTCATCACTTTTGATCTGTACAGGATCAAATATACCCTACTGTGGCTACTAAATTATCTTGTCTACATCATCCCGGATTTATCTAACTTCCTCAATTAATTTTGCAAAATGTGGAATGGATATGGCATCCAGCTTCTTGTTGATTCGCTTCTCTATGTTGTCAATTCTTAGCTGTATGTTCCTGAAAGGCCTTACTACTTCCTCCATAATTCTTTCAATGAAAGGTTTGATATTTGCCCCCATAAAGCCAACTGCTTTTCAAATCTCTTTTGTGCTCGGACTATCTTTGCAAAGTTTTCTTGGTTCAGCCTATACTCAGAATATTAGGGTAGAAATGACGTACAATCTATGGTCCCACCCATATGTATCAAATCTAAAGCTACAGATGTGGTCAGAGGCACGTACGTAGCAAGAGGTAGTGGCATACCTGAAGGGACTTTTGATGATTTAAGAATTGGGGCTGACTGAGTTTGCTGAGCTGGGAGTATGTTCACTCGGATATCGAACGTTGAGTTATCCCTACTCTTTTCAATATTCTGCTTGTGTATTGTCTGGATCTCATTATCTATTTCGTTGATCAAAGGTAACTTTGCCTGCTTGCATAATTCTGTGATAAGGCATAGAAATGGCAGTGCAGTCTGAGTCTTGTGAGCATAGTAGAACAACTCGTCAGAAATGATGTAACCAAAATCCACTGTTAACCCCTTAATTAAAGTAGCAACAATCATAGCTCTAGTGAGTTTTAGGTGGTCATCACCACCTGTTGACATCAACCTCAGCTCACAATTACCCACTAGAACTTGGCCCTAAAGCTTAGGGATGACTTAGGTATCTTTTTGCAGGGGTTGTGTAGCAATCCAGGCTCTCCTCCCTCTATCAATATTCTAGCTAACCACAACTTTTGTTGAGTTCATGTGAAAAACCGATTCTCTAAGTCCGGTATTGTACTTGCTATCTAATATTCAGCCCTGAACAAGAATCTCTTCAATGTACACTCTAAGATGTCTGTGTCAACTTTACGAATAGGAACTGTGTCCATCTTTTTCATGTCAGCAACTGACTTTCCTAGGGGATAATTCTTCTCCAGCAATTCCAAATAATTGGTAAAAAACTCACATACCAAGTTTGGTTGATAGGATCCAAGTGGTTTGCTCATCCATGCCAACTTATATTTATTGAATCGGCGTTCAAGTTCTGGGGACTCATGCAAGTTTGTTGTCACAATCTGATGTTCTTCAAAAATAGACCTCTTTATGGCTACCTTGTCCGTTGGTGCCAACCCTTTTTAGAAATGCTCTCGAGCACCCTCAACCTGCCATCTTATAGCTTTCGGCACTTGTAGAGCCTTGCATTAAACCAAATTTGGGTCCTCTTGTTCTGGACTATCCTCTTGCACGGGGTTGGATACTTCAACCCCTTTCTCAATTGAAATTAAACTTGAGTTATTGTTGTTACTATTTTCACCCTCCTCTTCAGACTGGGAGGATGAAAAAATCACCTGGTGATGTCACCGGGTGTTGTGTGTTGGTGTATCCATATCTTATGATAGCCCTTATTGGCCTTTTGGCCTGTACCTCCACCTCTGGTCGGTGGTAATTTATTTTCCATGATACTTGTAATCAAAATGTTTATCAGTTTGTAGACTTAAACCAGAAGACAGGAAAAATTATTGAATAGTGACGGCTAGGGCGATGGTCCATCGAGCCTACGATAGTCCGTCGAACCAAACCGTCAGGGTTATTCCACTAACACTGATTCTAAGAAAGAGGTGACGGTTAGAAGTGATTGGTCGTCAGGTATCCGATGGTCTATTGCTCTGCCCGTCGCCTACCATTTTCACTTTTAGGACTCATTTCAACATTTTATCAAAAACTTTGCATACACTTCCATTATGGATGATTCTTATGGCATTTTTATCAATAGTATATCACCATATTTTCCCATCTTTTGTCCATGGGTTACTCAGAATTCACCGAGGATAATGTTTGCTATATGGCAGCTTAGCTCAGGTCACTCACAAAACCAAATCAAAATCAAAAGAAGTATTTCATTATTCACAAACTTCACCTGGTTTCTTTGTTATTAGGGATGAATAAAATATAGACAACAAAATGATCATACCTGTATATTGCAATACATGAACAATATCCTCGCTTTCTCTCTAAACACTAGACACAAGTTCATACTTTTGCTTCTGAGAAGAGTTCATGTTGCCTATGTTTGAAACACTAAAGAGGAGATGGAGTTTAACTTGATGAGGGAAGGGAACATAAGAAGTTTAAGGAGGTAATGAAAAGTGTCAAATTTTTTGAATGCAGGGATACTAAATAGCCTCAGGTACTTGAACAATTGAGGCGTTATTCAACAACCTTAAATTATAAATTTAAAAACATTAAGGTCAGATAAGAATGAAAAATCCAATTATTTAAACTAATTCGACCCAACCTGCTGAAATCGGGTTCATGCAATGGTACATCACATGTGGGACGGTCTGTCAGTCAAACCGTCGTCCCTTTCCAGTAAATATACTTGGAGACATACTGGAAATGATTAAGTCAATGATCAGTCTAGTATGCAACGGTCCATCGATCAAACTGTCGCTAATCTTCCAGTAACCTTGTTTTTAGACTTTGCTGTAATGGCTACCAAGATGGTCCATCAAGTTATCGAAAATCCATTGGGTAACACGTCGGTTACCCCCAAACTTTCTCAATTTCTATTTTCCTGCTCTCTTCATTTATCTTGAATTCTCGAGGTTGCAAACATAGAGGATGTGCCTTAAAACACAACTTATTTGATAGAAAGGTTAAGGTTCAAAAAAGAGAGTAGTGATAAGAAAATAGGATTTCCAACCCCTATTCATATATTAATGCCTTAACAGGATTAACTTCTTGGAGATTTCGTATTGCTTATGTAAACACTATATATTTAAGATAACTAAAGAGAATTAGTCCTTGATGGTTGAGACACACTAGGATTATGTTATTAAATACAATACATTTCTCTATAAGCACGATGCATGTATGAATTCGTAAAGCCAATAGTGAGAAAGTATTGAAAACTACAAGGTGGACATACCCCTAGCTTTCTATTTCTCTGAATTTGAATACAACTACATATATTTTATCTTGTTAAATAGAAACTATTAATTTGTGAACTGAATCAAAACCCCTTTTTATTTTACGAAAACGAACGATCAACAGTCAACTAATTAGCACCATATTCCCTGTGTGATTCAACCCCAACCTAATTGGGTTATATATTTGACAATGACAGGTTACTCTCTCGTAAGAGAGGTATAATTTGGGTGTACCAGTAGACATGGTTAACTCTAAATGGGACAGACCATTTGGATTTCAGCTTACCTTGAAAAAGATTGAGTGCGGAATTGAAGAGGAAAACTAAGTCACCTTTCTAATGAGGATAGCTTTGATTTCCCGATTAGAGATTTCCACTAGCCCACTGGTCTGTGGGTGGTATGGGGTAGCCACCTTAAGTTGTTCAACTCCATATTTTGCCAAGGAGGTTCTAATTATCTTGTTGCAAAAGTGTGATGTACGTGGTACCCCAAAGCGAGAGAAGATATTTCTCTTTAAGAATACAACAACCCGTTTTCCTTCAAAATCCTTCAATGGTACTGCCTTAACCCATTTTGATACATAGTCAACGGCCACTAATATGTACTTCATCCCAAATGATCTCACAAAGTGCCCCATAAAATCAATGCCCAGACATCAGATAATTCTACCTCTAGTATTTTAGACATTTGTATCTCATGGTGCTTTGAAATAGACCCTTGACTTTGACATTTGTCACACCTCTTCACGAACTCATAGGAATCTTTGAACAAAGAGGGCCAATAGTATCCACTATGAAGCACTATCCTCGCAGTTCGATCACCTGCATAGTGACCTCTAAAGAGGGAAGCATGGCTCACTTCCAGTATACTCAGCATATCTACTTCTGGGATGCACCGTATAATCATACCATCCACACATCTCCGAAAAAGATACAGCTCATCTCAGAAGTAATGGTCACATCATAGAGAAAAATTTTCCTTTGATAAAGAGAAAGATTCTCTGGTATCACCTCGCTCACCATATAAATTGTGAAATCAGCATACCAAGGTATTTTCTCCATAACATCAACCAAGATTTCCTCATCTGGAAATGCATCATTGATCTCAAATTCATGTCTAACTTCTTGTTCACTTTCCATCCTGGACAAATAATCCGCAACTTAGTTTCTGCAACCTTCTATCTTTGACTTCAAAGTCAAATTCTTAAAGTAGTAGCAACCATTTGATTAACCTTAGTTTTGCATCATTTTTGGCCATCAAATATCTCAAGGTTTCATGGTCAGTGTGGACCACCACCTTGGTTCCTATCAAATAAGCCTGGAACTTCTCAAAAGAATAGCATACTGTAAGAAGTTCCTGTTCTGTGATGGTGTAGTTCTTTTGAGCCCCATTTAGCACTTTCTGGCATAATAAATTAGATTAAACAATTTATCTTTAATTTTTCCCATAACTGCTTGCATCATACATGATCTCAAACAATTTTTACCAATTCGGTGCAACAATAATAGGAGCATTAACCAGCTTCCCTTTAAGGCATTCAAATGCCTTCAAGCAATCATCATCAAAGGAGAATTTGGCTCCATTCTTCAAAAGTTTGCAAAGGGGGTTTCAAATCTTTGAGAAGTCCTTTATGAACCTACTATAGAAGCCAGCATGACCAAGGAAACTTCGCACCCCTTTCACTGAAATATGAGGCGGATACTTCTCTATAACCTCAACTTTAGCTCGATCAAGTTCAATCCCTTTTGATGAAATTTTATGTCTAAGAACAATGTTGTCCTTCACCATGAAGTGAAATTTCTCCCAATTAAGCATAAGATTGAACTCCTCTCACCGCTACAAGGCCCTACTAAGATTCAACAAGCTGTAACACCCCAAATCTGGTACCCAGAATGCAACATGGTGCTCATGACCTTGAAAGACCATAAGCTAATCTATGACTGATATCTATAACTGAGTACTAAATAATACATTGTAAATATATAGAATATAAGTGGTAAGGCCATAAGGTTCAAAACTAAAATAATACTGAATATAATACAATGTCTGTAATAGGGTATGACAATACCCAAAACTAAGATAAACTGTCTGAAACATACTATAGTCTGAAAACCTCTAAACTATTTGAAAACTGTGGATTTGATGGGACATGTCCCCAACTAACTCTTAATTATTGAAATAATAAAATAATAAAAAAATTATGTTATTGTCGAATGATGAGGAATCACTATAAGTCTAGCTACTGAACGTCTGATCTACTAAGGGTGCTTAGGAGCTCGTTCTTCTAAACCTATGGTATAAAATACCATAGTGCAAATAAGTCAGTACGTTAAATGTACTGGTATGCAAGTGAGGTAGGCTAAATGCAATAGTTTATATGCATGAACAATAATAACTGATGGTATAGCATCAACCTGAGAATACATGCATGCATACATCACTAAATTTGTGATAACACTGACTCATGAATTTTGATAACATAGATTTACTGATATTTAAGTACTAATATAGGGATACTGAATAATCTAGTCTATAGAGTACTGAGGAACTGATGTTATATTATTAACAAAAGAAAAACTATTTCTGACAGTCCTGAAATTGAATACTGATATCATAGGATACTAATAACTATATAATTGAAATAATTGATATTGAGCGACTATATTTGCTAGTCTAGGTTCTGATGAAACTAGCTGAGTTTTGTACTGTTCTGAGTTGATTGTATCTAACAGTACTAAAATTTAAAGAACTATCTGAGTTCTATTACTGAGACTAAATGACTATATCTGACAGTACTGATTCTGTAATTGAAACTGTAGGAAGTAGTTATTTAACCGAAATGACCCTAATGCGCCATTATGGTTGAGTTGGGGTCGGTTCTATAACCCTAATTAGAATTGTGTCAATATCGCACCACTGGTGAGGACAAGCTGTGAGTGACACTCATCTGACAGTGTCCCCAAAAGAGAATGGTAGGGGCCTCATATAACAATGCTTATCCACCTCATTGGCCCTCATCTGACAGTGTTGATGTCTCAACCTATTCTTGCTACATAGTTCTAGAATGCAAGGATGACTTTTAATAATGACACCCTCATCTGACAGTGTGTGTTCCATCCTTGGTTTCACTCGGTGCTAATTCCTACTCCCAACTGAATAAACACTGAACATGATTAACTGAACCGGACTAAACTGAATTCATGGAGTTTCGTTGACTAATGGAATACTACTGAATTCTGTTAACTGATAGAATACTACTGAGTTCTTCTAGATGACAGAATTTACCAAGGTTCAAACTGAATACTACTGGGACATGGTAACTCATTGAGATCATTGAGATTCCTGAGATTACTAAGATTATTGAATAGGACTGGACTGATACTGAGTTTACCAAGTTTTCCTGAGTCACATGACTGGCTGAATTCTACTGATCATTGCTTGAATAAGAGTATCGTGAAAACATGACATGGCTCTAGGCACATAGATAAATTGTTGGGTACAAGTACCCCCAGGACTTAATAGAATAAAACTGACAAGGCTTGATACTTTTGATCACATGACCAATATCAACAATTCATAATTTCATAGTTGGAATTTCACGAAGCACATGATCATCATATTGTTGAACATGGATAATAATGCGTATAAAAATGGCATAATTTCTTGCTTCTAATCTTATGAGCATCCCATCGACCAATCACAATGCATAGGTTTAGCTTGGGAATCATATTAATCAAATAGGCATAGCATAATTTAAGAGGCATGGCATGATCTTGACACATGAAAATTAAGTACTTGATCATTATTCATTCATTGGGGCATATTATCAAACACCTTGCATGCACACTTAGGGCATTGGTATGATTATCAATTTAATACAACATGGTTCAACAATTTAACTCAATTGCATGAATTTCAACCCTATGCTAACATGGTTTCATAAAAATATAATAAAGAGAAAATCTTTGAAATCATACAAAAATAACAATATGAACATAATCAATTCAAAACAAGAACATCATGACATATAGTTTAAAATAGGGTTCTTGATCTTCATAGATGAAAGAAGTCCATGAATCAACACTGAGCATACTTAGTTCTTGATTCTATGAATATTGATGGAGAGATTCTTGAATTTGAGTCTTTGATTTGAATCCCTAATTGACAACCCTAGCTTTTTCTCAAAAGAAACTTGAGAGAAACACTATGTTTTTGATGAAAAATGGCTGAATCACCTGTTATTAGGTATATATAGAATGATAAATTAACCTTTTAACCCTTGGATGTGTATTTTAATTCAGTGAAAATTTCTCAATTTTCATCCTTGGCGCGACGCGCCACTATCGTGCCAAGTCACTAGAAATATACAATTGAGAATCTGCATGGTGGCATGACACGAGGCTATCGCGTTGCCACTTTGTTTGCGACCTGAAAGTTTGGCGAGATGTGGAGACATTGTGCTGAGACACTGGAGAAAGGACAATTCAAAATTTGAGCCCTAGCTTAATGTGCCATAATCGCGGAGGCTCACTGGATTTTGACAATTGTCATTTTGACCTGCTTTGCGATTCGTTGATCGCTAAGGTGGCACACTGCCTTACTAAAAAGACTCTAACTCTTCGTCTGGGTGTCGAATTCGGGCAAATTTAGTATCGATGGAAAGCTTATTCTATTTCCCACATGATAAAAGGTGAAAATCTTGTTAATATCACATGTATAAAAATAGATTAATATATGAAATAAGTTTTTAACATTTCTGGGATGATTTTAAGCTAAGTAGAAGTACGGGGTATTACACAAGTAGAGCTCAAAATAATCTCCGACAACCGAGAAATCATCCATAAACACCTCTAAGGTGTCTTCAACCATATCAGAGAATATTGACATCATACACTGCCGAAAAGTGGCAGGTGCATTACACAACCCAAAAGACATCCTCTTTAAAGAAATGTGTCATATGGGCATGTAAATATCATCTTCTCCTGATCTTCAAGAGCAATAAAAATCTAGTTGTAACTAGAACACCCATCTAAGAAGTAGTGCCAATCTTTTCCCGCTAACCGATCAAGCATCTGATCCATGAAAGGCATAGGGAAGTGATCCTTCAGTGTGCACAAGTTGAGTTTTCTATAATCCATACACACCCTTCACCCAGTAATAGGCCTGAGTGGGATCAACTCATTTTTCTCATTAGCCACAAGTTTCATGCCCCATTTCTTGGGCACACACTGAAAAGGACTTACCCACTTCGTATTTGATATGGGATATAACAATCCTTTATCTAGCCACTTGATGATTTCTTTCTTCACCATCTCT